>NC_051084.1:1447500-1755000 GCF_004664715.2 Peromyscus leucopus | reverse complement strand
TAAAAGTGCGGCATTAAAACCAACAATGAGCTCACAAGATTTTATGTAACCCAAGCTAGCATCAAACTTAATATGTAACTGATGATGACATTGACCTTCTGATCCTCTTGCCTCTACATTCCAAGTGCTAGGACTATAGGGATGCACCATCATGCCTAGCATTCTGTAGTGCTGAGGGCTTTATTCATGCTAGACAGGCCCTATACCAACTGCATTACATTCTCAGCCCTAAATATTTCTGGAATTGAATATTTGTTGGTCAAGAGATTGGTGATAAATATAGGTAAGCAAAGTAGTGCATTAAATTACTTCTTGTTGCTGTGTGTTATTACTCATCAGTGAAAGCACCAGTTAGTCACAGGACATTAGGGCAGACGT
This sequence comes from Peromyscus leucopus, assembly GCF_004664715.2. Classification (NCBI taxonomy): domain Eukaryota; kingdom Metazoa; phylum Chordata; class Mammalia; order Rodentia; family Cricetidae; genus Peromyscus; species Peromyscus leucopus. The sequence goes on along the minus strand of NC_051084.1, from coordinate 1,754,622 downwards.
AGAGGTGGGAAAGGAATGGATACTTAGGAGGCTCAAGGTAGATTATAATTAGGCTCCTTACCTGCAACATTCCAACCTTTCCACAATAGTTCAAATTCTAAATGGTTTATTAGCCTTGTAGAAGGTTCAGTTGAAGATGCAATTTCTTCTTGGAAACTTTTGTTTCCCGGGGGTATTTCACATTAGAAACACAATGTTCTTCTGTAGACTCATGCATACTAATGGACATCTCATAATGCAAACTGCATTCTATCCAACTTCAAATGTTCGCCTAGTCTTAATAGTATCGACTGTTCAAACATTGGAAGCCCAAGGAAGTTTCCTCTAAGTCTGAACATAATCTTTTAACTGTGAGCCACTATAAAATGAATAGTGATTTGATAGATAATGTTGCCCAGTAAACATTTCCATTCCAAATGGAAAGAACAGGAGAACAACAAAGGGAGGTTGGATTAGAGCAATAACAAAAACAAGCAGGGTAAACATGTCCAACATCCATTTCCAAGCAGTAATGGCATCATCTGGACTCCAGTGGGTTGGTGTTATCTTGTCTCTTATAGCCCAGTGACCTCCAGTACACGTTGGACTCACTTGTTTCTGCAGCTTTCTTTGGCAGACATTGTGTAGCAATTTCCTCTATGATTAAAACCTTCTATCTTAGGGAAAGGTTTGTCTGGACACAGGATGTTGGAGGGGAGATAAAACAAGAGATATTCCAAGGGGAAAACTCATTAAGACACAGGATGTGAGAGAAAAAAAAGGTAGAACAAAAGGATGTTTTAAGGGGATGCAGAGAAATTCCATCCTGCCTGGGGTCTCATTAAGCTCAGGAAATAAACAACTCAAAGGCTTCAGGAAGTCCCTAAAAGAATCAGATACACTAGGCTCCTCCTTCCCCAAGCATAGAGAAGGTGTAAGGGCTTCTGAGAGATATTTTTCGGCTAAGCTGAACTTCCTAGAAGAGGTGTGCACTAGCCCAGCTTACTGGAAGAAACTGAGAGTAAGAGAGCTTCCTAGAAGAAGCAGAAATCAGTTAAACCACCTCAAAGAAGCAAAGATCAGCTGAGCTACCTTCCAGAGTCTCAGACCACCTGAAATTCCTGAAACAGACACTCTACAACCAGTGTAACCGTCTGTACATGTTAAGACAGCATGAACTGTCAACACTCTGGGGGCAGGGGCTTTGACGATACATCTGTCTTTGAGCCATTTCTGCTCCTGTAAGTGACCCCTCACCTATATTCCTATAAGTACACCAATAAAAATCATTAGTTCACCATGTTTGACTTTGGCAAGATTCTAACTGTAGCCTATTGCATGCCTTGGATGAGTAAACATTTCTTCACATCTCCCTAGGAAGAGTGTCATACAATAGCAGATGACTCACATTCTTGGTATCCCCCAATATCCTGGGATCTCCACTCCAACTGAGGAATCACCTATGCAGCTTACACATGTCAGTCTTGGAGTCTCTCTGAAAAACACAATCTGGTCCACATTGCCTAGCCTCACTTGATTTTATTCTAGAACTCTTGTACACCTTCCTAACCCTCTCATTCTTACATCCTTGATGCCTTCAAATAAAGTACCATATCAATGACACAAAGTCCTACCGCAAACTTGAGATACACTAGTATCTTTTGACAGAAGATATTTTCATTATAATATATATATGAGATGATAGCTATGTTTGTCATTTTATAATGCATAGATATACTAATATACCTTGTTGCACAGCATAAATATATAATCTTTTCATGAAATAAAAAGTTAAAAATTTTAAAATGTAGGGAATACTTTTCATGAGGACAAACATTAAGGTGCAATGTTATATACATTGATGATAAGAACATATGGACACTGAGAGAGCACATAGTAGCTGCTGAGCTATCAGCCCTTCTGCTGAACAAAAGAGGATGTAGGGAATAATGAAAGTACACATGAGGAAGTCAGCCTCACAGTGTTTATAGTTCACACAAAGGATACAGCTAAAATCTCAAACTGTAGACAGCAGGGAAATTGGGCAGGGAAAGATCATTTTCAAGATTGTTCATTGCATCATAAGTGCAGGCAGACCAAATATCTCCAGGCAACTCTTAGGTCATGTCTGAGATAAACAAGAATGAGAACTTGAAATTTCAGCTAATTATTTAAATCTGTCTATAGATACATTTCAAGAGCATTGAAATTTCATTGCCATGTCTTCTTTGAACCTCAAGACCTGCTGCATACCTCTGCCAGTCTGGGTCATTGCAGGGGTGGTTCTACAACTCGGTATAGAGGGACCAAAGAGAGCACAGGGTTTGGGTTTACAGAAGATGGACCCTGTCCTTACCTCTGCCAGCAATGAGAAAAGACAATGCTCTGTGTTCAGCAGACTCATTTTGTCTTCCTCCTGAGCCTATAGAGACCCTCTGCCAGACCCTTCACCATGTGGTGAGTCTGTAAGAGTGACTGAGTTTCGTCAATGGAATGTGGGCAAGAAGTGATATGAGTAAGCCATTTCTGTTCTGGCCATGCCCAGCATTCTTCAGATGATTTTTCAGGCTCTTTTTTTCAGTCTGCCTTCAACAAAGATCTTCAGATCTCTGAGGCAGCAGAAGACACTGGCAGTATCAAGGAAACTAGAAGAAACTGGGTCCCTAAATCTCTACTTGGACTGTCATTTGCCATAGTCAACTAGATTGTGAGGTGAGGGAAAGGCACTTTATCAGGCTAAAATTTGAACTTGTGTGCCTGGTTATAGAAAGCTTCATACAGCACATAGTTTAAATTCTTTTTTTTTTATTTTATTTTACAACACCATTCAGTTCAACATAATAGCCACAGATTCCCCTGTTCTCCCCCTCTCGTCCCCCTCCCCCTCCCCCAGCCCACCCCCCATTCCCACCTCCTCCAGATCAAGGTCTCCCCCGAGGACCGGGATCGACCTGGTAGACTGAGTCCAGGCAGGTCCATTCCCCTCCTCCCAGACCGAGCCAAGTGTCCCTGCATAAGTCCCAGGATTCAAACAGCCAACTCATGCAACGAGCCCAGGACCCGGCACCAACGCACAGCTGCCTTCCAAACAGATCAAGCCAAATGACTGTCTCACCCATTCAGGGGGCCTGATCCAGTTGGGGGCCCCTCAGCCTTTGGTTCATAGATCCTGTGCTTCCATTCATTTGGTTATTTGTCCCTGTGCTTTATCAAACCTTGGCTTCAACAATTCTCGCTCATATAAACCCTCTTCTTTCTCACTAATTAGACTCCCAGTGCTCCACCAGGGGCCCAGCCGTGGATGTCTGCATCCAGATTCCTCAGTCCTTGGATGGGGTTTATGGCACAACTATCAGGGTGTCTGGCCATCCCATCACCAGAGTAGGTCAATTCCTGCCGTCTCTCGACCATTGCCAGCAGTCTTTTGCGGGGGTATCTTTGTGGATCTCCGTGGGCCTCCCTAGCTCTCTGCTTCCTCCCCTTCTCATGTGGTCTTCATTTACCATGGTCTCCTATTCCTTGTTCTCCCTCTCTTTTCTTGATCCAGCTAGGATCTCCCACTCTCTTTCCCTCGACTGTCGCTCTTCATTGTTCCCACTCATGACCAGGCTGTTCATGTAGATCTCGTCCATTTCTCCGTGTCTTTTTTGGGGTCCCGTTTTCCAGGTAGCCTCACTGGTGATGTGAGTAGCAGTCCAGTCATCCTTGTTCCACATCTAGCATCTTCCTATGAGTGAGTACATACCATATTTGTCTTTCTGAGTCTGGGTTACCTCACTCAGGATGATTTTTTCTAGAACCATCCATTTGCCTGCAAGCCGTATGATGTCATTGTTTTTCTCTGCTGAGTAGTATTCCATTGTGTATATGTGCCACAATTTATTTATCCATTCTTCAGTTGAAGGGCATCTAGGTTGTTTCCAGGTTTTGGCTATTACAAACAATGCTGATATGAACATAGCTGAGCAAGTGCTCTTGTGGTATGATTGAGCATTTCTTGGGTATATGCCCAGGAGTGGTATAGCTGGATCTTGGGGGAGATTGATTCCCAATTTTCTAAGAAAGCGCCATATTGATTTCCAAAGTGGTTGTACAGGCTTGCATTCCCACCAGCAGTGGAGGAGAGTTCCCCTAGTTCCACATCCTCCCCAGCATAAAGTGTCTTCAGTGTTTTTGATCTTAGCCACTCTGACAGGCGTAAGGTGGTATCTCAGAGTTGGAGATCACTTCCTAAATATAACACCAGTAGCACAGACACTGAGACAAACAATCAATCAATGGGACCTCTTGAAACTGAGAAGCTTTTGTAGAGCAAAGGATACAGTCAACAAGGCAAAGCGACAGCCTACAGAATGGGAAAAGATCTTCACCAACCCCACATGTGACAGAGGACTGATATCCAGAATATATAAGGAACTCAAGAAATTAGACATCAAAACGACCAACAGTCCAATTGAGAAATGGGCTTTAGAATTAAACAGAGAATTCTCAACAGAGGAAACCCAAATGGCTGAAAGACATTTAAGGAATTGCTCAACATCCCTAATCATCATAGTTTAAATTCTTTAAGCTCTTTTCACTATCTATGCAGCAATTCACTGGGCTCTCATAAGGATTGAGTATACAGCATGTCTAGATTACACATACATTCGGCGTTTATCCTCTTCTCTGGTCATTTCATGCTCGTGCACAGACTTGGTTGAGACAGTCCCACTATACACTCCCCATAGGTTGCCATATCATTTTATGGAGAGTCAAGTACAATATGAATCATGGCTTTCTTTTGTCATCCTCAGCCCAGACACATGAGTAAACTTCAATGAAACTGCATAGTCACTCCCAAATGAATGTGACAAAAACAGTTTGTATCACCTTAATCAGAAGATTAAGTAAAGCAACAATGATTTTAAAGGTAAGATAATTTATAGCTTTTCTATCATGGTTTAATAATGTCCTTGTATATAAAAAGCAAAGGAGATTTAATCTCTTCTTTAAGTTGTCTGAATTATTCCTCTCTTGTGGTAATAAAACAGCCATTAGGTATCTTATTTGATATCAAGTAGACAAAAGAAAGCCTGATCAATATTCAGCTTTGGTACTTAGGCACATTTTATGTTGATTTGGACTTAAACTTCCCCAGCAATACTTGTTACCAAGTCAGTTTGCTCCTCAGATGCCTAGGGCTGGAATTGAATGCATACCAACTGGAACTGATTACATGAAACTTGAACAGTTGGGAGTTTAATAGAGTTAATTTGGGCACACTACCTACCACCAGGCTGACTGTTTTCAAATGTTCAATGTCGTATAAAAGCCAGTATTTTAGGCAATGGAGAAGGGAGGCATTGCCACTGTGCTCTGATAGTCTGAAGGCAATCTAACGATGTAAATCTCCAAGAAGAAACTTGTAGAAGCAATTCCAAAGGAATGCATTTTCAAAAGGTGGCTTCCTGTAGCCATTTGCCTTCCATTTGTGTGAACATCTGAACAGAGAAAAGAAAAATGACAACATTACTAGATTCTGACATCTGGAAATTGTGAAGCATGCAGTTTTTACACTAACTTAATGCATATTCTCACATTACAGTCATGCTTAACAGTTACCCATGTGTCACTCGGAGAGATGCATTGTATGAGAAGAATTTTGGCAACACAGAACCTGCAGGCTGTGGACACAAGAAAGGAAACACTTGTAAAGACACCATGTTAGCGTTTATTCAGTTAACATCCCAGAATTCAGGAAGGGGAAGAGGATTTAGAACCTAACTCATTCCAATCATTTTTTTTCTAACATATGAGGAAACTGAGTCTCCAAGATGGATAGTGACTGGCAATGATGAAGCAGACATGAAAAACAGAAATGAAGTCCCTGCAGGGTCGAGGATGTGAAGATACACATCACACACTTCGATGAGCTTGTTATTTTCTTTTTGACCATGGCCCATTTTTGTTTGTGCCTAGACTAGACAAGGAATAAAAGCAGATGGTTATCTCAGATCATCAGGCTCATTCTTTTTTTACTTAATCAGGTGACTGTCTGGCAGAATGTGAATTTTATCCTCCAGTACCCAACCCTGTCAAATCAGTAGCCCAGGATCATGTTTTTTTCATTTCTAAGATACATTTTTGCAATCTGTGTGATGTGACTTTTCCTACTGTCTTTCTAAAGGTCTGTTTGACTGGTGAGTGAGAAGATGTGCTATGCAAAAAAATTAAGGCATCTAGAGTAAAGAATCATCTACCCACACGTTCATGGGTACGTTCCAACTCCCTGTTATTCTCACCTGTAAACTGAGAAGAGGCGGATGGGAGTATAGCTAAGGTGCTACAAGATTTACAACTTTATAGTTAAAAAAAAAAAAAAAAAAGATTTCATCTTGTGCCAACTCCACAACACAAGGTTTTTCACAAGTAAATGCAATAATTAATGTGTCAGCCAAGGAGAGTGCTTCTGGAGCAATCATTCATGTGTCAGGACTTCCAAAGAACCAAGCTAGACAGACTCTCATAATAATTAACAAGTAGGAATTCTGTCAAGCACTCAGTAGCCATTAGGCATTGTTGTAAGCATAAGCTCACTGGATTCCCTGAACTGGAAGAAGTACTTGCCACTGCCATCATTATGCATGTGAGGAAATAAAGCTGGGGAAGAGGAAACACAAACCCAAGGCCATACAGCTGGCTTAGCTCGGATTAAGTTCTGGATGATCCAGCTTTGGGGCCTAAAGCCTTTACCGCTCTGCAACCAAATGACAAGGAAGTTCGAGGAAGAGAGCTAGGAAGATGCAGGCATAAAGACATGCTGCTGTGGTGGCTTCAATATCTTGACTCCTGCAAAGTGTAAGCACTTAATCCCCAGGGCAGACAAGAACGGCCTACTGGCCTGTCAAAGGGTTAGCTGGGACTAGATATGATCGTTTTTTGCCGCCATCTCTCCCCCTTTATGAGGACTTGGTGTTGCCCCTCCAGAGAAGCAAGGTAGTGTAGCAGCAATCTTGGTGCCATCTTGGAAGCACAGACTTGTCCCTTGATGTGTACTGAATCTGCTTGTATCTTTAATCTTGTATTTTCCATCTTTCATAACTTTAAGCAATATATTTCACCCAGTTTCCAAATTATCCAGTTGTTACAGGAACATGAACTGACTCATATAAGTAACATGGATAATAGTAATAAGCATTATTCATTGAACATATATTCTCTGTCACACACTGTGCTAGGTGACTTACCTCGCTCAATTCAACTTCATAACTCATTCAGTAAACATTTATTAGAGGACTGCCGTTGAGTAGCTACAAGCAACCTCAAGGAATTAAATTGTTCATACTTTATAATTTAAAGAACCATTTCTGGATACACTTTTCTTTTTTATTTCTTTGTCCTGAGCCTTGGAGTTTCTAAGTGATTAAAAGCAGTCCAGTTTAAATCTAGGCCCATAGGACCCCAAAACCTGTTGCATCCATTCTTGACCAAAGGCTTCATGATGCCATTCCGAGTCTAGCAAATACTTTCTTGGAGACATTTTGGGAGTGTTATTTTGATACAAATGCCATATCACAGTCAGCCCTGAAGATATTTTGACTTAAGAATTTTGCGTTTACTCATTTTAGTGTGTATGTGTATATGTGTGTATGTGTGTGTACAGATAAAGTCCCAAAACTAGACAGTGTTCTGAAGCATTGAAGTAAATTATTCCCTACCTTCTGTAGCTCAGGTTTTCCTGTGCTCACCTGGCACCAAGGTCCCACAGCCACTTATAAGATTTCTGTATCCCGCCTGGTCCTGTAACCGCTCAGACCCAAGTAAACACACACACAGGCTTATATTAATTAAAACTGCTCAGCCATTAGCTCAGGCTTAGTATTGGCTAGCACTTACACTTAAACTCAGCCCATTTCTGTTAACCTATATGTCGCCACATGATCCATGGCTTTACCTGTGTGCCATTACATGCTGCTCTCTGGATAGCGGTCTGGTGTCTCCCCTGACTCATCCTTCCTCTTCCCAGAATTCTCCTTGTCTGCTTATCCTGCCTATATTTCCTGCCTGGTTACTAGCTAATCAGCATTTTTTAAAACCAGTGTACAAAAGCACTATCCCACAGCAACCTTCATCACCTCGAGATGCATTTGCAGTTTGCTCTCATTGCCAAGGTGAGAGGTAAGCAGAGTGAGTGAGGAGAAAGCAGAGAATGGCAAGATAAGCAGATGGGGGATTCACTGGGCATCAAAGGAAGGAAGCACATCCGTGGCTTTAGGATGAACTGGGGTCTAGTGACGGGCTAGGTGTCAGGCTTCTAAAGGAGAAGGAAACCCCCAGGGGTCGTGGTACATGCACAACTCTGGGAGTCCAACAGTCTCACCAACCCAGCAGTCTGTCTGAGTCCAGGCCCAGGCCTGGATTCTAATAGAGAAATGCTCAACAGGACAAGTCAATGAGAGACTGAATATTGGAACTGTATGTAATCAATGGTACCTTTGGCGGAAACCCCTACTTCTTATACAGATATGTGGAGTTTTATAATACTTCTACATGTGTAATTTCAGACAAATCCCCACACAAAAAGAGAACATTCTCCTTTATGATCATACTAACAAGACAATGGAGCCTTGGGGAATTCAGATAATTGTCAAATTCTTTAGAGAAACACAACAAATAGGGGATATGCTGATGTATAATGAGATCTATTATACTAATTAGCTCATATCAATATGGAGGTTGACAAGTGTCAGAATAAGCCCTCTACAAATGGGAGAACCAGGAAGGCCAGTGGTATAGTTTGGGCCAACACCAAAGGCCTAAGAACAAGAGTAGACAGAATTTATCAAATCATGGTATCTGTAGGACTGATAACCTCAAGCTTTGATTGTCCCAGAGGAGAAAGGACACATAGGTAAATGTCTCAAATCAAAAAGAAAGAGAGGGAAAAAGAGGAAGAGGTTGATTGAGAGAAACGGAGAGAGACAAAGAGAGACCGAGTGATTCAAATGGTAGGATTTTTTTCTTCTGAAAACATTATCATATACATATCCAAAAATGTTCTATCAGCTCTCTCTAGTTGAAACCTACAACCATCTTGTATAGATGACTGACACAGGTTTATAATATCAGGCCTTAACCAAACATAAGAGCATTTATGTCAACAATTTCACTTCTCTATTGAACTGAAGTCCTCATCAATTTCGGACTGTCATTAGTTAGTGAAATCTGGATGTAAAAATCCAAACGATGTAAAATCTAAAATGGGTAGCATCACCACTATCATGGGATGTACCAGGCTGAATGTGTGGGAGTGAGTCTCTCCTACTGGCTACGTTCAGCTGCCCTGAAGACTGATGAGCTCAGTTGTATCTGCCAAAAAGAATCATCTCATTCTTAATCCCCAATGCATGTGAATATGGCTTTATTTAGAAATAGGATTCTTGCAGCTGTAATTAAGTGCCTTTAAAGTGGGCCTTCCTTAAGTCCCAGGAGTAGGAAAAGAAAAAGGAAATTTGAGGCACATAGAGACACCAAGAGAAAGGTCATGAAAAGATAGATGCAGAGATTTCAAATTATTTTTATTTTATTTAATTTTATGTGTATGGGTGTTTTGCCTGCACATGTGTCTGTGTACCACATTACACCTAGTACCCACAGAAGACAAAAGAGAGCGTCAAATCCCCAAGGACTAGAGTAATAGATAGTTGTGATCTACCATGTAGGTGTTGGGAATCAAATCCAGTATTTCTAGAAGAGCAGTCAATGCCCTTAACCACTGAGCCATCTGCCCAGCCCTGAAGCAGAGATGTTAGCAATGCTTTTAAAAGTCAAGGTATGTCAGAAATCACTGGCACTCACGAAGAACCTGAAGAATGATGCAAAACCAGGTTCCCTCACAATCTCACAAGGAATCAGTTTTGCTTCTTACAGACCACTGATTGGAATCAGATGGGCCAGAATACAGCTAAAGGAATGAATTGATCTTCGTGATTGACTATTAATAACATGATGCCTCAAGAAGAATCTAGTTATTTCCAAACTCAATCTGTCTCATAGTTTAATTGAAAAAGAAGAGGATTCTGAGCAGGTCCAATCCTGAAGAGTCCCTTTGGAGGAGAGGTTCGTGGTAACACAGCAAACACTCATTCTTATGCCCTGGGCTCTGGGTTAATGGGGCAAGCAACTAAAGCTTACACAGAACAAAAGCTGGAATCTGGGCACAGCCATTGCCTCCTGTTTTCTTTTACACAGTTTATTTAATCCCCACCACCACACTGAGGCTGGGATGGGGCAGGTTAACAGCATGGATGTGGGTGGAGTGCACTGTAAAACGGAAGAGAGCAGGAAAACAAGCATTTCTTTGTCCCAGCTGCCATCAATAGACAGGATCTGAAACTCTGTAGCTTCTTGGGGTTGGGCAGCGGGTAGACAACACACTGTGTATGAATCAAAGGACAGAGAGGAAATAGTGTTCAGTTGGGACAGTAAAGAGATCTATAAGGACATCTCAATCCATCAACATTGTGAGTCCAGTTGTTTCATATCGAGTGCCATGCAGTTAGAAGTGCTGACGAGTGTGTGTTTTCAAAGTTCTCCTAGGATCATTTTATGAAATATTACTTACTGGCATAGTCTCACTTTCTATACACTCAGTAATATTTAAAATATATTCCAATTAACTCTGCACTTTCTGTTAAGTTCACTTACTTGTTTAACAGAAAGTGCCGGGCAATAGAAAGTATTAAGCGGGCTTTCAGCTGTATATTTAGTTTTCCAAGGACTTCAGAAAGTCCAACCACTTTGCCTTGCCACCCACCATTCATTCACTTGTTAAAGAGGACATTGGTAGGGTTTGGAACATAGCTCCATGATAGAATGCTTGCTTAGCATGTGTGAGGCCCTGGGTTCAGTTCCCAGCATGGGTGTATATATTCTGGCTTCTAAGTTCCATGGCGATCAGGAGATAATCCTCCTTCCTCTCTTAGAAAGCACCTTACATTCATAACCATCTTTCCCTCTTCCTCCTCATCCTCCTTCTCCTTCATCTCCACCTGCAGCTGTAGCTTCACAGGGGATTAATCTGAAGCAAGGGAGCAGAACATCCGACACACAATATGAATGATTTTACTCTTCTCCCAGGAAAGTTAATTCCCTTATCATCTTGATGTTTCAGTCCAGAAAACTTTGACTTTTATGTAGAGTTATGTTATTGTAACCATATTCTGACATATAAGGGCTGGTAGATACTTTCATGCTGCCTCTATATCTTCATAATGTAAAGCAGTCACAACACATAGATAGATAGATAGATAAATTCTAAAGTTTTCTAGACACAATAAAGAGATTTTATGTCTTGTGAGGGGAATTTTTTGATGCTTAAACAATTTGTTATCTGTCTGTTCTGTTTACTTTGAACTGAATTCTCACTTACTATAATAAAAGACTGTTTCGTCTGATTTGGCCCCCAGAAGAGGCAGGATTTGTCATTTCCTTCCTTTTCTGAGCTGTACACTTCACATGTGCTGCTGTGTGACACTTCAGCTGCACGTTTGGTAAGCATACAGCCCCCAGACAATGCACCTTTTTTCCCAAAGGAAAAAGGTGCTTTTGTTTATTAAGTGGATTGTAGAGTTTTAGATAAGAAGGATGCCATTATCTTAAAATGTATTTTATTGTGATTATTTCTTTTCTTAGTTATTTATTTTGCTTTCCCATGTTTTATTATTATCCTGTATACCTTTTTAATAATTGAGAATTGAAGGCATGTAGATAATGAAATACGATAATATCATCTTCATTTCCCCATTCCTCTCTCCCCATATCCCTCCCAACACATCCCTCTCCCCAATATTAAGGTTATTTCCTTACATCCATTGTGAGATAGCAGCTTAGTCTATAGCTATACCTCTGATTACACAGTAGACTGAAATAGGAAGTTGGCATGTACAAACCCTCCATGTTTTAGCACAGCCATAGGTAAGGAAAAACAAAGCAACAGAGTGTGTCTCAGATGGAAGGTTCTACAGGATATGTGCAACCCCTCACAGGTCAGCCCTGAAGAAAACTGAGAATGGATTCATATTAGAAATATATAAAAACTAGTAAATTGCATGACTTCTTGCCCCAGTTGCATGGGCTCTAGTAATCTCATATCATTCACTCAACGACACATTCCTTTGCTGTACATTTGTGCCAATCACCATGCTTACCTCTCCGGTAGAAAGATAAATAATACATAGTGTGCTTTCTGGATGAAGCATTAGATATATGTGTGTGCATTAAGAAAACACAAGAAAGAAGATGGTAAAAACCCATAGAAAAGTTAGGTAATATGTGATTCTCATTTACCACATGTGATTAATTTTGAGTTTGTAAAGGATGAGACGTTTGCAAAATGTCTGGAAGAATTTTCAACTCTCACAGACAGGAAATATATTCACCCGTATAGTGAAAACAGCTAGACTTAAGTGATAGAGAGAGATGGCTTGAGGCAAAGTGAATTGCGGAATTTGGCTGAAGTATCTTGTGAAAGAACAGCTAAAGAGATGCATGGCTTGGGTCAAACAGAGGGTTGTTTCTTTGCAGAAGCAGTAATGTAGTACTGGACTAGGATGATCATTAAAAACAAACCAATAATGTAAGTGACCAGAACCATGCCAACAAGTAGAATATGGTTATAATAAAAAAATCTTGGTGTATTCTGGGATTTGAGAATAACTAAGACAAGAACAAGCTTACCACTCCCAGCTTTTCTCACTCTGGGAGATGTTTGCAAAGTGACAGCAGAGTGACATATGTATATTCTAAAATTATCTGTTCTCTTCTGTCATCTTTGGCAGGTAGGTGCTGAATGAAAATGGTTGGATTCATGTAAGTTCAGTGACAGTAGGAGACATTTTTGCAACATCTCAGTGTAGTTCAATGGTGAGAGGACCAGACTAGCTGTGAGAACTCAGCACTGCACATCTCTGAGTAAACTTAGAAGATTACTTCTTAGTAAACTTAGAAGTAGTTTGATTTTATCTCTCTGAGAATTAGTTTTTTCTCTATAAACTACTGGAATATGAGGAGTTGCATTTGGGTAGACTTTGATCCCTACTGTATAATGATTCCATATGTATTATATTACTAAATGATCCCATAATGATTATATTATCAAAAGAGTTGTTCTTGGATTTTTTCTATTAAGCAAGCCTTTGATATGTGTGCTATATATTACAATAATAATTTCACAAAGATTTGCATGAAAGATTCCCTTCCTATAGCATTTCAGGAATTGATTTGTGTTCTCTAGATACTATGACTGCTAATGTACTGCTGCTGTCCAAAAGCTGTTCTTGAAACTTCAGCGAACAGACGTGAAATAAGTAACTTTTATAAGCATGAGTTGAATGTGCCCATTCTAAGAGCATCAATACAATAACAACCCATAGCTTGTGAGGGTAAAGATCTGATGACTTAATTCATCAAAAGTATGCTTAAGAGTAGCTGTGGAGGCTGAGCAAGATGGCTCCATGGGTAAAGTGCTTGGTATGCAAATGTTAGGACCTGAGTTCAGATCCCCAGCATCCATGTGCTGGGTTCCATGTATTTGTAATCACAGAGGAAAGCAGCAGAGATAGGCAGGTCCTGGGAGCCTGCTGACCAGTCAGTGTAGTCCAAACTTCTAGCTCCAGGTTAAGGAAGAGACTCTGTCTCAATAAGAATAGTAATAGGGTAGAAAGTGATAAGGGAGGACATTTAGCCTGGGCCTCTACCTTCCACATGTGAACACACAAGTAAGCCTATGTACCTACACACACACACACACAAACACACAAACACACACACACACACACACACACACACACACACACACACACACAGCAGCAGCAGCAGCTACCAGATTAAGGATATACTGTGATGGAATGGTCACAGCCTAGGAGCCAGAACAGAATCAGATGTCCTGACTTGAATCCCACCTCTACACAGTAGCTATATATCATGTGAGGATTTACCAAACTTCCCTTAATCTGTATTTCTAGTAAAGGCACTTAACCACAATGATGACCATGATGGCACTGATGAGAAATGATTTTAGGCTGTGGTGAGAATGATCTAAGATAATGTGAACAGTGTAGAAGGAAAAATATGTTGGAAACTTTTAAAAGCAACATTGCTTTCAAGTCCTGGCAGTGTTCAAACACCCAGTAAAAGTTTGTTATCTGAAGACCTAGTCCACAGGCACAAAGAAATACTATTCTCTTTCTTAAACCAATAAAACCATTGCGGACACTTAAAAACTACATCCTTAAACAGAAGGAAACAAAGGGACATTGGAAGAAAACAGAATGACAGAATTCCGACTTCCTTTTAACATGTTTAAGAGATGTGGCCCTAAGTGCGGTGATGATGACCCTGTCTGGTCTTTCTATTCTCAGCAGCCATCACACTGGTTATCTGGAGCGGAGATAACTAAGGAAGGAGAAAGACAGGAAAAGGATTTGGATGGCTTCAGATAAAGGGTCATTGTGTCAGGACTCCATCTCTCTGGCAGACATCACACCAATGCATGTTTTTGGGCTGAGTCCAGACATGAAGTCATTTATGGGGGAAGCTGAGAGAGTGGCTTCTCAGAGTTCACACAAAGTTAATCCTGTTTGTGGAAACACTGTGACTAAGGGAGAATTTTCAGAACAAAGTTTCTGTTTTGATTTCTTAATGTGTGTTTGTGTGTGCAGATACACACACACACACACACACACACACACACACACACACAAGTGTGTGTACATATGTGGAGGCCAGAGTTCCACATAAAGCATCTTCCATAACCATTGCTCCCCTTACTTTTGGAGACAGGGTCTTTTGTTGAACCCAGAGCTCACCAATTTTAGCTGGACTGGCTTATCAACAAGCCCCAGGGATACTTTTGTCTCTGTTATCCCAGCACTGGGATTATAGGCATGTGCCAACAAGACTGGCTTTTTATTGTTGTTTGAAGTGTATTCGTTTATTGTTGTTGTTATTGGTAGTCATTGTTGTTGTTGTTGTTGTTGGTGGTGGTGGTGGTGGTGGTGGTGGTGTGTGTGTGTGTGTGTGTGTGTGTGTGTGATTTACATGTGAGTGTGGATGTGCATCCTGAGATCAGAGGACAAATTTCTCAAGTCAGTTCTCTCCTTGCTTGATGGGTCCTGGGACTGAATGGAAGTTGTCAGGCCTGCATAACAAACACATGTACAACATTAACCACCTTGTCAGCCTATGTCCATCTCTTTCTTTGTTGGTTGGTTTGTTACTTGAGTGCTGGGGATTGAACTCAGGTCCTCATGCTGGTGCACCAACCACTCTACTGACTTATTCATTCCCCCAGTCCATGTGTTAGTCTTGTACAGTATTGCAACCTAGGACTATGATACCAATGTCCAAGAGGATTATTCCAAAAATTCATGCTAAAGAGATTCTGAATCCCTTCTATTCTCTTCATGTTAGGCTTTATGAAGGCTCTTCTAAGAACAGTCTGCACAGCCTGCATCACCCCTCATCCTACTCTACTGTCTTCCCCATAGTGATGTTTTCTGGTTTCCATGGACCACCCCATGACATATGCGATACCCATTCTTCTCACAAAAGGACAGAACAAGCTAACTGTATGGCGGTAGGCTTATTCTAGGGTTGGCAATGAAAGTCCAGACCATGAGTGTTTCTAGACTTTGAGAGCTATTTGCAGAATGATATTGACAGTCATGCCAGGCAGTGATGGTACACGCCTTTAATCCCAGCACTTGGGAGGCAGAGGCAGGTGGATCTCTGTGAGTTTGTGGCCAGCCTGGTCTACAGAGTGAGTTCCAGGAAAGGCACCAAAGCTACACTGAGAAACTCTGTCTCAAAAAACCAATATACATACATACATATATATATATATATATATATATACAGTCACTTGTCACTTCATCCTCCTGCTCAGTGACAAGCCAGTTTCTGATTTCTATCCACGTAACTAACTTTGAGTGTAATAGAATTTCACATAATAAATGAAATCTACAGTGTTTTCTTCTATGTTGATCTCTCTTTTCTTTCAACTTAATGCTTTAACAGTTGGTTTGTAATGTACATCAGAACTTATTTTGTTTATTTGGAGACAGGGTCTCACTCTGTAGCCCAGGTTGGACTGTAGCCCAGGTTAATCTCAAAATTTCAACAATCCTCTTGTCTCAACATCCTGAATACTGAGCTTGTAGGTATGAGCAACCAACCTGGGCTATGTGTATCAGAACTTGTTGCTTCAATTTGCTTAATAATATCCTGTCATTTGAATACACTGTAATTTCTTTACCTCTTTAGCTATAGATGGATATCTGAGCTATTTGTGAATTTGGGCTATTATGAAACAGGCTTGCATAAGTAATACAATTAACATGTATAGGAACTTGTACTTTGGTCACGAGACTGTGGGGCTCTATTGCAGTTGTTCCTGGCGAGACAAATTTTTGGCTTACATTAATTTTGTCATTAGTTGAAATTTACATATCCTCTCTCTAGGGCAATATTGTACTAAACAACACTATAACCAAATAGCTAGGAGCTTTGGTTCTGGAAGTGAGACATCTCTATTTGGAAAAGCATATAAAATTAATTTACAACCTTAAAGCCCCAACTTCCTAAAATGAACAGTATAAATAGGAATCTTACAGGGCTATTGTGAGGCTCAATCAACAGTGATGTATGTAAAGTGCCGTTTATAATTGGTGCAGAGGAAGCACTAATAAAAGTTTGCTAGGCACATAATTAAACACTTCAAAGCAAAGCATAGCTCTCAGTGAAGGTTGACTGTTTACCAGTCTGGCCGGTGAGACTGAGTTGCGAGAGATGATGTAAGGGTATCTCAGCATTGATGTGGTCTTTTGCACCAAATTACTTTCTAGTTGAAGATTGCTTGATAATGTGTTTCCTTGGAACCTGCTTTCATAAAAAATGGCTTTTCCATAAAGCCAAATACCTTCCTGTAGTTCAAAAATGGGTGTTAGCCCTGCCTTTCTCTGTCCACTCCACAGACACATCACTAAAAGTGGCAAGCTCCATATCCGACCTCCTAGAGCTAAGTGGGAATCCCTGCAATGACTGGGCTTCCTGACATTTCTGCTTTCTTTCCTATAATGCTGAGAACACAAGTTTAAACTGCACTAGGCTTCATTTGTTTGTTTTTGCTAAGAATGGATTCATTTTCTAGATACCTACTCATTTTACATGTGTGTAAAATGATGACCCTTTGCCTGTTGCTCACAATAATTGGCAGACTGGCTTAATGTAGGTTTCTAACATTAAGCTTAACATTAATGAAGGGAATGTGTACAGAGGGTATATGAATATTACCCAAAGAAGACTTGAAAGCAAGAAATACTTCTAGATATTAAGAGAGATAAGGCTTATATGAGCAAGGGGGGGGGGTCAAGATCATGATGAGAAAATCCAGAGAGACAGCTGACCAGAGCTAGTGGGAGCTCTCAGACTCTGGACTGACAGCTGGGGAACCTTTGTGGCACTGAATTAGGCCCCTCTGACTGTGGGTGACAGTTGTGTGATTTGATCAATTTGTGGGATCCCGGGCAGTGGGACCAGGATTTATGCCAGGTGCATGAACTAGCTTTTTGGAGCCCATTGCCTATGGTGGGATGCCTTGCTCAGCCTTGATGCAGCGGGGGTGGGGTGGGAGCTTGGTCCTGCCTCAACTTGTTAGGCTAGACTTTGTTGACTCCCCAAGGGAAGCCTTAACCCCTCTGAGGAGTGGATGGGGATGGGGTGGAGGGGAGGGGAGGAGCAAGGGAAGGGGGAAGGAGAAACTGTGGCTAGTATGTAAAAATGAAAAAAATTTAAATAAAAAAGAGAGACAGAGACAAGTCATCATGATAAAGGGTTAACTCACCAAGAGAGTGTAATAGTTCAAAATACACGTTTCTAAATCCAGAGCATTGAAACCCACACATCAAAGTATGAAAACATAAGGAAACCAGTCCACAGTTGTATGCAGATGGTACAATACCCCTTGAATTATAATAGTAATACTTCATATTAAACAGCAAATGTTACCTTACTGAAGATTTTCTACACACTAGGTATTATGTAGGAAGTGTTTCATAACAGCTTTTCCTTTGATACTAATAATATGTGGTGAGAGTACTATTCACTCTAATTAGAAGGTAGGGAAATTAAGGATTAGAAATGTTAATTAATTCCTAATCCATCGCTTCTTACTGCTATCAGGATAATTACTCACAATGCAGTTTTGAACCTCATGTTAGCTTATCTCTCTTTGTATCAATGACTTTCCCATTCTGTCTAGATTTTTATGAAAGTCAACCCCAGACCACCCAAGCCTTAGACTCCAGTACAGGGACTTGAGTAAAATCCAGGCAGTTAGTTAAAGATATTACTAGGAGGTTGACTCTCTTTCCTATTCCTTTTGTTTGACTTCTCCCAAGGACTTGTCTCTGTCTGGGAGGTGAATGTGTAATGCTATAAACGAGATGCTTTCATTCTAGGCCAGGATAAAGATGTGCTAAAGATCAAACAAGAATCCATAAAACTTCCCTCAGGTGCAAAAGGAACAAAGAAATAAAGTTCTATCTGATGCCAAAGAGGATTCTGTGCACAGAAAATGTGCCTTAAGTCAAAAAAGAATGAAAAATAAAACAGGTGAAGCATGAGACCATGAAAATTGACATTGTTGCTGATATCCAAGATTGAAGAGAGAATAAAACACAAAGGACTTTTAAAAGTAGTGAGAAGACATTCATAAATTTAACAGAACACTCAACTTCCTAAGCAATTCAATGGCTTATAGTTGGTCATTTATTCATTCAACAGTCATTTCCTGAGTAATATACCATGTCCAAGTCATATTACAGTGGCACATATTGATGTGTTGTCTGCCATTGTTCCTGTAGGCATTGCCCACCAATAAAGGGACATTTCCATCACTGGCTAGAACCACTGCTTATAGGATCATCTCCATAACCACTGTATTGATTGATAGAAGCTAAGCCCCTTGTAGACTACTTAGATGCCATTTAGAAGCTCAATGATCATTTTGTAACTGTGCCATTGTATTCTATTTCATTCATGTTGCCTGAGACACATAGACACTATGTGCAAGACCCAGCAAACAACAGCCCTTTCTGCAAGCTCAATTCCTTGATTCTCTAGCTTCTAAAAGCATTACTGGTTCATAGAAAGACTATAATTTTTAATAAAAGGAAATCATATTTTTGAGAATACACCCTTTTTTAAGTCAGCCTGTATCAAATGATTGCTTGATACTTGAGGACAACGTCTTATCCCCCTTGGCCCAGTTCAGAACACCTCTAATGTGTCATCTCACCTTACGAGTCTGGGGCATCTATGTTGTCTCTGCATTCTGAATTTTATTGCCACACGTACCCACCTCAAACTCCTATTTTCTTTCTTTTGCTTCATATGCAGTGAGTGCAGAGATATCCTATATAAAAACACCTTCAAACTAACTCTAGAGCCACTCTGTTCCATTTTCTGCTTTGATGCCTTCAGAATCCAGACTGCTTGCCTCATCCTTTTTCACATATGTGGGCTTAGTCATTGAAGTATCGTTGTCCATTCTCTCAAATGATATGCTCTGTTCTCATCTCTTCCCAGGGTTTCTGCCCAGATTTTAGGGCACCTCACCCTTCAAAAATGCATCCTTTTTTCTATTTTACTTGTCAACCCAATTAGAAATTTTATATTTCATAAATCAGGGACTATAAAAAGGTATATTTCTTCTCATTCTAAGACTGAAGGAAGATGTTTAGAGCATCCTTGATTAGAGGATATTCTGAGATGAGACAGAGCCTCTAGCGAACAGGTGTCTAACTTTGTGACTCTCCTCATCCACAGTGAACAAACAAGAATTGTCTTGGATATAGAGAGAGCATCCCCCTGAGTGCTCTTGAACAGTTCCAAAAGGTAGATAGCTTTTGGACATAATAGCTCCAGTATGAGGCATTAAGTAACAATATCTGTATGAATAAGAACAAATAACATGCTTGAGATTTTGAAGGAACACGGACTTCTAACTGAAAGACAATTGAAATTCATAGAAATATCAAGATTTCATCTGAACGTTTAAAACCAAGTATCATTGAATGTGCATAACGAGGCTATCTTACACAAGAAAATTTGGAGACAGCAATATTAACAGAGACAAAGGTAGGAACATATGGGTCATAGAAGGAATGCTAGAATAATTGTAGGAATATATGGTGTTTAGAGGAATAGAGAGAAACACAATTGTAAAGATCACATAGGATAAGAGCAATGCCCTCCCCCCACAAAAAAAATAGTGGACAGAATGAAGAATATAATTTTTCCTAAAAGTTGTGATATTCTGCTAAAGTGTTACAGCTGCACAAATAGAACTCAGGAAGATTATGGTGTATTTCATGAGACAAATATGCATCACGTGTTTCTGTTATTTTTCAGTGGCTGCAAAGGTTTTCCTTTACCAATTTTGCTCAATGGTTTCTCAATATCATTTGGAGGCATTTAATCAGAGGCATATAAAGGCAAAAGTTTGACACCTCACTGGGAGGGCTGTGTCTGAAGACTGTGCTTCCTGAGTAGATTGAACATAACTGGCAACACCGCCATTCACTAGTCACTGCCCTTAAATACTTCAGGTTAACCAAATCCATTCTATGGAATCATGTACATGAGATTTTGGCAACAAGACTCAAGCCCACTTAGGAGGGAAAGATCTGAATTGTATATGCCATAGCAAGCCATGCTAAATTAGTATATTCCTCCAAAAGGCTGGCAGAGCAAACAAATGAACATGACTATTTAGTAGCTATAAACTCCTAGGGTCAGGGTTCTTTCTGAGGGAGCCTAGAATTCAGTCAGACATCCAAAAGTATATTCCTTTGAAGTCACAGAAAGAAACATTTGCTCTTCAGTGGAAAGGGAATCTAATGCCTTCCTCTGCTTTCCAGTGAGGATTTTGGAGTCTTTGATACCAATGAGTCTCAAGTTGTCTCTGATGCCATTTGTCTCCATGCATGGGACATGAAGAACCTCCAAGCCTCATTCTGTTCTTCAGAAATTGTGTTTTGTGTTTTCCATTGTTTCCCTAAGTTTGATCAGTTTTATCTTTAATGAAAGCAGTGCTTGAGGAACCTGGCGAATTTGTTTCAATTCTAATTCAGTCATGCAACAGCTCTTAGATTATTAAATGCGAAATTGATCAGCCTTGTGACTCAACTTCCTCATCTGTAACAAATACATTTACCTCAAAAAGACTGTTGGGAATATTTAATAATATAATTGGTGTAGGGGCTCTGATGATTGCTTGGAATGTGGTAGTCCACCAACTTTATTTATAATTAATACCAACAGCTATATCATATTTACAACAGATTTTAGCTCACCCCAAGGGAAAATATGACCATCTTGCACACTGGTATGTACAACTTTAAGAAACAAAGATCCAATCTCAAACAGCTTGCTTTTCTCAAGAAAAGTGATTTTTTTTCCACAAGATTTTCTACTCAATTGCTTGTTTTTACTTCAAAATGGACATTTGGAAATTGTTTATCCTAAACTAAGGCCTCAAAACTGCATTCCCCATCTCCAATTTTATACCCATACAAAACATTTCACAGCCACAATAGTGAAACATCTACAAATGGGATCAAAATCATAACGTTTTTGGAGATGGGATCTTATGTAACCCAAGCCTACCTTGAACTCACCATGTAGTTGAATATGAATTTGAACTTCTGACCTCCTGCCTCCACTTCCAAGGCTAAGATTATAGGCATGCCACCCCCATGTCTGGTTTTATGTTGTGCTGTAGATGGATCTGAAGATTTTGGGGACACTAGACAAGCACTGGACTGAGTAAGCCAGTCCAGGGACAGAATTATAGCCATTTGACCTGAGCTGGTTTTCTAACTTCATTCAACTGTTATCCTCACCTTGCAATGCTTGTTCCAGATCTGGGAATCCATTTTTGTGAGAGTATACTTAACTAATGTATAGTAAGTACTGTGTTCTTTCCCATCATCCCCCAAACAAAACAAAACAAATAAAAGCAATATATGACCCAGGGTCTCTCCGAGAAGATGTTTTCCCCAGTTTCCAATCATTATTCTTACTGTTCTTTCTACTAGGAAAATACATCTTTCTTTCTGGCTAGATCACTCATTTTTTTAAGAGTTTAATTTATTTCCTACTTGAGCTCTTCGAAAGCCCTCCAGTTTGGACTGTATTAACACTGCTTTGTGCTTGTTCATTCACACCCTCACTTCAATTATGACCCTCACACAAGCTGTCCGAATTGTGTCCTAACAGGCATACTAGATTGAAACTCCTAGAGGGAGGGACCTGTCCTACTAAAAGTAGATCCCATGTCCAACAAAATGATTTACAGACAAGACATTGCTTGGTTATAATCTTCTGGGCCATACATCAACTGACCTACATTCTGGTCCCTGTCATCACTGCCATTAATTAGTCACATTATTTTAAATAAATTATTAAAATTCTTTGTGGGCCATTTCCTTGTGTGCACAATGAGAACGATTTCCTTAACTTGTCACCATATGCCTGACCACCTTAACAGTTACTTTAAGAAAAGTCAAACAAATTGATTCATGTTGTTTTTTCAAATTACAAAACATTATGAAAACACAAAATATTATTAGAGCAAATATTTAATTTGGTCGGAACCTTTTGAGATCACCATAAAAGTATGCATAAATGTAAGTGACCTGGTCTTTTCCATTGGAATGAGGAATAAAATAGAAATACAATCAATCCCAGAACTGGAAGTTTCTCAGAGAAATATGTGAAGCCCAAGTAAATTAACTGTAAACTTGGAAGTTTCTTAAGAATTATACTGTCCTAATTTTTCATGAACAATGCCTCTGATGCTCAGTGATCTCATGGAAGCAGATAGTGTTCTTGATATGGGGACTATTACCAGATCCAGGCCGTGTCTTTCTTACCTCATACTTTTTATGCTAAATCAAGCCAAACTTAAAGATATTCACTAAAAACCCCAAGTGAACAAAATATATTGTTCACTTGAAAATTCTATGGTTTTTTTTGTAATGTCACCTTACATCTAACTATCCAGAATATTCATAAATTCCAATACAAAGAACTTCCACTTTGATATAAGATCTCATGAAAACCTCTTGAGAAATCTAAAGGTAAGAACAAATATTCCTTACTAAACGTATAGGATTGCATATGTCTCACAAAGCTGCTGAGGGTGACCTGCAAATGAAGTATGAGTTTCAATTGTCAGCTGCCAATCACCACAGAACTCAATCCTTACTTACCTCACAAGCTATCTATCCACACATCAAAGATAAGCTAGGTTTCCTTACTTTTAGGGGGCTTTGGGATGAACCCAGTCCTGGAACCTTCTGAAACAATAAAGTCTAAACAAGGGTATGTGATAGACTCATGCAGAATTTGGAAGCTGAAGGGTAACTGAATTCCTCCAAGCCTTCACACCTCCCATGGGAACTCTGCACAGACAGCCTCTTGGGAGCCAGTTGTCTCGACCACAGCCTATGTAGATAATAGTCGACAGAACTCTATCATTCTTCAGTCAAGTGTGAGTGGTGTTCAGCACACTATGAGTGGAGCAGAGGATGAGACAAATGAAGGTCCAGCCATGTGGTATTTGTGACAGCTGGCTTGTCTCTTCATCAGAAGTGAGATACATGGATTTTGGTTCTAGTTTTGCTATTAACTACTGGCAGACTTTGTGACTCTTAGATTTAATCTCTGCCCTTTTAGAGTGGTGACTATAATCTACATTTACATGGTCCTGTGGGGGGAATCAAGCAAGATGCTTGGCCATTCTGCTCACAGTCATGCATGAGAGCTCCAAAACCATTCATCTTGATTATTGTTACATACCACCCCTCCAGCCATCTCATTATTCTCTCCAGGTCTATGTTCTCTTACCTTTCTAGCAAGAGCTGCTTCTGGGACAAACCAGTTCTTGCTGTTTTCCATCAGAAATGCACGGCTTACTTCTTATTCTTTTTTTTTCTTGCTCCTCTCAGCATAAAATGTTCTTCTTATCGCCAATGTTCTCTTTACAGGTTGCAAAATCAGTCCCTATGGGAGCCAGGCAAAGAATATGAAGTCAGCAGATTGGTGCAAAAGAAAAGCCATTTGCAGGAATGGAAGTGAAAGGAAGTGACCATTACTGTAGCTGCTATGCACTCTTGTTAATTACTGTCAAGGAAAATGTATCACCAGCAGGGCTGCATGTCCTGATTCGTTGATGGTGTCTCACAAGGCTCTCAGACTCTATTATTCATTCTTTTTTTCTTTCAGTCCACCAGAGTGGGCAATTTCAATGAACTTAATACCAATTCTTCACTTACTCTTTAATAAAGAAAGAGCATCATATAACTAATTCTAATACAATAGAATCATGCATATACCAAACCAGACAAAATGTCATATAGAAAAAACAATAAAACTATATTTCTTATGAAAGTAGATGCAAATATCCTCAGAACTTTAGTGACAAACCAATAATATATGAATAATTATTTATCATGACAAAAATAAGATTGATCATAAAGCTGCAGATTTGTTGCAGCATATTAAAGTCACCAAATGTAATATGTCATATTAATACAGAACAAAAATACATGATCATCTATATAAACATGGAACTATCACTGGTAACATTTTTCATGATAAATACTCAATTACCAAGATTAGATCTAACCAGATAAAGACCACTGATTAAAAAAAAAAAACACACAGCTAATATCACAGTTATCAGTGGACAGATGAACAAAGGGCTGTATATGTAGCTAAATGGTAGAAAACCAGACTAGAAAGTTCTTGATTTGGTCTATAGTACCAAAGGGGGGAAAGGCTAGATATTTTCTCAAGATAAAGTGCAATATAAAATAGCTTCATTCAATGCTGTTTACATTTTTCCTACAAGTTCAAGTCAGTAGATCTAGAACATCTAATGAAAGGTTTAAAAGGAATAATTATAACAATTCCATTTTCAGATGGTATAACATTTAATATAAAAATACCAAACAATATATAAAATCTGATGTAACTAGTCTATTAGTTGATACAGTTTTCAGGATACAAAATTAATTGAAAGTTAGTTGTATTTGCTGGCCTATAGTGTCTAGAGGGAGGCATCATTGCCCCATTATAGGATAATTTCATTCTCTCTCTCTCTCTCTCTCTCTCTCTCTCTCTCTCTCTCTCTCTCTCTCTCCCTCTCTCCCTCTCTTCCTCTCTGCCTCCTGTGTGTTTGTCTCTCTCTGCATATGTATGTGCTTGTTTATGTATTAAGAAGCTTCAACAGTAGTAGGTTTACACATAACTTTGGTCTTTGTGTTATTCATCCTTCCCTGTATAAATGAAAGCTCATTTCCATGAATAAGTTACTTCTTTTAAAGTTGTTTGTCAGTGAGGTCTTATAGATCACCAAACATTACAAATTCTAGCCAATACCCTTGGTTACCCTCTAGAACTTGCTAACAAAACACTATTACTGAAGACACCACATACTTGAATTCTGTAATATGGAGAAATCAAGCTGATACTTATCTAAAGAAGAGAAACTTCATCCCTACTGGCTAGTTTTCATAGTACTGGAGCATGGTATGCATGCTACCAGAGGAGAAAAGTAAGCATTGGTCCTACCCATATGTGAACCTTATGAGCTATAATGATGATTATCCTGTCAACACATGCCCACTGATGTAGTAGTGATACAAACATCATGTGAATAATAACCACTTGATGATTGGATCTAAATAATGCATCATAAGAGAAAATCCATACTTCACAACATTATGGGACCAAGAGCCTATGACTAGACAGAACATAGGCTTTAGGGCAGTGGTTCTCAACCTTCCTTATGCTGCAGCCTTTTAATACAGTTTCTTATGTTGTGGTGACTCCCAATCATAAAATTATTTTCATTGCTACTTCATAACTGTGATTTTGCTACTGTTATGAATCATAATGTAAATATGTGATATGCAGGTTATCAAATATGTGACACTGAGAAAGGGTTGTTTGAATCCCAAAGGGGTCTAACTCCCAGGTTGAGAACCACTTCTTCAGTGGAGACCATATTACTATTATTCTACTATCTAAAGAGATTATAGTATTAAACTGATGCCTAATGACTTAGGGTTCTATTCATAGATTAGTGCATCTCTCCACTATCATCTGAGAAGCCTCTCTGAGCTGGAGGTGGTGATTAACAGAAACTCACAGATGGTCAAGTTGTCAAGAATTAGAGACTGTGGAACACTCCCCCTAAATGGCACAGTTATCTCACACCACATTTCAGAGATCACTACAGAAGAGAATGTGGAAAGAGTGGGAGAATCACCACTAGTGGTAACCATGAGGAAACTGTGCTTTCTGGATACAGTAATATAGCTGCCTCTATGGACTCACAGTGGTTGTGACAGGGTGCACAAGATATGTACAAACTCAAGCCAAACCATGTCCCAGCAAGGAGAGGGGAGTTGGGCACAGACTCCCAAACCGAGCAGAGGAGCGATTTGCAATTGTCTGCTGATAGAAGAGGGAGGGTCAGTTTTTTCTAAGAGTACAGCCCCTAGTAAGTGGATCATGATCAAATGGAAGGCCATTACTCCAACAGTACGTGGGCAACATAAATTGGCATAGATTTTTTGGGGGGAGGGGCATACGTTTGTATGGGTAGGGAAACAGGTAGGATCTGGGAATAGTTGGAAAAGAAGGGTGAAGATGATCAAAATATGTTGTAGGAAATTCTCAAGGGACTAAGAAGAGTATTGTAAAAAGATAAAATGAAAATCAATTATATCTTAAAATACAAACAATAAATAGTACAAAAGAATTTATAACTGCATCAAAAAGAAAGAAATGCTTCAAAGTGAATTTCACAAAAGAAGCAAATACTGCACAATAAACACTAATAAAGGCTTCTGAGAGAGAAAAACAGTTAGATGAAAGACACCTCAAAGTTACCAACTGAGATGTACAGTTATTGCAAATCTATCCAGGTAATCTACCCTAGTTTGACTTATGGATTAAATGAAATACCTATGAAAATCTAAGCCATATAAAATTATTTCATCAATACTTTTATTTTTCCCAGTAGTTGCCAGTTGGGCTGAAACTGACTTTTCAAAAGTGATAAACAAACACTTGAAAAGAGTGAGATGCTTAATAAGTGAGCCATCAAAAGTGGAGAGAGGATCAACATTTCACGAGAGTCAGCACTTCAGGCTTGCATTGTGCATGCAGCAACTGCATCCAACATGCGTAAAACAGACTCCTGCTAAATACATATTGAGTAAATGAAAATATTGAATGAATTAAACATTTATTTAAAGAGTCCATAACATTTCTAACACAAGTCTTCTGTTTAGAAAAAAAAACTTTGGCATTGCCAAATCTCAGTTTGGAAGAGTTTTTGAAGTCATTAATTCAATTTCCCAGTTATGTCTAAATACCATGTGATCTGTCCGTCTTAACTGATAGTCTACCCTTGAGTGTGCTTCTTTGTGTATTGAATTCAAGCATTCTCAGGATGGTGCATCTTTGAAGATTCAGTATTTCATTCTGCATTTAACTAGTTCCAGTTTATTGGGGGCTTACTTCCAGCCAGGGGGCACAGGGGCATCCCCACAACCCAACCAGACAAAGATCGTTCCTTATGCTGTTAGTAATGAAGTTAGGTGAAGAGAAGAAAAGAAACAGATAATAAAAAATAGGCTTTTATTGATAATTAATGTTAAACAAAAAAATAGCAAAGGAAAACTGAGTGCTGGGGTGATATTTGAGCACAGACTGAAATCCAAGGAAGAAGATGGCTGTGCCATCAACATCAGTAATGAAAATATTTGCAGTACTGGAGACGGCAAACGTCACACCCCGAAAGCTGGCACTCCCCAGGAGAAGACAGAACTCTGGCTTAAAAAGGCTAGAAAATTCTTCGTCAATTCTAATACAGAAGTATAGAAACATGCATCTATCAATCCAGAATTCAGACAAAACAAGTTGACTCTAGTGTTGTGGGAGCAAAAATAGTCTAGGTGTCTAAACTACATATCTCAACTACAGAGCTCTACTGCTAATTTATGAGGTGTCCTGTAACAAACTGTTTCTCCTCTTCAGGATGCAGTTTTCTTGTGCCTATGGTGACTGAATTATAGGATCCCTTCTAGCTTTAAAATACTATTATTGGATGAAAATGGCCATCATTCAAGGTCAAGCGAAATCTGAGCAAACGGCAAAGCTATAGGAGATGTGGACAAACTGCTGACCAGTTGCCTGGTCTGTAATAAAATCTGCTCTGTTCTGTAACTATGAAAGTCAAGGTCACTGTTTACCGTCTCTTCCTGAACTGTGTCCTCATCTAAAAATCCTCCTCCGCATAGTCTGTGCTCAATGCAGTCTTTGTGAAACTGTTTCTTTGTGAAAGGATTCAAGCTTATTTCTAACTCAGGAGTCAGGTACAACGGTAGTGAGGATAAATTCTAATGTGAATGAACACAGTTTGAGAGGGTCTATGGTGAATCTACTAGGTCTCCATTTTAGCTCAACATTAAAATTATATTAACTTTGAAAAATCCCAGTGTCCAGGATATCACTCTAAAATAATGAAATTAGAATCTCTAGGTATTTATTTGATATTCCTCAAGTCACTGTAATGGGCAGTTGTGGCCAAAAACTTGCAGACATGTTCAAGCCGCAGCCTATGGGCTGCATTGGGCCAGGATAGCTATGTATGTAGCACAGCACAACATCTTAGACTTACTATCATCGTTATTGTTGTTGTTATTGTTGTTGTTGTTGTTGTTGTGTGTACTTCTGCTTGTGTGTGTGTGGTGGGGGAGAGCATGTTTGTGCCACTTCACTGATGGAGAGGTCAGAGGATGCTGTGTAATGCTACTTTTCTTCTTCCACCTTTATGTGGGTTTCAGAGTTCATTAAATTCAGCATGCCAGGCTTAGCTTGCTAAGCTATCTCTCATCCACCAAAGATTTTCTTTCTTTCTTGTGTGATATGTGATATAGTGTGTGTGTGTGTGTGTGTGTGTGAATGTATGTGTGTGTGTGTGTGTGTGTGTTTCCCACAGTATAATGTTTGTAGGTGCCAATGTTGTATCACAGGTTAAATGTTGGCCACCCCTGTGTCACTACTAGGGAGAAGAGCTTGGCTTTCACAGCGGGCAAAGAATCTAATTTCAATATTTGCAGGGTATGAGACCCCAAGCAAAATCTTGATTTTCATTTTGGAAAAGGTGTTTCTACCATATAAAATGCCTGAATTACCAAAAAAAACTGAAATTGATATATTTTTCCTTAAAATTTATTTTAAGTTCTAATATATCAAATTCCCAATTTTACAGAATTATGCACTGACTCTGAGAAGACAAATGTCTAAGACATACTCTTTGGAACTAACAATCATTACTTAAAACTTTGAAATAGAAAGCTCCAAAATGGACAGAGATGAAATAAATGTCCAGAGATTTATTGGTAATTGATAAATAATAAGAAAGTATGTCCTGGTGGCTTTGCTGAAGTGATAACAGTCAACAAACATACATGTTTTTATTATCAAATTATTGTGATTGCTATTATTCTAAACTATAGTAGCACCAAACAGTAGATATTATCAAAATGCATTGAGCCAAGTTTCTCAGTACAGATTAACTGACTTTTCTGGCATTGGGTCTCTGACGAATCTACAGTTATCTCATGGCTCAGCTGGGAAGGATTTGCTGCTTAACTCACAAAAGTAGGTGTTAGCTGAATTGATCTTCTCACCAACTATTGGATTGGAACCTTATTTAGTTTCTTGCAAACTTTTATTTGGAAGCTTCCCTTGGTTATGAGTCTCTTCAAAATCATATCACAATATAGCAGCCAATCAGCAGTGAGAAGACAAAAGAAGGTTCCCACGAAAGATGTGCTAAAAGCCACAGTTAAACTTGAATAACTATGGAAGTGACATCACACCACATCTGCCTTTGGAATCTGGTACCACATTAGGTGTGGGAAAGTTTGTTTTTCTGTGGCTATTAGTTCTCAGAAGAGAGATCCACACTGCTTAAAAATTTCACTATTATTTTCTTTTCATTTATATTTATGAGAGCTAAGACCCACTTTATCTCATTACTATATCTGTATATTTCATTTATTATGGCCTTGCTCTGAGCTGGGCACAAGTAGTAAGGACTAATGGGTTATATTTAAATGAATAAAACAGGCAGTTTTTTCTATTTGCTCACTAGCACATGAGGAAAACACATTCTGAGAGAAGATTATAAATATTACTATGGAGAAATCACATGCTAGAAAATAACATGTTAAGACAAAGCTCATGGCTATTTGATAATTAAAATCTGACTTTGACAAATGAATAATTCAATTTAACAAAGACAGTTTGAGCAGAGACTTGATGACAGGACATTTGAGGGCATACAGTAGGACTGTGAAGATGAAATATGAAAATCAGGTACAAAATGGAGAAGTAAAGCAGAGTCTACTCCACAAGAGATAAAGTAGAATTCACCCAAGGGCCCACTGGAGGGAAAAAAAAAAAGCAAAACCTAAAGGTTGATACACAAGACAAAAATCAGGCAACCTATATTTAAACCAGCAGGTACCAACACTGAGACAGAGACAGAAGTCAGTGAGAGGTGGAGGAGATGGGGTACAGGGAGATCAGTTAATGGACTTTGATATGTACTTCTAGGATCTGGCTGGGTAGTAAAGGAAAAGTGAGACAAGAGGCGTTAATGGTGAGTAGATTTTCCCACCCAGGTGACTAGATTTATATCAGTAATTCATGAAGAGTCTCTAGAAATAGGAAAGGAGATGAAAACTGATTGTTCATATGGTCATCTATCTAACATCCTCTTATTTAGGAATGTGTTACTTGTTTGCTTGTGTAAAAGAGCTCTGTTATTGTGGATTTACACACAATGGTGTGTTGAAAGAGATAACACGGCATGGATTCAAAACCATGTAGTGAAACTAAGTCATAGATCAAATTTAGGTCTGTGTGTTCCTTTCTACTAGTTTCTGGAGATGTCCGTTTCCCAGTTCTTGGATAGTGCAACTGAGCAGATTATCATATCCCATAGCTAATGGGGAGGTAAATCAACGATATTTTGTGTTTCCTTTCGTGAGGGCTATTTTAGGTCGGTTACAGTTTAGAGGTTTCATAGGCATGACTTCTCCATTAATGGATTTCACATAGCATATCTAATAAATAAGAATACTTGAAGATTGCAGGAGAAAGGAATGTCTATTCTCATCCAAGGGTATTTGAAGAAGCCAGGGTGGAATGTAGGCTTGGCTCATAGAGAGAAGCATATGTCTTTACTGTATTGCAAAGCCACCACACAGAGAGGAAAAATACTATTTGGCTGGTGATTCAAACACCAGCACCAAAAAAAAAAAAATCTCCAGGGAGGAGACAGAGCTGGGGTTGAAAATTATATGCTCAACAACTGCATCCTAAGAGTGGTAAACCTTGTGATGACCAGAGTCTTGTGTAGACTGTCCAATGAAGGCAACAGAATAAACTTGTAGTCATACATAGACCATAAAATATTCCCAAGGGAGTTAGGTATCCTCTTCTTAATCATTCCACAGTAATAGTAAAGCATATTCTCTCTGATGTATCCATGGGTTTTCCTATGCAATCTCATTCTCCAAAGCTACTTTTAGTGATTTTGTCCTGACCCAATTGTCTTCAACAATCTGTTGTAAGTTGCCAAGGATTTGTAAGGAAAGCCAAGGATTTGAAGACACTAAGTTTACTCCAGAAGTAATTCTAGGAAGCTTTGGTGTGGGTGTACAAGTATAGGGTAAGTAAAGAAGCCTTTGAATAAGGGGATATTCATCATCAGGTTGTTGTGTATACCTATGCCTCAGGGTACATTTGGAATCTCTGAGTGCTGATGTGGAATACACTTCAGAGTTCCACAAGAGGAGCAAAATATGAAATATTCATCTTCAAGCACTTGCTGGGCATTGGTCAATACTACTCTCAGAAGCCATCACTTTTCAAACATATCTGACCAGCTCTTGTGGAGACTGAGTTCTCTAAAACAGCCACAAGGAGAGGAGATTGCCTGCAGGTAAATGTGCAATATGGAAGCACAACACAGAGTTGGAAGGTGAATAGCATGACCCAAACACCAAAATGAGAGGAATTGGCAACATCCACAACTTCTTCTTCTCTTGGCATAAAGCCTCTCCTTCACAATGGGCAAAGCCTCACCTTCTCACCTTTAATTATGTATTTACTGAGCAGCACCAGACTATAGCCACTGGGGATGAGGCAGAAAGCAAAGAAGATAGACATATTCTTTGCTCTTATGGTGTCTATGCTGAAGTGAGGCTGACATAGAATTAACCCAGCAATTATAATAAAAATTACATTGTAAAGTTCTTCAAGCGTATGAGAAAATGAAGAATTTTGTAATGACCATTCAATTATCCATTATTCAGTTGCAAAGTGGTTGCCAGCATTTTGTTGTATTTGTTTTGTCTTGTTTTATGGGTTTTGTTAACTTATTTTAAAGTTAGTTATAGATATTGCAATATGGACCCCTCTGCCTTTTTGTGTGTGTCTCAAAAGAAATAGTAGAAAGGGTAGAAATATGGGGAAATGGTAGGTAAGAAAAGGAAAGAGAGTGGGAAGGAGGAAGCAAAAGAAGAGAATGAAGGTATCACTGCTCAATAAAGACACACTATATCTAATAAAATAAATAATTCCTGATAGTGATGCCTAACCTTCAACACCAACTGATATGTCCTTCAGCAAAATCCAAGAGTGCATAGGTGGGTCTGTTCTATCTTATGCTCTGACTTACTGGACCATCATCTGCCTAAAAGAAGAGCTGGAAGACCTGGGAATAAAATTGGTTGTTAACCTGAGGATTGATCAAATGTGTCAGAAGGCAAACTGGTTTAAGCAAATGACAAATTTTACAAACTTACTTCACTATGAGATCCAGTCATAATACATCAAATAGCCTATTTGTCCACCTACCTATGAATGGAATACTTTATCAGAGCAAACTGATTTGGTGGAAATATATTTGGTTACTTCCATTAACCTCAGGGAGGTGACAGTGATACATGGAGTCTAAAACTTGCCCAAAAGATTAACACAGGTTGACAGTGGTAGAGCTTTGACTGGCAACTTTTAACTTAAGTTGGATGTAGGGGCCTAACTTATATTTTAAGAACTCTTCCTCAATACCATTCTTTTTTCCTTGACTTGTGCTTTGTTTGCTTGTTTGTCCAACATTATATTCAATGATGCCAGCAGAAATTCTGTCTCTTTTTACATTTTCAATGCAAATATAAATTCAATTGCATTTCATTGGTTACAATTGTTATCCACCCTTCCACCAGGCTCTAAGTCTGAAGAATTGTAAGAATCAAAAACAGACAGATTGGGTAAGCACAGCCGCATGTGCACCCCAGTGGAAAATGAAGAAAAGAGAGCTTCTGCTGCCAGAATAGGAGCTGAATGATAATGGCAAAAACTCGACTATGAGCATCCTTCCATTTCAGCAAGAACTCTCAACACAAAATCTGCTTTCTCACTGGAAAAGGAAAGGCAGGTAAGCATGCGGGATTTCTTGAGAAACTTTTCAGCTGTTTTCTAAATCATGTCCGGTACAGTACATGTAGATGAGAAATCAGAAGAGATCTGTCCAAAATGATGAAGATGCTTAGCATCAAAGTATGAGTTAAATGGCTGAGATCTTCCAACAATCTCAGCTCAGAGCCAATTCTTCTCATGTCTACAGCCACTGAAATGAAGAGAGTCCTCACAAAACCTCTGTGAAAAAAATTCAATTGCTGGCATGAGTCCCCAGCTTGGAGATCTAGGGTTTTTCAAGAAATAAAAGGAATGAAATATGCTATTGACCTCATCTAAAAAAGAAATATTTGGCCAATAATTCTTAGTAAAACCCCGAAAACAGACAAAAAGAATTTTTCAGATGATCCTCGAGATTAACCTGAGATTCCACAGGAATGCACAGCTGTGATGATGCCAAGTAGTTAGGATGTGTCTGATGTCATCAAAGTGGTGAACAGCTACAGAGAGCTCACTTGGCACATCATCAAAGCTATTGACAGCAAAGGAGAGAAAGTCCACCCATGCTTGACGTGTCTGGATCTGTGTGAACTCATGTTGATCCTCATCCTCTCTTTGAAGTAAACCTACCCAGTGCCCAAGTAATCAATTCAGAGACCACCTCTCATCTTGGGTCCAAGAACATAACAGGGCAGCTCTTTTCCTAAAAGAAAAACAAGAAATTGGATTGTTCACTTCATACCCAACTTTTAGACAGGGAAGAAAACTTTGGTAATAGGTAGGGTAAAGAGTCTGAAGCAGAGAAACTAATCCTTTAGCTATGTTTTAATTTCTGCTTGTGAGGCAGGTATTCAACATATTAATAACAACAATGAAAGACTCAGTGACAATGTATCTACCATTTGTAATTGTAAGTCTGTCCTGTTTCCCTCAACTGGCTGATTCCTACTTTTTATGTTGACTCAATAAGAAAAGAAGTATGCCCTATTGGTATTTAGTAATTGCTAGATCCTTTAGCACAAAACCTATTTGTAAGTAGTTGCATAGAAGTAATGTAGATACAGTTAGATGTAAGTTGTTACTATGTTTCTGCCTTCTCCTTAAAGAATCAGCTAGCCCAGTACCTTTCTATGGAAAGGAAAGGAGGATTTCATAACAGATTAGATTGATATACTATTCTTCTGCAGCCACAAGCCCAAATCTCAGATCTCATTCTTTATTTTCAGTTTTATTCCAAGAGGATGAAAGTTTTTGATGGGTTTTATAATTACTATGTAGTGAAATGTTTTCTTTTGATTTTCCAACCAATGATGTATTTGGTATTAAAGGACAGCTCTCCCTTTCTGTGTCCTTTCACACATGACATTGATAAACAGGATTCTCATAAATCTTGCAACCCATTTAAAGTTATCCTATGGCAACTGACCCTCTACCAAAATAGAAAGTTACATAGTATCAAAGAAGGAGAGAGACTTAACACTTACCCAGAATGCACTTAGCTTTAGGAACTTGTACTATTAGTTCCTATATATTTTTGTTTGTTTCTAAATCAATTAAAACACAGAATAAATCTCATTAACTGCTTAAAAATACAAAGAAGTTAAGACTCAATATCATTGGCCATTCTTAGCAAGATAACAGAGAAGCAGGCAGAAGCCTTGGAATCCAAAGTTGAATATGACTCAGAGTCCATCTTCTACCTGTATTTTACTCCTTTCACGATCTTTTGATGGCATAGTGTTGTGTGTTAGAAAAATAACTATCATGATTAGCAACACAACAATATCACCAGGCAATCGTGATAGTCTACAATAAAAAAGTTCCATAGTCAAGTAACAGGATAATCTGTCTATAATATTCTTTTAGTAAAATTCATGCTGCTGGCAAAGTAAATATTCTGAGATGTACTATTAATACAACTGGGCTTTGTTTGGCCAGTATTCCCTCTGCTTATTTAATCATAAAATGCTTTTTCAGATAACATTCTTTAACTTCTCATGAAGATAGAATCTCATTGAACAGTGCTTTGGGGAATACAAAACAGCATCATGTTATCTTCTCATTTTATGAATAACAACACTATGTTAGAATGAAATCGCCATTTATGAATGATGGTATTGTCTCAGAAAGAGGAAACAGTTCAAATTTGAAATCACAGCTAATGGCTAATAGGCCTAAAGACAAAGATTAGAACTCCTAAAAAGAAAAAAAAAGAGTTGTGTTACTGAAGCATTGGCATAGAGCATCATGTAAGCATTATTTAATCTTACCGCTTGTCTCTGGGAAACAGTTTTTCTTCTCAGCAAAAGCTCACCAGTTGCCAAATGAAGGAAGGATTCTCCAGTCCAGCTTTCAAACACTTTCTCTGTCTCCAGGAAACAGGTAAAGAAAGTGGAAAAGTGTCATTTCTCTATCTTTTGCTGAAACTTGATATCTCTGATTAAAAGTCATGTGCCTTCATGTTTAACGTAGTCAGCACTTATTTTTAATTTCTCAAGTTGGCATTTAAATTTAAACTCTATAAATCTTGTTGGGTTGATCTACAATGTATATTGTGTGC
Organism: Peromyscus leucopus; assembly: GCF_004664715.2. Classification (NCBI taxonomy): domain Eukaryota; kingdom Metazoa; phylum Chordata; class Mammalia; order Rodentia; family Cricetidae; genus Peromyscus; species Peromyscus leucopus. The sequence continues at coordinate 1,718,462 of NC_051084.1, read as the reverse complement.
ATGTGTGTATATGTGTGTGCATATACACATGTGTGTGCATGTATATATGTGCACATGTGTGAATGTGCATGGTTGCATGTGTGCATGTGTATACACATGGGCGTGTGTGTGTGTGCACACGTGTGCGTGCGTGTGCATGTGTGTGTGTGTGCGTGTGCGTGTGCGTGCGTGTGTGTGTGTGTGTGTGTGTGTGTGTGTGTGTGTGTGTGTATTTAACATCTTAAATTTGGGCAATTTTTCCTGTGCATTACCTTCTGCTTCCTGCAGAGTATTTTACTCATAGATAGCAATCAAAGTGACCCTTCCTACTGTTCTTAAATTTCTCAGAATACTCATCCCATTGTAGAAGGTATTATGTGAAATTATGATCCCAAATAATAAGTTTTAAGCACTTCAAGGGACCATAAAATTATAGAATTTCAAAATTTTAAATCTTTAGTGGAAAAATGACAAAAATGTGGCTCAAAGTGATGGGAAAATTGGTCCAGTAGCAACAAGCTAAAGTTGGAGCCTTCTGAGTACCCAAACCTTAAGGAACCTGAGGATTTAATCGTCTCAAGTCTGTTTTTCTTATCAGCAGCTGACTAACCCAGAGAGTAAAGTCATCTTTCATCTCTCACATTCCACTGAGACCAACAGGAACTTCTGGGGTTTACCATAGTGTTGGTGGGAGTTCTTGTGGCCACAAAACAAGTACATCTCTTAGGAGTTTTCCTCCCCCTCAGGCTATGCTCTCTCCCTTCTAAACTGTTGAAATCCTTGGGAAGATTGCCAAAGGATGTGCACACCCTCTTACACAATGCCCACATCTGAGGCTGAGGTGTATGGCTGAAAATGATTGGCTTAAGTCATGCCAGTGTAGCTAATGGGTCCTTTGCATGCTAGCCGGCTATGCCTCTGGCTTCTCCCTCATTTGAAAAGTTGAGTTAAAAACTGAGTCTGAAGAAACCAACCACTGATACAGAGAAGAGGGAGAAACAAAAGTACAGAATCTATTCCTGACTCGTGAGAAATAGAACCAACCTAGATATCCAGGGCCAAAAGAATGAATTAAAAAAATATTGGTTCATACACATGGAATTTTAGTTAACAGAAAATAATGAGATTATTACATCTACAAGTGAAATGGATGGAACTGGAAATCGTTGCAAAGAAAGACAAATACCATATGTTTTATATATGAAATCTATGTGTGTATGTGTGTGTGTGTGTGTGCACGCTTGTGCACATGAAAGTACTTGTATGCACGCACATGTGTAGATCATAACATTAGAAAGGGGACCATAAGAGGGAAGAAAATTTCAGCGTGGAGTAATAGGAGGGAAAAGGGAGGGTGATGGAATTCATGTGACAGGAAAACATAATAAGGAACAATTGGACAGAAGAAGGTGACCAGTGAGAGTGGGGAGAATGGTGGATAAGAGAGGGCCATGGGGTAGTAGGACAAATAAGAATGAAGTATCATGATACATATGTATGAAAGCACCATAATGAAGGCTGTTACTTTGAGTGCCATCTTGAAACTTAGTAATATTATTATTATTTTAATTGTAATGATATTATTACAAACTCAAGAAAGTGTAGGGGAAGAATAAGTCACAAAAATATTAGCAAAAATATTATCAGAATTAAAGCACGCAGGACACCAGTGTGAAAATCTTACTGGAGAAAAAAAGCTGCTTAAAGATAATCTCTGAGAAAGAACTGAAAAGGTGTTTTGCCAAATTTGGCGCTGCATTCTCCAGGGTCCTACTTCTTTGGTCACAGTCACTCACAATTGTTTATTATTTGAAATATATTGGTTACTGCAAGACTGTGTAATTTCATCTTTTGTCTTATCTTTGTCTACTTCTCTTTCTCCCTGGCTAGATCTCTTGCATATTTCCAAACCTTTCAACATCAATGGGTCTACCTATGATAACACTTAGTGATTTTTATCTAAGCTCTTGGTTAAAAATATTTCAACATATTAATGACCCTCAAATCATACTTCATATTTATTGTTTGAGAATGTCATACATGCATATAACGTGTCTTGATCAAATCTGCCCCCTTCCACTCACTCCATATCTCCCCCACCCCCCACCCCCGCCAAATACCACTTTTCCCTCCCAAGTTAATGTGCTCTGCTTTCAAACCCACTGAATTCACTTAGTGCTGCCTGTATATACATGTGTGGAGGACCATCTGTGGGAGCATGGATGGCCTCTCAGGAGCCACATCCCTGAAGAAAACTGGCCCTCACCTAGTAGCCATCAATTGCCAATAGCTTCTCAGCTAGGAATAGATTTCATGGCCATCCCACAACACACACACACACACACACACACACACACACACACACACACACACACACACACTGAGTTCTTAGCTGTCTTGATTGTGTGAAGGTCTTGTACATCCAGCCCTAGCTTTTCTGGGAGTTCATGTGTGCAACAGCCCCATTGTACCTACAAATACTGTTTCATTGCAGATGTCCATTACCTCTGGCTCTAATGTTATTTCCACTCCTTCTTCCACGATGATCCTGATCCTTGGGAGGAAGAACAGTGATATAGTTGTCCTACTTCGAGCTGAGCACTCCACGGTCTCCTATTCTCCACAAATTGACCAGTTGTGGGTCTCTGTATTGATGACTACTGTAAAATGAAGTTTCTCTGATAAGAGTTGAAATTTGCAATGATCTACATGTATGATAACCTAAGGGGCACTTTATTGTGCTTTCTTTGCCAGAATAATAGGAGTAGCTCCCCTCCTAGTGCCCATGACCTATCTAGCTACAGGTTCTTAGTCCCAATAATGGTACTGGGCATGGATTCCATCTCATGGAATGGACCTTAGATCCAATCAGAAAGCAATTGATCACTCCTGTAACATTCATGCTACTATTGCACCATGGCCATGTCTTGCCAGGTCAATTGCTATTACAGCCAGCAAGGATTACAGCTATGGAACACTGTTGATTACTTGCATCCCCTAGTATCATGCACAGAACTCTCCAGCACGATGAAAGTTATTCAGGAGAAATGAAGCTGCCATGTCAGTACCAGCTTGGTTTCTCCAAGTCCTGTGGCTCAAGCATGTGGTGTCTTCCACAATAGGATGTTATTATCAAGTTCTGTACAGTAACCAACAGCAATGCAATACCTTTTAATGCTAGAAGGACCCCATTAAACAACAACTTGAAAAAAGGTATTTCATACCTGGTGCAAGGCTTGATATCTTATAACACCTGGGAGAGACATTGACCCCTATATTAGGTAACTTCCACTGAAACTCCTTTCATATATGTAAATGTCTATATCTTAGGCAGAGTCTACAGAAGTGTTGTGCATATGCCTTTTCAAGGGAGGGATATTATGTATCCCTCCCTACACTCCCTCCTCTGCCTTGCTATCCCATCCCCTAATGAATTAAATTTTACTTCCAATCCTGGCCTCATCCAAAAAGTCTAGACTCACATATCCAATCTATTAGGATTCCCATTCAGACAACTGGCAGATGAAGTGAATCATGTCCAAAGAGAACCACTGTTTCTCCACGCCCAACTTAGCTTGCTTTCCTGTCTTGGTCAAGTCTTCATCTTTCATGCTGTTGCTTGACTTGAGTTTTGATGCTTCTCACTCACACTCCATGTCTAATCCATCAGCACACACTTCTTGTTCAGTCTTCACAATATGTCTTTCATTGGGCCCAAGATCATCATCTTCATGAATGCTGTTGTGAAACCACCTCTCTTCTGAGATATCACCACTTACTGATCTTTCGGCTTCCATTCTTGGCCTGCATTCCTCACTGAGGAAGTTGCCTCACAGTAGAACCAGGATTTATTTTAAGAACACAATACTGACCAATGACTTCAAAATCTTCCAATGGTTTACCATCACACCTGGAATGAAACATATTTGCATATAAATAGCTTGTTTGGAGTTGTAACAAATATCACAGAAATTTTGTTCTTATCCATAAGCCCTAAGCCTAGGTAGTGGGAAACAGAAGTCTCTCATGAGCAATCTATCCTCTTCAGACTTGTTTTTCCCACCTTTGAAAGCTGTCAATTAATAGGTATCACCTTTCTAGAAAGCTGTGACATAGTTTCTGGAAACTGATAATAAGATACTTACGACTTCTGTGAATAAAACTGATCCTTTCCAAATGCTATAAACTCACATAAGGATTTCTATAAAATAGTTTCTTAAAAGTACCAAGGAGTCAAAGAAAGTAACTAGTCATATACAGAGCACTAAACCAGCATACTAAGCAACATGAATCCCAAACTCTCTAGGAAAAGTACTATAAAATGCCTCTTGCAAAATAAATGTTAATATTTACATATTATTATATATTATATATTAATATAATATACTCTTACACTTCATCCCTGGGAGCTGGAGAGATGGCTCTGCAGTTCAGAGCACCTCCTGCTCCTGCAGAGGGCCTAAGTTCAGTTTCTACCTTTAACTTGCTTGACATGGAGAAAGATTAAAGTAAGAAGATGTGTTTTGTTATCCTTGTGCTTCTCCTACATGCTCACCTGGATCAAGTCAACATATGTGTCCAGACACACTTACTTCCCTTATAATTAAAGAGACTTGCTTAGCTCCAGTTTATCAAAGTTAGATGTCATTGAGAAAGGCAGAGAACATAAATTAAAGAACAAGTCAATGGTAAAGATTAATAACAGACCCTCTTTATTGGCTCTTCTGAGCCTGTTTTCTGGGATACAGAGAAAATGACCATCCTAAATATAATAAAAACATACTTATGTCTACCACAAAGTCAGAAGCTCTTTTCCACTCATGTCCAGTAGGGAACTAAGGCGGGTTGAAAGCCTGGCACATCTCCCTTTATTTTGTGTCTGTCTCCTTTACTTCAAATCATTTGTCTACCTCTTCAGGTAGACATGATAACTGAACATGGAATGTCCATCTAGAAACCCCAAATACCAACTTATCTCCTTCTCTTTTAAGGCTAAAGGCATGAAGTATCATTGATCTAAACCTATATTCACTTTGATTTCAGGAAGAGAAAATGCTAGCAGGAAGGACAGCTCATCTCCAAAATGGGAACAGCCATCTATGGAGAGGAGAGGCTGTACACTGGAGCACCTGTACACCTGTAGGACCAAACTAATACCTCTAGCAAAGAGAGTAATAGATAAACAAATATAAGATCTCTTTGAAGGAGAGGGCCACAACTTGACCAGCCCTGCTGAATTATGAAAGCATCTTTTCCCTGTCGCAATTCTATAATTCTATTTAAGCCTTAAACTAATATTAATATTAGCACCCCAAAGAAAGACTTCAGGTAACTGGACACTTTTATTCCTCTTCCCCATGCACCAATACTTAATTTAATTGTCATAATTGGACAAGTAGGCAAGCCCAACCTGTAGAGTTTGGGTCTCTAAATTAGTGATATAGACAGAGGGAAATGAGAGTCTTCCTTCACAAATTGGTTACTCAGCCCTTCCTACTGATTGTCAATTTGACCCCTCTGTTTACATGCCGCCTACTTTTTAAAGCAATACTCCAAAGTCATCTTTTAAAATGTGAACTCTGTTAATTCTTGAAGAACGAGTCCCATCTTTTAAAAAATATCATGGAAGTCAAACAAAACATACATGCAAAATTTCTATGTCCCTCATTTCCTCTGCTGTGTTTTCTTCCAACTTCATCCTCAATCAGTCCCTGTGGTATTAACCTGTTTTTACAGAATGTGACAGGAGAAATGTTTGGAATTACAGAAAGCCTGGCTAGGACAAGAGGGGAGACCAGTGAGGGAATTCCAGCACCTTTCATTTCAAATGTTGAGTGTCAGAAAGCCAGCTCAGAGGTTCTTTGAAAACTACCCTGCTCTCTATTTGAATAAGCAGGTCCACAGAGGAAAGGTCACCCGAAACAACACGCATGGCTTCTTAGGCATTTATGTATTTATTTATGAGCAGGACAGGATGCAAGGCCCGAGTTTCCTTTAAGTACAGCACTGCCCCTGACATTGTTTAGACTTTCGCCTATGCAGAGCTTCCAGGCACACTATAAAGGAAGCGATAAGGCAGGGGAAAAGGAAAGCCACTCACACCCAGCAGCCTGAGGAACTCTAAATGCCTTCTGTGAGGGCGACAAAGCTCTTCAGCTGCCCTTGTATTTATTTTTATTGTTCTTTTTTAAAGAAATGGCCAGGAAACATAGCTCCACCTCTACAGTGAGCTTGCTTGGAAGTACTGTTGCACCATGAGTCATTCTTATGAAGGATCCTTGTATCACTCATGCAAGGAAACCGCCGATGTGTATATAAATTGGGCAAGCAGCTTGTACTGCACTCAGGTCTATCTCATCGAAAGGAAGGAAGTTGGAGTGACAGGATACGGGCAGGTTAGACAACAGTCTATGGAATGCTGAGGAACAATCCCCAACTCCCCCCGGACTGCCAGTTCCCTTTGGAAGGGAAGTGTCTTGCTTCTTCAAGTTCAGATCGGGGATGTGATCAAGCAGGGTTTGGGGGAAGGAAGCAGATCTATTTTAGTTGACCAGTCAAAGCCAGCCTCACTTTCCAGTTTACTGTATGGCAGGTGATGAGCTAAAGCTTTGGAGTCAGGAACTTTTCCAAGTGTAACTTGGAACACTTTCTGTTCTTCTTAGGTCCACTTTGTTTTTCGTTTGAATGATGATGTAAGAAAATGCTATTGTGGATTTGTGGTTATATGTGGGATTTGCATAACTGTATATTAACAGTGACTATATAATGGAAAGTATATTTCCTATCAGTCAGGATTCAATTAGTTTAGATTTCTTTCCTTTTTTCTTAATTTGAATATTCAACGAAGAAATCATCTTAAATACATCTGCATGGGAAACAGCGCCTTTTCTTTTGTGGGTTGCTAACTAAATACCTCAACAGAATGTCTTCAATCCCTTGTTTCTACCATAAAATGTTCAATTCTCGATGAAACTTTTTGTTATAAATGTTTAGGGTTGGGAAAGCAAATACTTATTATTCAGTCCAGTGCTTTTGTGTTGCTACTGACCCCCATAACACCAATGTCTCTCCCAGTTATCTGGAGTCACAGTAAGTAACCATATAAGCTACATTCCAAGGCAGGAAAACTAAGTTCACATAGCTTACGTGGCTAATGTGGACTTATAAATTACACCAGTTTAACTAATTTTTCCTGCTATCATCAATGACTTAATGATCATCCGGGAATGTCTTGTTCAACATCCATGTGTACATATCACTTACGTAATTTCTTTGCTATTAGTTTCTCTGTTTCCCTCCTCTATTAATCTGATAAGATACAAGAAATTCTTTGAAAAAATCTTTGGCCAGAAAATAAAACAGATGAGTGAAGAGATAACCTGCAAAATGAGAGAAAAATCTTTTAAATTTTATATATCACAAGGGATTAGAATCTATAATGTACAAAAAAAGTCAAAATTTAAACACAAACAATCCCAAGTAATCCAGTCAACACATGAACAGATGAATTCTAAAAAGAAATATAAATGGCAAAAAAATTGTATAAAAATATTCAATAGCTTTATCCAATAGGAAAATAAAAGTTAAAGCCACCTTGAGACTCCATCACATCCCAGAATGGATATCACCTGAAAAAACAGATGATCACAATGCTGGCAAGGATGGAGTGGGGAAGAGAAGAAAATGTTACATATTGCTAATGGGAATGTAAATGTAAGAAGAATCCATCCTGGAAATAAGAATACAGGAGTCCTGGGGGGGGGGGAGCTAAAACTGGAATTACCATGTGATCCAGCTGTAACATTCCTGAATACATATTCAAAGGAGTCCAAGTCAGCGTGCCACAGAGACAGGCCTGCATGCTTGTGTTTATTGTATGTAGTACTATTCATAGGCACAACATGTGACCAGCTTAGACATCGATACACAGAGGAATGAATAAAGAAAATGAGGTACATAGACACAGTGGAGTTTTATTCAGCTCTGAAGAATAACAACTTAGGTTTATTTTGCAAGAAAATGATGGGACTATACACTATCATATTAAGAGAAAAGTCAAACTCAGAAAAATACCATGTATTCTCTCTATATAAATCTGTATTATACATACATACACACACACATATATGTATATATAAAACTCCAAATGTATGCTATAAAAGTAGAAGGAGGGCTCTGTGGTGTATAGGAGGAATATGTTTAAAGAGTGGGTTAGAAGAGATAACAAGAGAAAGTGATAGGAATAAAAAATACATGTTATTTTATGTCACATTCAGAATTTTGGCTTAGATAGATGACAGACAGATGATAGATAGATAGATAGATAGATAGATAGATAGATAGATAGATAGATAGATAGATAGATAGATGGTACATAGATAGGTAGGTAATAGAGAGACAATAAATAGACACATAGAGGATAAATAGGTGGAAAGAACATAAAAGTATAAGGGAACATTGGCATCCAGTTTGGAGGCTCAATTATCCACATAGGGCCCAAGAAAGCCGTCTCTTGTGTAAGCTTGAAGTACAGAGATGTGGTTCTTTTAAGAGGCCCTGCTGTACAGCCGAGCACTTGAGCAGTTGGTACTGGGTACAGACTCCTATTTCAGGCAGACACATCAAATTCCCAGAGCTGGGACAGGTAAATGTGGCTCCTGGCCAGTACCCGCCAACATAAGATGAGGCTCTCACAGAACCAAGGTGGGTGTGGAGCCAGCCATCATTATGCCATATGCTAAATGGAGTCATGCTGAAGTAGCCTAGCAGTTTAAGATTTGGCTCACACAGTCAGGGGAGGCTGCAGACATACAGAAAGTCATATCCAGACTGAGAAAACCTCTGAACAGATATAATATGCTTTAAAATATGCTTAGATGCTAAAGAAAAGAAAAAGAAAGTGGGTGTAGATAGTCATAAAAAAGCTTAAAAATAATAAAGTGAAGCCTTTTAAAAAAAGAATAAAGTAATATTAAAAAGGATAAGCCATGTAAAGATGGAAAATACTAAAACACAGAGAGTTTGGACCTTATATGGAGTTTCATTAATTTAAAAAATATTTAAATGTTAATGAGCAAAAAACAATAGCTGCTGATAGACATTGGATTATGGAAACTACTAAATTAAACCAACATATATTTTTAAGAATGTGTTAACTTCAGAATAGTAGTCAGAAAATGTGCTGCTTTGGGGGAGATGTTGTGCTTTTGTTTCCATAGGAAATGAAAAGCTATGGATTCCTTCAAGGTTAATGGAGATCAGATTTGACTAGGGGAGACCTCCTGAAAATCTTGGCCATGAATATGAAAAAAAAGAAACTGAGGAAGACCACAGGACAGATGACACATGTGCAGATCCCCTTGACATGGGAACAGCCTTGACACTGGATAAAACATGATAAATTTTGTTGGCTACAGAATTCTCATGACTTATTATTACATGCCATCCTTTCATAGGGCATGAATAGAGGTTTGGTTATACAGTCCAAATGGACTTACAAAGTTGGCAGATGACTTTTACCTGTTCAAACATAAAACAAAAATATCATCTTTAACTGACTTGTGCACACTGCACATTCTATACTTGTGTTAATGAAGATATGTATGCTACATTTAAAAGTCTGTGTGTTTCCAGAACAAAAGGACCAGACACCAATGAAGACAAGTAGCCAGGTAATCCAGCCTCTCAGAATGCCTCTGTTGCAGTTTCCTCAAAATTTTGCATCCAGAACAACTTCAAAGCTTCTAGGTGAGATGGTCTAGCCTCACAGACTAATCTATCCAGGACTTCAGATAAGCCTCTACACTTTCCCATCACACAGAGACTAAACAAAAAATAATACAGCTAACTCTCCCAGGACTTGAACATTATCTCAATTTTCTCACGGTCCTCTAAAGATGCCAGCATTCCCAGCAGCAGGAAGTAAGTTTAAGAATACAACAACCACATACTCAAGAACTGGGGTGAGTGTTTTTTGTTGTTTGGTGGGTTATGAACATTTGTCATCATTTAGGGGGTTGTTTGGACATTGTTACTGGTCATGGTAAGAAAGAAAACTAAGGAAGGGAGGTTAGATTCAAGTATCTCTTTCTGAAAAGAGGGGGATACAGAAATGAAAGGCTAAAAGGGTAGATTATTGAATCTATTTTTAAACTAAAATGCAACTATTAATCTCCAATAATTTACATTAGTATGGATTTTTGTATATTGATAGAAATTTAAGGTTATTTTTGTTGGAAAATACTCTATATATATTTCTATTCTTAAGATATTTTTGTATATTGATCCAGATTTAAGGTTATATTTTTTATACTATATACATATATATGTATGTGTTTCTACTTTTGTTTAAGGTATTGTACCTATGCCACTCATTTAACATTGTAATTTTCAGTACTTAAAAGTCATTATTACAAACTTTTAATTAAGAAATACAGATTCATAGTTAGTCATCTAACAATCAAATTTATGGCCATGTTAGGTATGTTTTCAAGGTCAAACACATATATTTTTAAATAGATAGAGGTTCTCCAAATACTTCAAAGCCCTGTAGAATATGGATCGCATTTAAGATGTTTTAATAACCTAAGGCTTTTTATGAAAGTGAGATATATCTCCTTCTGGCAGCACCAATCTGCTTCAAAAGAGGGATGATGGACATTGAAGAACCTCCATTGAGTTTGCTTTTATTGTGACAGAACTAGCCATTTGGACAAGAAACTGCCCTTGCCTTGACTGCTGACAGTATGCTGTCCAAACTGTATGAGCAAGACACGAAAGAAGGTGACTGCTGAACTTTGCCAAGAAAAGATAGGGCAGTCCTTCAAAATTCCTGCTCCACAAAAATGTCTGTCAGATATTCTAGGTTGTAGGCCAAACATGGATGCCCTAGTGTTGCAGAAGAACCTTAGGTGGCTGTCTAGGCAGCCTGATGTCTCTGTTGTTTCTATACTTTGGAATTTGTTTGCTCTACATTTCTTGTTTACTCAGATAATGTTAATATATCCTTCTTGGATCTTTAATGGGGTTAAAGACTAGATATAGTTTTACAGTTTTCCTTGTTACCAAATTCAAAAAAGAAGTTTATAAGGTTGAGAAATAAAAAAGCTTAAATTGTTTATTCAAGATGTTTTAAGGCTTAAAAAGATATTTTTAGGATGGTATATAAGTTATAATAGAAATTGATTTAGATATGAAACTCTGGACTCATCAAGATAAGATGAAAAATAGAGTAATTTCTACAAATTTGACAAATACAAATGGACTGGACATTGTAAGTGTAATTCTTATTTGATAATCATTCTTATTATACATAATTTTACTATATTATAGTTAAAATCTTTCCTTTTTGTTTAGACAATAAGGGGGAAATGTGGGATATTTGTACACTGTGTGAAAACATATTGCTGTGATTGGTGTAATAAAAAACTGAATGGCCAATAGCTAGAAAGAGGTTAGATGGGACTTTTAGGGACAGAGAGGACCCTGGGAAGAAGATGGGCAGAGTGGTCAAACAGACAGAGAGAAAATAGGAGGTGTTAAGATGAAAGAAAGGTAATATGTGACGGAACTGAGATTAATATAAATAGATTAATTTAAGTTATGAGCTAGTTGAGGCAAGCCTAAGCTAAAGGCCAAACTTTCATAATTAATAAGTCTCCATCTCATTACTTGGGGGTTGGCAGCAGAAAAGAAAATCCATCTAGAGAGCATTCTGATGATTTATCTTGTGTGGAATCTATTTGAGGGGAGGAAGGGCAGCAGCAGTAGACACGGGAAGAAAAGGGAGGATAATGATGAATAAATAGAAAGAAATTACAATGATACATGGGTATGAAAGTCTCCTGGAGTAACCCATTATCTTGTATCCTAACAAAAAATTAATTGAAAGATAGAAAATTATATTAGAAGTGAAGCCAAGGCTTTAGGCCAGTCAGTTTCTTTTTATCCTTTCCCCATCATTTGCAGTGGACTTTAATGGTTGAATGCTCAGGAAGGTAAGAGAGGCATCAAGAAGATCCCTGGTGACTAATAGAAGGAGTGTCCTTACATAAAGACTTGTTGGTAGGATTGTAAGATTCACTTGGCTCTGAGTGTCACACACCTTGTAACACTGGGTCCTGGAGGACTCAGTTTCAGTATTTCCTCCTCAAAGAGACACATCAGATCTCCCAACCCAACATGACTACACCAGCTACACCCTTCTCACAAGGGCACTAATAAAGACCCCTCTGTGTTCTCATCACAAAATTTCTCCTAAATTGAACCAACCCTGCTATTTCCAGGTTTGCCAATTTGTTTTCTCTCCCCCACCCTTGGCTAGAACACAGAGCTTTACATGGCCAGCTCACTGTTTTCCAGAATACTGAGCAGCGTTAGTCACACGGGAGCCATCTTCTGACCAAACTTGTCCTCTAGATGAGTAAATGAACTCATGCTTCTATTTTAGCTTTTGTGCTTAGTTTGGGGATTGGAAGTATCCTCAAATACCATTTGCCAAAACCTTTTCCACTTGGTTTCTAATCCTATGTCTGTTGAGACAGAAATCAAATCCAGATGTATCTGAATCACCCTCCCTGAACTCACCAGCACTCGGTGGTGTAAGAGCTGAGTTGGGAGCTTTTCTGTGAGGAAACCAGTGCCCAGGGAAAGCAACAGGGACTCCCTGGAGATGAAGCAGAAAGCAGACACTTGGAAATGACAGCTCCCACTGATGCTTGGACAGGAGCTGGTGAGGGTCGTCATGCTGCCTAGTAACCTCTACACTTGATTTTCTCAGCCAAAATAGGACAACCTCTTGTGGGCTGCCCCACTAAGGAATCTTATTCTCTAACCAGTAATACAGCCTTCTGCCTGAGCCTTCTACCCTCAGTCAGAATCAGGGAAAATTGCCAACTCTCGTTCTCATTATTAATTTGCTTGGTATGCTACCTTGGGAGCAGAACTCTGCTAGGGATGTGAATACATGTTGTCTTCCAGTAAGAGATCTTTCAAGGTAAAATCTGGAATCGAGCATATCCAGGAAATGCCAATCCAGCTTTTTTTTTTTAATTGGGGTATATGGAGTATTTGCATCTTTTTATTTCCTTTTTTATTTTGTTTCTTTGGTGTGTGTGTGTGTGTGTGTGTGTGTGTGTGTGTGTGTTCATGCTTTAGCACAAGTTGGACAAAGGAATATGAGTTTTGAAATAATACACATTTGTATTTTTAATTCTGCTTCTATTATTTATTAATTTATTGATAGTATTCGGGGAGGGGCATTACATAAATTCTTTCTACCTCTGTTTATTTGTAAAATTCAGCCCAAATAGTTCAGAGTTATTATGAAAATCAGGGTTTTTTTAAGGCCTGTCAGAATACCAATATATATTAAAGATACAACACAAAAGGAAAAATAATGAAGAAAGAAGGAAGGAGTGGAGAGCTTGGGAGGGGAGAGAAGGAGACAGACAGTGCTATACTTCAAACTCTTTAATAACACAGCAGCTAGTTCTGCAATAGAATGAATTTAGTAATAGACCCAGGTTTTTAGTGTTTTCCAATTTCCATGGTAAAAATACTCCAACGGTGGCCAATTACAAGCTATAACATGAGGTCAACCAGACCAAATTTTTCTGAAAATTTAATGATGAAGCACGCTGGTAGGGGCTGCACCTGCATACCATTGGAAAAAGCAGTCTGCAAAAGGCTATAGTCATTCAGAAAATAAACATTGGCTAGTTGGCCTATGACTGCAGTCTGTTTAAATTATAGTTCTAATTCAAATTAAGTCCATCAATGCTAATGCCTACCTATTTAAAAAGGGTGTTACACTTAAGCCAGGCTACAACAGGGGCCTCACAAAACTTGGGATAATCTTTGGGTCTGGAATTTGAGCACCTGGGATTTATGAGGAAAAGCTGTAGAAAAATAGTTCTTTCTGGAGTGATTGTGTGTGTGTGTGTGTGTGTGTGTGTGTGTGTGTGTGTGTGTGTGTGTGTGTCTGTGTGTGTATGTCTGTGTGTGTGTGTGTGTGTGTGTGTGTGTGTGTGTGTGTGTGTGTGTGTGTGTGCTTAAGTATATCACTCGCTCACAAACAGGACCACATTGCAGACTCAACTAGTGATCTTCCTGACAGACTCTAAAGGCAGACTGAGATTCTAAAAGCCATGCCACTCTTGGAGATACTGGGTTCTTCTAAGGTTAAAGTGCAATACATTCTTAAAAAGGGATCACATTTTAATCCCTATCATATGTTAATACTCCCATATCTGTTTTTTTTTTAATGTGGTAATCAGTTAGCAGAATCTGATGAAAGGGGACATGGAGTACATAAGCTTCATGAAGGATTCTCAAATTTATCACAGGTCCCTGAGATGCTGAAAGGATGCCTTGACCCGGGAAATGCACAGGTCTGCTCAGTGTTGAGCTATACAGAAGGCACAAGAGAGCTACTTCAAAGGATCAGGGAACAGGAACAGGTCCTGCATGGCAACAGAGACACACTTTGGCATTACTTTTGTTTTAATTTAAAGTAAGTAAATGTATTCTTAATATTTGTAATCCATTGGGGAAAAAAATCACTTGTTCATTTTCATCCAGGAAATTGTAACGACTTACCTAATGATGCAGCAAGTCTTCCCAGCTTCCAGTGAGAGACTTACTTACATGTCACCTGTGACCAGGAGAGGAGGTATTCATGCTGCCTTACCTTCCTTCCCTTTCATAATCTGTGTGTGTAAGAGGTGGAAAGACATGAGGGTGTTTCCTGACAGATACTGGGAACTATGTGTATTTGTGTCTATATGTGTGTGTATATATGTGCACGTGTAATGTATGTATATACGTGTGTGTATGTGATCAAGTATGTATGTGTGTGAGTATATGTGTATGTAATTGTATATATGTGTGGGGGGAAGACACATATGTGTGGGAGTATATGTGTGTTAGCATATGTAAATACATTCTACATATATATGTAGGTATATGTATGTGAGTATATAAATATGTGAGTGTACATATATATATGTGTGTGTGTGTGTGTGTGTGTGTGTGTGTGCCTATGTGTGTATGTATGAGTATATGTGTATATGAGTATTATGTGTGTGAGTATATTACATACATTTATGTCTATATGTGTGAATGTGTATGTTTGTGTGCTTCATAAATGCATTTAGACATCTGGTTTTGACTTGTTAGGAATGCTCTTATTACAATAACATGGCTTTCCTGGGTGCTTTTAAAGTTTCTATGTTCTATTAGAATATTCTTGACCTTCCCGAGAGCCCTTTGAACATATACATCTTTAGTGATGCTAATTCTCCCAGCAGAAACAACCCCCTTCCATTCTGCTTTTTAGCATCTTTGTCTCCATTCTTCTGTGTGGTGATATAATTGTCCTGATGGCCCTGAGATTGGGAATCTGATCTTTTGTCTGGAAAGAGATCAATCACTTCCCATGGATTGCTTAAGATCAGAAAATGTTTGGGGAAGAAAATGATTTTCTTTAAGAAAAACAAGAATCTCAATCAGGCTTGAGAAGAACTCAAGAGAACCCACCATGTGCCTCCAAAAGGAATAGAAATGGCCATCCATCCAGGCCTCAGGAAGAGAGAGGCATCTTTAGAAACCAAAAACTCACTTGGGATCCCAAAAGACCCTGGGTGGTTTAAATGAGAATGTCCCCCATAAGCTCAGGTGTTTGAACATTTGTTCTCCAGCTGGTGGTACTGTTTAGAGGAAGGATATGAGGTCATACGGCCTTGTAGGAAGCAGTATGTCACTAAGGATGGGCTTTAAGTGTTCATAGCCCGGACTTACTTTCAGTTTACTTTATCTATGTTTTTCTTGCTTCTTAAGATGTGATCTCTCAGCTTCCTGCTCCTACAACTATGCCTGCCACTTACTACCATGCCCCCTACTGTGACTTATTCATATCCCTCTGGAACTGTAAGCCCAAACAAACTCTTCCTTGTATGAGTTGTTCTTGGTCATAGTATTTTATCACAGAGATGGAAAGGAATTGACATTGAATTCTTCACAAATCCAAAGTACATTTTTATGTAGCCAAAATGTGCATGCCTTGTCATCCCTGCAACCCCACAGGTCCAGGTGACAGTGACTCTGATCCTAGATGCCCCTTTCGCCATGCCCACTACTCCCCTGCATCTGCTTTTCTTCTTCTCTTGTTCCCATATTTGTGGATGGTGATCTCTTTCTAAAAGTGATCCTCATTTTCCATCACTGAGTCCATTGGCCAGCCCTTCAGTATCACACAGAGTATGGTAGCCAATTTCTTATCCTGCAGTTAGGTATTCAGGCAAATGACCCATGGCTGACAGGCTGGGTTCTTACAAAGCAAACACATGACATCTTCTGTGAGTTAGTTAAGTGTGGGGAACTGTCACTTGACAAGAGTCCCTTGCGTCAATTACTGATCTCAAAAGTTACAAGATAAGCAGATTGTTTCTTATTCAGCCCCTAATCTCCTACAGCAGGAATGGCAGCACAGACTGCTTAAAATCCAGTTAAACTAATTCCTCTTTAACTTCACATGGACGCTCATTAATTCTGACTCTGGTTTGATAAGAGTGTACTTGTGCCCATAGTGTGCATGTTGGGGTGTGTGTGTGTGTGTGTGTGTGTGTGTGTGTGTGTGTGAGACAAAGAACATGAAATGTATTAGAGAAATATAAAGTGTCCTCTGTAGGTTCTGTTACCAGGGATTGAAAATACTAAACAGAAGATTTCAGAAATAAATAATATGTTTCATATCATCCATCATTCTCGGTAGCATAATGAAATCTGCTTCATTCTGCTGTGAATGAGAATCATCCTTTTGTCCTTTGTATCTGTGCTATGTATATTGCTTGCTTATTAGACACATAGAAGCAGTCTCAGCAAATCAACTGTTAAGGAATTGCAGTGCTTAGGCCCAAGTGACCCTTATTTTACTTAATAATAGCTCTGGCCCTAACCTGAAATAAATATGAGAATAGTGGTGGGTTAAGTTTGCAAAAGAGTAACCCAAATGGAAGCTGAACGTGTGGTCCATGCTTTTATCCCAGCACTCCAGAAGCAGAATCAGGTGGATCTCTGATTCACATTGTGGTTCTAGGGCCTCCTGAGCTACATAGAGAGATCTTGTCTTAAAAAAATAGAGTCAGGGAGGGAGGGAAGGAGGGAGGAAGGAAGGGAGAAAGAGAGAGAGAGAGAGGGAGGGAGAGAGAGGGGGCAGGGAGGCAGGGAGGGAGAAGGAAATAAAGAAAGACAGAGGAAGAGGGAAAGCAAAATGTTCTTGACCTACCCTGCTCCCCACCCCACCCCCCCAAAAAAAAAGCAGTTGTAAGAGGTCATTTACAAAGGTTGCTAATATCTGGACTGAGAATTGATCTTCTAAAGGAGAAATTGTGAGAAAGAAAACTTGTTCTAGTGTTGCTGTCATACCTCAAACTGCATGTAAATGGGACAAATGGCAGACACAGAGGTTGGTTGCAGGTGCGCACTAGGGGCCCAAACATGGTCCAGAGACTACTGTGTACTCTATTACAGAAACTGAAATAACAAACAACATAGCAGGATCCATTTTCAAAAAGCATCTTAAGGTGATATACATCCTCCTCCCAGAGAATACATGGAGTATTTCATTGTCCATTATGGTTTCCTTATATCCTAATGGGATATGTTAGTGGCTTTGGTCCAGTTTCCACATGTAGAATGATATAAAGTTGGAGCCCATTTGTTCGTTTGTCTGCTTTGCATAGGACATGGGAGTTTGATTTCCACTCTCTTGGCTGACTTCCTGATCGACTTCAGTGTGACCTGAAGCTGAAAATTATAAACTAGGACTGATCCTGGATAAGGAAGGAGTAACACAGTTCTAGAGTGACATTGTCTTAAGTTCTCCATTGTGCCTTATATGTGTCCCGTGAGATGGTGGGGAAAACGCAAGCTCCTGGGATCGATTGGATTGTCCTGATCACATCGTGTTACACTGATCTGCCTGCTTACAAACTTTCATTTTAATCTACCTTCTTGATTTCAATACTTCCATCACAATGTGGGTCGTGTGGCTTGATTCGGTATATCTTTACTAAATTGTTGACTCTATACAGTTGAACAGATGGCACTCATAAACTTGTACATGAAAGTGTCACCACGGAAATCATTGCTTACTTTCCCCCATCAGCTTTCTTTGCTACATCTTGGGGCTGTTCATGTTACCTTCATCTATCAGAGTAGGATTGACAGACTTAACCAGTATGAATATAAGGCACCCAACTAAATTAGAATATCCGACAATAAATAAAAATACAGCATAAGTAAATTCCCTGTGAACATGCTGTTTGTCATTCAAATACAATTGAGTCTTGTGCTTAAATGGCAGCCCCCACATGTACCAAGAACCCTGGCTATGTTACCATGTTTTTCCCCACTCTGCTCACTGACCTCCCACCGGGTGCCCCTCTGATGCTCATGGCACTAATCATATTGAGCGAGCGCTGGGGTGGAATGTCAGCCAGAATGAATCTTTCTTTAATGAAAGGAGGTGCTGGTCTTCTGCAAAGCCTAAATGTGGGGAAGGTCTCCAAAGGGCTTTCTAAAGAAAACAGGAGCTTCCAAGGAGGAGGGGCACCTTCGCCTGAGAACACTTACCTCTTTTGTTTAAAACAAAGAAAAGGGCTATTCAGAAAGTAAATTGATTAAAATAGAGGGAAATTGCCAGACCATTGATAATTGCAGCAAAAGGGCAGTGGTCACTCCGACTGATTGCCACTTCAGAGGGACCCGCACACCCACAACCAATCAGGGGCATTAGTGAGAAACAACCTTTTAGTGACCCACAGTTCCCCCTTGGGAAGTATTTCACGCAAACCTTTAAAGCCAGCGCAAAGCATTTTCCGCACTGTATTTACCTTTAATTCCCAAGTCTGGAAGGGCTGAAAGTCATTCAGCCTCTAAATATCTTTCACATGCTGAAGAGATGAATGAGAATGGCCCGCACCTCCCAGCCTTCTCCATTCACCAGTTTTGAAAGTACAACAAGCTGAGAGAACGGCTGGTCCCTGTGTATCCTGCAGCTCTGGTTACCCACCCTTTCTGCCCCCGTCAGACAGACCAAAAAATGCCACTTCTGTTCCACACCGGGAAAGACTGAGCAATTGTCCGCTGTGTGTTTTTTTCAGACATCCTTTCACAGTGGCACATTGACAAAGATAAATAAGTCCTCCTTCTTAAATGGAGTGTGTTTATACACTCGGAGGAAGATTTTTAACTTGGGCCCTGGGAAAGTTGGAGTGGACCCAGCTAAAGCACAAGGTCTTTGTTGAATGACTCCAGGCAAGCTGTAGAACATTCCTGGACTTCTCACTGATGGCATAGTATTGGACGAAGTGCCCCAATCACTACCTGTGCTAAAGAGTCTAATACCTGGGAACTCAGAAGGTAAAACAATGGATATGTGTGTATTTGAGAAATAATATACTTAAAACTGCACACACACACACACACACACACAAACACACACACACACACACACACATCTACTAAGCAAGCAGTCTGCAACTGAGATACACACCCAGCACTTTTAAAAAAAACATATTTTAGGTATTAGTTTTTCTTTGAAGCAGTCCCCTAGAAAGTTATGTTTAGAATCAGTGATCTATATTGTATTAAGCACTCTGGATAGCTTTAAGGATTAGACAGGTATGGAAATAACTAAAGATAAAGGTCACCAGTCTCTCCTCCTACTTAGCATTTCATGGGAAATTAGGCTTTTTTCCCCTTGGCTTGCTTATTTCCCGGGGCCTGGAAGCGGAGCACTTGTCAGGGTAAGGAAGACTAGGTCTCCAACGATGCTTAGGAGGTCAATGAGGTCACCATTAGGAAGGGATAAGGGGTACCTCTGTCCCATAGCAGGAAGAGAGACATATTTGATGGAAGGGCGCTTCCTCCCTGAGAGGCTGGAGTTCATGTAGCAAGCATTCCTTTAACCCTGCCCTGGCCTGTGTCAAAGGAGGCTTTGTTTGCCAGGAGAAAGCAGGCAGAGTGAAGGCAGGCCTTGAACATCTGTTCTAAATGTGGTTGCTATGGTGTTCATGCTCACATAGGAATCCACACCGATCCTCTCTGCCATCACTTACCCGTGATATGGTACAAGCTTGTCATCAAAGTACTGACATAAGCCTCCAGAGGACCTAGTAGACTATGTCATGTGACTTTGAGCTCTTCTCTGACTTAGAGTATGTTTTTCATCCATAACTAGGAAGGAGGAGGAAAAAAGAAGCAGAAGAGGAAGAAAAGGAGTTAAAAATAGTATTGAAATTGAGAGGAGAGAATAGTCTGGAATGAGCTGGAAAGGGAGCAGAGGGTTGATATGAAAGAAAACACACTGTAACCTTGTAGGAAATTAACAAAGAGTAAGTGAAATTCCTTTAAAAAATAAACATGATTGTGATGTAGTATAGGGCACCATAATATTAAATAGACTAATTATTCAAAAAACAAGATCTCCACCTTTATACGTATAAAGGCTGTCTTCCTGTGCTACCCTTATGAGTAAGCAAACATTCTCCCAAAAACCACAAACATCATTCTTCTGCCTACGATTTACACATCAACCTTATATCTGCCTTCATGAAGAACTCCCTGGGTCATAGCATACACTCAACAAATTTTGCATGAAATATATTTGTTCCTAACCCTTTGAAAATGTTTTTGTTAAATACTGTAGCAGAAACCCATAGATTGCAATGGATATGAGTTGCAGTTGGAATTTTGTTTCAAGTGATCATGTGAATGCGTAGATAAAGGTTAACAGCATAAAAGTAACCATCCATCTGTGCTAATCAGCACCACTTAGATGGTCGTTTGTACTGATTATTGCCGCCCAACAACTCTGAGCCTTTGTCCTCTACCTTCTTCACAGGGGGTGGAGGGGATAGCACAGACTGCATGAAGTAACATTCTTTTTGGTGCCAAACAGATAGGGTTAAAGTTGGGCTTCTGCTGCTTCTGGCTGTTGGAATCTGATGAGTTTGACTTCTCTGTATCTTACCTGATTATCTTTTGAATGAGAAGATAGTCACATGACTGCTTTAGAGCCCCGGTGAATTAAACCTACCAGAACATTTGAGTGCTACGTGAATGAAAGTTGCTGGTTTTTTTTAAAAAAGCTCAACATGGGCATGGTGTCGCATATTTAAATAAAGTGTTACACCAAAACAAAAAGTCCAGATTGTGTATAGATTACAGTGATGTGTACATGTGTCAAGCTCCATACCTGGTAAACAAGTATAACTTATGTATATAGTCTTTATGGATATATATCCATACATATATGTATACACACACACCTATATACACAAACTAATGTATATATTATATATGGATATATAAATATCCATAAAGACTCTAGCAAAGGTTTGCAAGAAGAAATGAATGGCAGGCAGCAGCAGCCAGGCGATACTGCATGGCAGTTCATGATACCACCATTTTACTTTGGATTTGAATTTTTCCCCAACATAAACTTTAAAAAGTCTTTTTTTAAAAAAACTTTAAAAAGTCTTAACAACAACAACAAAATCAATACACAGGAGAGAAGGATTTCTAAACAACTGGTATGGGTGGTTATTCCCTATATATATATGTCATTTTTAAAGAGTATCTTTATTTGGCTCATGTGTGGAGTGAGCTCTCCCAAATGTGTCTAATGTCATAGCTCATAGTTCACACACACATATGCACAATCATGTACATACACACACACATGTACACATACTTACACACACATGTACATACATGCACATGATCATATGCATGTATACACATAATCATACACATGCACACACATGGCCATACACATGTACATGCATACACACAACCATACACATACATGCAAGCATGAACAGGCAATTTTTCAGTCAGTTAGAGCCAAACTTACCCCTTCTCTTTCTTCCAGGGTTGTCACTGTTCTCCACTCCGGGCAGGCAGAATGGAAACAAAACCTGTTAAGCGTTAGATCTGAAGAAATGTTGATTGCAATCTGAACTTGCACTTAAAATCTGTAGGCCAGGTGTTTTAGCTCTCCAAGGCCCTGTTCCTAAATTTAGACTTGATTCTAATGATAACTGGCTTGCGAGTCATTCTGAAAATAGGAATAAAATATGTCAAGTGTCATAATACTCAACAAATAGCAGCTCACATCCTAATACAGATGCTATCAAGCTCTCCAGATATCTGGTTTTGCCATCAAAATGTGACCATCATTCATTCAAGGAAGAAATCAGAGACTGGATAAATTAAACTTAGGGAGTACACAAAAGGTAAGAATTCAGTTTTCTAGGTACTCCCAAAGTTATGTATTTTTAATGACATTTCTCAAATGCTAATGCTCAATCATGACTACAACTTGGACTATAATTCTACTTTTTCTATGAACCAGATTTGGATTATAATAATTATTACTACTCATTGGCCAACTGATACAACCAGCAATCAGCCATTAGGGGTCTTTCAGGAAGAGGCTCATATATACTCATGCTGTCAATGAGTTATACAGTTTACCCAGCAAGACAGTTTCG
Source organism: Peromyscus leucopus (assembly GCF_004664715.2). Lineage (NCBI taxonomy): Eukaryota > Metazoa > Chordata > Mammalia > Rodentia > Cricetidae > Peromyscus > Peromyscus leucopus. Next base: position 1,695,924 of record NC_051084.1, on the reverse strand, counting down.
TGAACAGAGAACAGTCTCTGACATGCACTGGAGTCAAGACCCAGCTTTGCCATTGTCCATCCATGAGGGCAGAATTTAGCTCACTGAAGAAGAGCTCATAGGAAAGCATGCCATGTTCATCTGGGGGAGACCACATCAGTTGAATTTATAGTTACTAAGAACTTTCCGTATGGCAGACACGGATGCTCATACTACATACCTCATCTATAATAAATATCCTAGTGAGACAGACACAGCCGCTCATTCTGATTTTCAGAAGAGAAAACTGAGACACAATCTGAATACACATATAAATTCTAAAAGTCACATGGTCCCCAAGTGGCAAACCCATGCCCCAATCATATACATATTATCACAATCACTTTCTCATTGGTTGTTAAATGTAATTTCAGACTTTAACGTCTCTCTACTGAGGATGAGCATTCATAGTACTGGAAGGTTCCTTGAAAGCTGCCAAGAGAGGGAAGCAGCCAATAGTCCTACCCAGCCATGACAGCTGTGAACCACAACAATGGCCAGCATGGCATAAACTCTAAAAGTGTAACAATGGCATACATATCTTTGTGATAACCAACAACTCTTTAATTGGACTTAGGGCCCACTCAACAGGAGGAAAATCATACCTAGTACTAGAAACTTGCCCAACTACTGGGTATAGTGAGGTCATTGATCCCAGATGAGAAACTGCTGCTACCACTTTACTAAACTAGCATAATCTCTAACTGCATTCTAAGTATTTATCCTTACACCAACATGGAATTGTAGCTCTAACTACTCATCAAAGAAACTGCTCTCTGCCATAGACAGAGACCATGGCAGAACACCACAACAAGTCAAAATACAGAGAACATGTAGTCCTGGGGTACCCAGCCCCAATTGATACATCTACAGCGCAACTCCTGCATCTACAGCTCATGGAGTATCTCAGGAGAGTGGGTGAAGACTGTAAGAGCCAGAGGAACGGGGAGTTTGCTGAGAGACCATATCACCTAGAAATGTCAAGGAAGCTACACTCAAGATATCACAACAATATGGCTGCCTAAAAAAGACCTGAAGAAGTGTCATGTCAATAGAGACATTAAAATGGAGAGGGGAAATTTTATAGGGTTCTATCCACAGACCAAGAACTGTAGGTAATTAAGGAATGCTTAAAGATTGGGAAATAGTCTTCCCCAGGAATGAGCTTCATAACTGGTTATCCAATACCAAGTGTTTAGCCCTAAAATCATATACACACAATTAATACTAAACAGACTCAGCAGTTGTATTTATGCATTTAGGTGTGTACAAGTGTGTGTGTGTGTTTGTGTGTGTAACAATAACAACTAAAAAGAAAGGCCATCGATTATATTTTAATTTAAAAATGGAAAAATTAATATAAAATTCAGAAAAATGTCAGTAACATTTGGTTTTCAAATATTTATTTAAATTTATAAATGAAATATTCAAGATTTCTATACTGTCAGGTGTAGTAGAATAGTACACATATACTTGCAGTCAATTCAACAAGTGCTGGTACAAGGCGGGTACAAGGTGTATTTCAGTTGTATCATGGGCTCAGGAGGCTTCCTGATGTCATGAGGAAGGCCACTCAATGTCCAGCAAGCAATAATGAAATTTGACTAGCAAGCAGAGAACAAACCTGGAGATTAACTGCCATAAGTCTTCATGTCTGAGAACTTGGAGTAAAATATAATTGAATAAAATCTGACTAGTGTTGATCCCTGGGAACTTCCATATGGAGCTGTGATGGACTCTAGAGAGAGGGAGACCAGCTTCCACGTTTTCCCCCAGGATACTCTTGAGGAGGGAGAAATGAGAAATATTTAGATAGAAATATAGGGGTGAGAGACAGTTAGAAACATAGGCGAGTCTCGGGAGGGCCTAGATCAAAACCCACCAGCCCCTTCTGTCTCTACTAAGGGGCTTTTAAAATAATGCTAAGGGGTAGAGCAAAAGACCGCCCCCCAGCACAGCCAAGTGCAGACCATCCCAAACACCTGGTAACCATGCACATGGTTAAGCCATCACCTAATGTAGCCCTGCTGCGTAAAGCAAGCTCAGATCTCAATAGAAAACCTTTGTGGACTCCCACACTAGAGAGAGCCCTTGCCACAGGGAAAGTGCTCAACTACATACAACCATAACAATAACCAGAATGGTCTCTTCAGTTATGCATTTTGCCAAGCCAAGTTATCATGACTTAGCTTATTTGAGATCTTCATTTCTGGGTAAAGCTAAGCAAATTTTCCCATCCCTCGTACATGTCATCCCTCCCCCTTGGCCCTCTTTGAACAGACACAGTGAACACTTGTACAATTCCCTTTCCTGAGTTGGGTTATCTCTTCCTATGGTACACTAGTGCACTACGTGTATTCTGTCTAAAGATGGGGACACATTGCATAACTGATCTGACCTTACAATACCCTATCAATCCTCACCACTTTCATTTTTTTTTCAGGTGATTATGTGTGGTGGTGGTGGTGGTGGTGGTGTGTGAGTGTGTGTGTGTGTGTGTGAGTGTGTGTGTGTGTGTGTGTGTGTATTTGCATGTTTGTATGTATATAAGCACATATGTATGGTGTATATACACATGTGTACATGAATGTGTGTGTGTGTGTGTGTGTGTGTGTGTGTGTGCCTGCATGTGGAAGTCTAAAGCTGATGTTGAATATCTTCAACTCTCCACTTTACTTATTGAAACATGCTCTTTCATTGAACCCCAATTTGCTGGTTCTAGCTAGGGTAAGTGGCCACCTTGCCCTGGGAATTCACTGTCTGTGTTTCTTGAGCGCTGGTATTAAAAGTGGCCACCACTTCTACCCCACTTTTACTTTAGTATTCATGTGTGAGCGTCATGCACTTTTCCCACTGTGACACTTTGCCAGCCCCCACAGCTTGCTTTCTTAGACCTACATCTACTCTAAGGCCAGGGATCATGACTGTTGCATTGAGCAATCCCAGGACCATCCTTAGGGTTTTGCCAAGTGAACGATTTTGTAAATATATTTTTATTGAATAGTTGAAGTGAAGAGAAACGAACCTTGCAAAAGGTGAGCTGAGGGTTGCAGTGATAATTCAGTCGGCGAAGTGCTTCTTGCACAAGCAAGGGTCTGATTTCCATGCTCAGCACTCATGTCAAAAGATGACGGGTGGTGTGCACTTATGGTCCCTGCACTCGGGTGGCAGGTGGATGAATCCTGACCTCTCACTGGCCAGTTAGTCTAGCCAAACAGACAAGCCTCTGGTTACCATAAAATCCCCATCTCAAAAATTGTACTGGACAAGTCCTGAAGAGTGATACCTAAGACTGAGCTTTGACTTCCAGACAACATGCAGACATGTGAACCCACACTCTCTCTGCTGGGTCAGGATAAAACCATGAACATCTCCTTTTGACCTGTTCCTGTGTCCCCAAATGTCTCTCCCACGGCACATGCAATCTTTGTGCCAAGAGTTTTTCTTCTTTCTCCACTGCACACACACCCTATATTTAACCCTATCCCAAGCCCTGCTACATCCTAAAGCCTCACTGCATACTCATTGAATGAAATTGAACCTACAATCAAGAGGTCAACCAGGATGTTTTCTTAAAGACACTTCCAGTACTAGCAGTCCATGATTCTGGAATGTCACTAAGATACCTCCTAAAATGTCATTGTGCTTCTGTAACAACTTATTGAACAAATATTCATGAATTCATACAGCCCTTGGTGTGGAGATGGCCAAGAAGACTTGCATGACTATCCAGAAACACAGATAGACAGGCACATATATGTGTCTGTGTGTTCAGATCTCTGTCTTCTGGAGAATAAGCTTTGAAATAAATATATGTACAGTGCTAGTGTGTTTTAAGATGTATATTGTACCAAGTCCAGAAAAAAAGCATTTAAAATAGTGACACAATGTGGTTTATTGTACATTTTTAAACTTTTTTATACCTAATGACTGACTGTATTTTAAAACTGGTAAATTGTCTCCCTGTGTTGTCTCTGTCTCTGACTCTGTCTCTGTCTCTTTATCTCTCTCTCTCCCTCCCTCCCTTCCTCCCTCTGTGTATATTTGTATGTGTGTATGTGTGTCTGTAAACTTTTGTTAAATAAAGGTCATACCATATCCTTAAATCAAAAAGCAAATGAATGATCCTTACATTTTTCAGAGAACATTGAATGTGAGCCATGCTAGGTACAGATCATACAAAGCTTATATGAGAGAATAGAGTTCATGATCTAAAACTCACTTATCTCCATGGGGAAAGCAGAAAGTGTGAGGGCTTTGTACTAAATTCCCAGGAGGCGTTAAGATGCCCAGGAAACTAAATTATTGCCAGAATAAAACATTCGACGTTATTTACAAGTGGGAGTTGTCAGGTCAGCTAAATCAGTTGTTCACCATTTGTTCCATTTAGTTTTGTATAAATCTTCATTTTCTCACATAACAAATTCCCAATTTATTGTGGAGCCATACACAGACATTAATGAGGATAGAACACCAGCATTAAACTAAACGCAGTGCAAAATTTGCAAGTACTGCCCCTCATCTGGCTTCATTTTCCTGCAACTTTCCTCACCCCAAAGCCATTACTTTGTCTCATTTTCATATGTTAATTCTAAACAGAGACACTATTCCATTACCCAATGAGCAAGGGTTGTGCAACTACTTTGGTTCGTGATTTTGAAACCCAGAATCCTATTGGATCCCTAGCAAAGGCAGAACAAAAGCACTAACTGCAGTAATGACTGTGTTAGCAATCACTTCTAAATCGACTATTATGTGGCTGAATCTAGGCAAAGCACTTGGTGGATGTTATTTCATTCTGATTATACACTTTGAAGATCCCATTAATGACATTTACAGCCAAGGCAGCCAAGATCTGACACACCGGAAAGCTAACGCAATGTAACAAGGGTTATGTTGTGTAGTCAAGATACTGGCACTAGATTGTTGGTGTTTGCTATAGGTGATTTTTATCCAGTTCTTTTCTTCATTGAATTTTCCATCTCAAGCATGAGTCATTGGTCAACTTCTATCTCTTGCTGTCATTAGGTGGGCTTTGATTCCAGCAGCATCTCTCAGTCTAAACTCACTTATAAGGGTGTTTAAGAACTCTGCCCTTATGATCAATATTTTCTTATGAATCAACCATAGTAAACCCTCTGCAGAGATTCCTGAGGAAGAAAATAAAAACTAAAAGGAAGCACCCATGTAATTAAAAAGGAAAACCTACTGTAGTTAGAGTTTTTCTGCCTTGCCCACAGTCAGGACAAATCTCTCTCACCCACCAGTCCCACAGCCGCTCAGACCCAACCAAGTAAGCACAGAGACATATTGCTTACAAACTGTATGGCCGTACCAGGCTTCTTGCTAACTGTTCTTATGTCTTAAATTAATCCATTTCTATAAATCTATACCTTGCCACATGGCTTGTGGCTTACCGGCATCTTCACATGCTGTTTGTCATGGTGGCAGCTGGCAGTGTTTCTGACTCAGTCTTCTACTTCCCAAAATTCTTCTCCTCCTTGTCCCACCTATACTTCTTCCTGCCTGCCTACTAGCCAATCAGTGTTTTATTTACTAACCAATCAGAGCAACACATTTGCCATACAGAACATCCCATAGCAACCTACTTCCCTTATGAAGCAAAAGAAGTGAAATGGCTAATGAAAATTGATGGAAAATTCATTCCCAAGACCCGATCTTAAGCCAAATAAATAGTTTCTTAGCTGGAAACATTTAATCGACTCACTTTTATTTCTGCAGATTGCTAAATAACTCTAAGTGTCTACAGCAAGGGAAAGGTCTATCCAGTGGAGGTTAGGCTTCTTCAAGATTAAGGATTGTGATTTGTTCCCAATTCAGGCATCTCAAGAAATGCCATTGCACTGTTACCAACAGACCAGGCATACATCTCCTGCCACTCACATTCTCTGCAATAGAAACACTTCTACTCATCAACTTCTGGTTTTTGAAGTAAGATTCTGATGTGAAATTTTTTTTTAAATATGGACTCAGAAACCCTGACTTGATAGATGTGTTCCACATAGTGACCGTGTGCTTTGGGTTAAAACCATATGGCCTCTGTAAGCCCCATCTCTAAAGTACTAACCAACTTGTGTAGTCATAAACAAAACAACGAGTCATAGCAAAACTTCATCAATGCTGATCAGCACTAAAAGGTCTCAGGAATGGTCATGAATGTATTGTTGTGTCTTTAATCTACTTGATAAATAATTCTATTCATGAACTGCATTGGGAGGTCACCTCATAGCAAGGAAGCCTCCAGAATGGGCTCCTGCAGGGCCTAGGTCAAAGCAAGATAAAGTTAAATATCAATGGCAAGGTATCTATTTTACTGAATTCCGCACTGTGTTCTACTGAGCAGAGTGCCGCAAAAAGATGGCTACCAAAGCTTTTAGTGCTTGAGACAGTGGCAACAAGTCATTGAGATGCTTGCCTCCTCCCTATTTAAAGCAAAAGCACCATCACTATTGTGTCTGTGTATAGCAATGGAATTCTGAAGGATAAAGTCTATGTTCCTTTAAGTAACTACTGTTTAAAAAAAAATAGAGGACTAAAAGGTTTCACCTGATGCCAGAGTGTGTTAAGTACCTTGGCCAAGCTCACCCTAAGTAGATTGTGAGCAGGGCACGTAAGAGGAATTGCTGCCACATTAACTGCTGTGCTCAGGACTCTCTTCAACCTCAAAGCACAGACCTCCACATACACATTACTCCAGTCGAACTGGGAGACACACATTACAGTATGAGTCTGTCCTTTTAACCTTGGCAGCGTCTGTTTAAGCCCATTCTGAGGCCCATGAAGTTGCATGTGCATTGCAAGGAAGTAGCTTTAATTCTCCATCCTCTCACTTGGTTGAAGGAGATTGAGTTGGTCACCTAAGGAGAACAGGGAAGGAAGAAATACAAAAATTCTCACATTGTTCCATGGCCTTCTTAGCTTCCTCAGTTGACTCACTGAGAGAACAAAACACAGGAAAAAAGGCAGAATACCTGTACCTTATTACAATGGCAAAGTGACCATTAAGAGAACCAAGGAAGTCAGTGACTAAGGAGACTTGGAACCAGGTGAAAGGGCAGTTGTTTTGTGACATTTTCTGAAACCAGATTTAAAATCTGGATTTTAAATTTTTTACTGAAGGAAATTTCATAAAAGAGCGGTTAAGAAGGCACACAGGCACCTCAACACCTTAAACACAGAGAATTACAACATATTCTCCCAATCCTACTTTGGAAATGCCAAAATCTGTTAAGAATTCAAAGCAGAAGCTTGGAGAGGTAGTTTGGTGTTCATGTTCAAGGCACACTTTTTAATCATTGGAAGCCATTCAGATGTTTATCATGGAGTACATATATGAATGAAATGTTAGAGACTGCACAATGGGTCTTTTTCCACCTTAAGAGGGAGTGGAGTCTAGATAAGCTAGAAAAGCCACAGACTTTAAAAACCTAGTGCTTAGTGAAATCATGAAGTGAGAAAGGAGCAAATATTGTATGATTCTACTCACATTGCACAGAGACCCGGAACCATCAGTTCATGGCAACAGAAACTCTCATGTTTTCAGGGGCTATGGGGTGGTCAGCATGGACAGTTGCTGTTTACTGGTTTAGAGCTTCAGTTCCACTGGATGAAGAAGTTCTGAAGATAAATGATGTCTGTTTCACAGAAATATAAAGGCACATGCCACTGAAATGTGCAGTTGAAAGAGTTTAAATGCTCCATGTTATGTGTACTTTGCTATACAGAAAAGGAGTAATTCTAAACAGAGTATTGAGATACATATGTGCATATAGTGTTTAATAAAGAATTCAAAATGCCATGCTCCCATGTACTTTGGACTTGAATTTTATCCCAGCGTCTTCCAGTTAGGACTCTGTTATTGAGAGCACACAATAAACAGGATACCCATTGTGGCAGAAGCCAATTTCTGGAAGGATCCTGAACTTAATATTTTGGGGAAATTGTGCCTAACTCTGACCTATTATTAGACTCTGAATGGTGTGATCTTTTATAAAGAGGCAGTGGATTGTGCAACAGCCACTGGAGACAAGAAGTAGCTCAGAGCTTTAGAATCATCTCTGATGAGTACTCCAGAGACAGGCCCCTTCCTGCTCCTCTACAGAACAGCTTTCCCAGCACATTGTTTCAGAATTACCCTTATCTTTGCATGTGAAGAATGGAAGAGAAATAGGGACTTTTCCTACTGAGGTTACTGAGAGGGGAAATACGTGGTCACAGTATGTGAAAGTTCTGGCATGTGCCTAGGCACATGGCTAAAGTGTTCTTGAATGTATGGTGCTGTCCTCCACAGTCTATGCATTGTTCTCATATACTCATCCATCCAAAAACTCATCATTGCATATTTTTTACAAACCTGGCATTTTATAATGTCCTTCCTATCTTGGCACTTACATTCTGGTAGGGGAATTTGGGTAGTGGTAACTACCCAGTAGACTAACTCTGTGGAAATGAGGAATAAGAAAAATAATAATCATGACAGGAGGGAAAGAGAATTAGGGAGGGTTTTTTTTTTTTAATCTAGAAAACACTAGGAATCATTTTCAAGCTGGATGGACTATGTGATGAGGCATGAAAGGAAAGTTGGGAACTAAAGATAAGTGGGGAACCAACGAGGCAGTGGGATGAACAGATAATATGTCCAGAGGTATAACATGCTTAGAGAGTCCAGAAGTTGTGTAGAAACCAATGTGACCAGCAAAGAAGATGTATCTGCTTAGAGAAGTGGCCCTTCACTCTGAGCCAAAGATGATGGGGATTTTGAGAGGCCTGGTGAATCATCAAGAGATTTTTTATAGTGGTAAACTGAGATGCTGGTGGTTTGTTCTGGGAACAGTAGGGGGATATGTTCTGGAAGCAAAGTCATCCAGAGTGGTTGATGGGTTGGATGGGGGTTACTCGGACGTGGAAAAGATAGGTGGGTGAGAGTCGGCCATATCACCGAGTCCTTTAGCAGAACAAACCTGCTGTTGAGCTATGAAGAGGTTTGTAGAAGACCAAGTGCAAATCAAAAGCTCACACTTTCATCTACACAAGTCAAGTTTCATCTACCAAGACTTACCCACATGGAGAAGCCAAGTAGACAGGAAAGATGAGGAAAAGGTGAGAGCAGATAGAACTGGCCAGTGCAATGTGAAAATCACCACCATATGGGTATGATTGACAGCAATGAATGGAATTGTAGCGGGTGAAATGTTGGAGAGTTTTATCAGGTGGAATGGTACAGTCCTTGGAAGCAAGTTACGATTAACATTAAAGCAGGTTAGCATCATGAAAAATCCTGCAAAGTCTATGCATCGCCTGTAAGAGATTCCTGAAGAACTCAATCTATAGCAGAGTAAGTTGTGAAGAACATAGTAGTTAACATTTGTATAAATAATCTGAATGTAGGATCACATATTTAAGCGCACAGCTTTCAGAATGAGTTATATAAATCTAGATGAACAACTACTGACGTTAATTATCCTGCCTGCTGGGTGTCTATAAGACTCTTGCTCTGCCGTGGAGATGCTATTTCATGATCACAAGGTTGATGAAAGGGTTAAAATAGACCATATAAGTGGCAAGTGTTAGTTGTTACTGCTTTAATATTAACTATCATTTTATACCAAAAGAAAGATGACTATTATTAAACATAAACAAAAATCATGATCTGGGGTGATTCCTAAGTGAAATGGAAGCCTAGCATCTGGAAAGGACAGTATGGGGAATAAAATGTGATATTGGAAAAGGAATCCAAGGCTTTACACAAGCAGACCCTAAAAATACAGTCTACCCATGTAATTGGACTGGAAAGGCTCTTGTTGAGGCCAGAAACTTGGACTCTAAAGTGACTCATATCCTACTCTGGGTGTTCTTGGGCCAAATTTATATAAATTTTCATAGTTCAAATCCATACAGAAAGTCCTCATTTTAACTGGTAAACTGGAGGTTACTTAAGGCTGAATGTTATTGACTGGCTGGCCAGTGGTTCCCAGGACAATTGGGCAGCTCATCAACACCTGATGGTCCCCTGTAGGCATATTCGCTGCTCTGTGCTGCTGGCATTAACTGACACTGCTTTGGGTAGGTTAATGGTGAAGCTTATTCATTGGTGAAAATATTAAGGCAACTCCATGTAGTTAAAAGGAAGGTTTATTTTGTGGGGTAACTTACAAGTGAAGGGATAGGTTACAGGGTCTGGGAAAGGTGCAGCGCAGTCAGCAATGTTCTCTGGAGAACTCTGCTCATCCAGGGTCCAGGAACCAAGATTGCTCCCCCATCTGGATCTCAGGTCTTTAGGAATCCTCTCTTGCCTCTGCCTTGTATGCGTGACAGTTACCAAAACCTCAAAAAGGGTGGTATTTCCAGGTCAAAGCTGAAACGGCTACCCACTACACTTATTCTTCTCATTGTCAGGTGTGGAAGAGGGAAACCAATGTTTTGGAGTACTTTTGATTTCAGGTGCTCTATTATCAGTGTCTATATCCATTAGATTTCCAAACTTAATTGAAGCAAATGTTACTGTGGTAAAACAAGGGTCAAGGACTCTTGTGTATTTTTTGAGTCACAAATCTAGTAAAGGATAGGTGTTCTTTGAACCAAGATCAGTTCTAATTCCTCCTTATCAGTCAGTCCTGATAGATTCTAGTTAATCAAAAACTCATACCCCAGGAACAAGAGCTGTTGTTACATGCCTGTAATCATACTTTGCTATGACTTTATCTATAAGAAATAATTATAAAGGTAAAGCAAGGGGAAGCACCCTTTGCTTCCCACTTACCTCTTGGGCAAGGTCTTTTGGGTTGAATTCCATCTCTATTGTCCTGAAGGTGGTTCCACAATGAAACAGGTGATAAGACATGTTCATCAGGGGAAGTAGCTGGCTTCTTGTCTCCGAGAGAAAAATGAAAGGATGTCACATTTCTCTGAACCAGGGCTTGTAGCAATCTCTAGGGATCCTTCCCCTTTACTCCATACCCCGTTGAGTAAAGTGCTGGAGTTATAGAAATATGTCACCTCATCCATATTGTATAGGGTGTTGGAAATTCTAATTCAGGTTCTCTGGCCTGAGCAGCAAATGCCTTACCCACTGAACCATCACTTCAGCCCACCTAAGATTCTTTCTTTTTCTTTTCTTTTCTTTTCTTTTCTTTTCTTTTCTTTCTTTCTTTCTTTCTTTCTTTCATTCTTTTTCTTTTTTGGCTTTTTGAGACAAGGTTTCTCTTTGATGCCTGTCCTGGACCTCAGTCTGTAGACCAGGCTGGTCTTAAACTCACAGAGATCTGTCTGGCTCTGCCTCCAAAGTACTGGGATTAAAAGCATGCACCACCACCGCCCAACCCACCTAAGATTCTTGTGGCACATTCTCAGTAGCTCTTACTCAAGTCAGCAGAGGTCATATCCAATCTTAAAAAAAAGAGACTATGAAGTCCAGACTTCTGGTTGAAGCCATGCGATTCTTTATGGTACAATTGATTTAGAAGTGGAAAACTATATTTTTAAGATGTTTATGACTCATAAGTATGTTGATATAAGATACATGTTGATTAAAGAGTACCCAAGTGGAAATGCCAACTGGGCAGGTGAGTGAAGTAAACCATATCTCAAAAGACACGTGTAGACTAAAGAAATGAATTTGAGAGGTGTCAGCACATGTGTGGTGCTTAATGAGATGATAACGGCTATTAATTAGAGAGAGGATGTAAGAAAAAGCAGCAAGACAGCATCCCTCCTGCTTCTCAGATCACTCACAAGAGAAGAAGCTAGCACGGAAAACCAAACATGCGTGATAACAGAAGGAAAATTTAGACCTGCAGGATGTCGGTAAAACCCAAGGGGAGAGTATGATTCAGGGAAGGGGTCACCAGTCACGAAGAACGCACAGCTGAAGACGACTCCTCAGTAAGCAGGAAAGGGCAGGAGCCAGGTTTGAGTTAGTCTGATATTGAGTCTTCTTATTGTGTCTTCTCCCCTAATGAATAAAAGAAATGTTAATGCTGAACGTTAAGTTAGTGGTTCTCAATTTGTGGGTAGTGACCCCTTTGGGGGTCATATGACCCTTTCACAGGGGTTGCCTAAGACCATCAGGAAACACAGATATTTACATTACAATCATAACACTAGCAAAATTACAGTTGTGAAGTAGCAATGGAAATAATTTTATGGGTGGGTGTCATATGTATTAAGGAGTCACAGCATTAGGGAGGTTAAGAGTCACCTAGTTAAGTGGCTTTTGAACTCGTTGTCCAGAGATATGAATGCAGGTCTCTGATTCCACAGACCATGTCTTTTTCCTCACTGCTGAGTAATTTTTCCAACTCTGTGATTCATACTGCATGGGGAGAAGTTAGGAAGGAACTTTCCAGTGGGCCTCTTGCCCCAGGGATTTGCCATGTCTGACCTTCTCTTAGGCAAAAGATGAAGAAAATTTCTCATCCTAAGGAGAAAAAAAAACATAAACTAAATGGCAAGATATTAATCTTGAGACCATTTACAAGGAGGTGTTAAGTGGCCCCATTGGCATTAACAGCAGTAAGCTTCGAATATCACTTGTACAGCAAGCTGCTTAGCTCTGCAGATAACAAGTCACAGCAGGCCTTCTTGGGTTGCAAATATAGTCACTCTGTTTGCCAATTAACTCTTTCCCACATTGTTTTTTATATAACCAGCCAGGAAGCTTTGCCGAGGCAGCAGAATATTCTGGCCAGCAGCACTGGCCTGGGAATTAGGAGTGATGTGATAGGAGCCCTGGAGGTGGTCAAAAAGGACAGAGAAATCACGGTGGAACAGTCATTAGTCAGCCAGAGACCCCTGAGACTTGGTCGTCTGTGGAATAAGTGTCCACATTTTCAGAACTAATCAGTCAGTGTAATGGACAAGACAATGTTCTTTTATCTTAAGAAAATGTAGCATGTCTAAGTTATTATAAGCAAGCTAAAAGGAGATTCTGTGTTTCTTACAGGTCCACTGTCCACTGCCTTTCCTGGATCTTGCTGTTTTAAAAACAGATTTTTGCAGGAACAGATGGCTGGCTCTGTGTCATGACCCCTCCAGCAGGTGAAATGAAGGCTCCCTGGCTTCTCTGCTTCTTTCCTTCAGCAGCACTTGGCATGACCGACCAGCCCTTCTCACAAAGCATTTAGTCTGTATCTTTCATACTCCATTGATTATTCTTCCTCACCATTTCTGGGTTGGCCCCTCCCATTTTCTTCAGCTGCGTACCCTGATAGGCTTTTCCAGGACTCTCAACTTGTCCGTTGACTTCTTCGCTTATAAGCTATGGCGTAAGTTATCATCCCAAACAAGTCATCTTGACAATGCTATGATACTGAATCAGGCAGTAGATGCAGCTGCCTTGTGAGTTAGTCATGTCTACTATACTATTATATTTCTTGAGCGTTTGAAGACTGGATTCATCTACTCAATACTCAACTTGGTATTTCTGCTGTTCAGATTCAAATATGCACTTATTGTAGTAGTAACAAAATGGAATTCTTGAGGGCTTTTTGTTGTTTTTTGTTGTTGTTGTTTGGTTTTGCTTTGTTTTTGCAAAAATTTCCTTTGTTTATATTTTCTCCTTGTAAATATTTCTGTCACTCACCCACTACTCAAAGTTCTCATTTCATCTTTGTTTTCTCTTTCTTTATACATGTCCAGTTGATTATCAAGTTCTATTGACTCCAGTCTTGTGTCCAGTAAAGTAGCTACTCACCTGTGGTAATCGACCTTTTGCTACTATGACAAAATACCTAGGGAAATGACTTAAAAGGTTTATTTTGCTTCACAGTTTAGTGAATGGCCACCAGCTCTGTTGATGATAGGCCTGAAATGACACAAAATACCATGACTGGGAGCAGGTTATGGAAAAATGGTAGAAAAAGGGAGAACAGGAGAGGCAAGGAGCAGGACCAAGAATGTACACAGCCTGGTGACCTGTTTCTTCTGATTAGAACTCATCTGCTCAAGAATCTGTCATATTCACTAATGGTATAAAAATACTAATCCATCTATAGATGAACCCATTATTGAGGTGAGAGTCCTCATTGTCTTCCAAAAGCCCTACCTCTGAAGCCTTCAATACATGAGTACCAGGAAGATAATTTAGATCTAAACCATAATATAATACCCATGGTATTAAGCTGCCACCATGGCATCTTAACTGCTTTTCCTTAGATTATTAGCTCTTTACTAACTATTGTAATGTTATCAGCATATGAACTTTCCCTTGGTGCACAAAGTTCTTCATGATTTGTTCCTCCTATAGACTGTGGTGGTTTGAATGAAAATGGCCCCCATAGGCTCATAGGGAGTAGCACTATTAGGAGGTATGGCCTTGTTGGAGTAGGAGTGGACTTATGAGAGGAAGTATATCACTGGGATGGCTTCTGAAGTTTCCAATGCTCAAGAGAGGCCCAGTGTTACTCTTTCTTTCTGCTGCTGGCCTATCCAGATGTAGAACTTTCAGCTCCTTCTTCACTACCATGTCTGCTTGTGTCCTGCCATGCTTCCAACCATGATGATAATGGACGAAGCATCTGAAACTGTAACAATGTTTTCCTTATTAATAGTTGCCATGGTCATGGTGTCCCTTCACAGCATTAGAAACCTGAAGACACAGACTATAGCACTGTTGCCATCTCCTTCCTCATTCTCTGTCATGCTTTGCCTCTCTGACATTGAATACCTTCTCTTTCCTTCCCATTCTGTTACCCTGAGTGGTTAAGTTCTTGAGATCCGGAGCACAGCTTCAACAGGAGCATCTACTTCAAGTAGAGTTTCTCATCTGAATCACAGAATGCATCAAGAGGTACTCGTTATCTTTAAATTTCTAAGTTGTCTCCAGGATCTTTCATGCCCAGTGCTACTCTAGACTACTGCATAGAAAGGACATTACTCATATCTTACATAAGCTTTGGTTGAGAAAGGCAACATGTGCTCTCTCTCAACTCAGTGGCTATGACTACCTAATGTTTCCCTGTTTGCTTATTTCTCTGTTCTCCTCCTCTTTTGCTTCAGTTATAAACTTCCTAAAGGTATAGATTGTGTGCATTCCTTTGCTGGTACCTGCTGTGAGATGTTCCGTACGGCAAATGTTTTGCTCTGATTGGTCAATAAATAAAACACTGATTGGCCAGTGGTTAGGCAGGAAGTATAGTCGGGACTAAAAGAGAGGAGAAAAGAAAGAACAGGAAGGCAGAAGGAGTCACTGCCAGCCGCCGCCAGGACAAGCAGCATGTGAAGACGCCGGTAAGCCATGAGCCACGTGGCAAGGTATAGATTTATGGAAATGGATTAATTTAAGCTATAAGAACAGTTAGCAAGAAGCCTGCCATGGCCATACAGTTTGTAAGCAATATAAGTCTCTGTGTTTACTTGGTTGGGTCTGAGCGGCTGTGGGACTGGCTGGTGAGAGAGATTTGTCCTGACTGTGGGCAAGGCAGGAAAACTCTAGCTACAAATCGTGCCCAATGAGTTGGCAAGAGTTTCCACCTAAAACCTGAGAAAAGATTCTAAAATGGAGCTAAAAACAGCTTCCTAATTGTCTCTCTCAAATGAGCAGCAGCTGCCGGTTTGAGCTACTTGTGGGTTCCTGATGTGCCCACTTGACCTGCAGTATGGCAGGAATGAGGCCTCTGCAAGTGGCACATTAAGCTGCATGGTGGATTTAGCCTTTGCTAGTACAAAACAAAAAAAAAGAGGTTTCTGGGTTACATGCTGCTTAGATAAAAGCATAGACCCACGATAGCTCCCAGAGCTGGCGGTAAACATACCACCACCATGTTGGGAAGCTGAGGTGGGCGGAGCCAGCAGCCATAGCACCGTTTCAGTCTTACAAATGCTGAAGTTTAAAGCAATAGATTCACAATAAGACAGATTCAGATGTAATAGTTTACAATGTGTGTAAAATATACATAGGCTTGAAAGAGACAAAAAAAGGTTATATATACAGTTATATAAACAAATACATAGTTTTAAAAAATAAAGTCTTTAAAGAGACAATAAAATTAATATAAAAATAAGCCACATAAGGATAAATATTACACAGAGAATCTGGATTGTGTTGTCTTTTTTTAACTGCAGAAAAACATTTGATCGTAAAAGATGTTGAGTTAAACCAATATGTATATTTTAAAGATACCTTGACTTCAAAATTTGGATGTAAGGATGTGTTGCTTTGGAAAGGAGCCTCTGCTTTTGTTCCCACAGAAAGCCAGAGGCTATGGATTTGTTCCAGATTAAAATACATCAGGTTTGACCAGTCAAGACCCCCTAAAAGGTCTCCAATGACACCATGGCCCAGATGATCCAACATCCAGAATGGTTTGAAGGCAACTGGCTCAGACAATACAGCCTCATAGACTATTCCATAATCTTAAAATTTTCTTTGTGTCTCTATAAGATACAGTGCCCCCCTCCAACAGGAAGTAGTAAGAGAAGCTACGCCCAAATTCCCAAATTATATGTAATTTTACTTTGTTAAGGTTAAAACCTTCCTTTTGGAAAAAAAAGGGGGGGAGGGGAGTGCTGTGGAATGTTCTGTATGGCAAATGTGTTGCTATGCTTGGTCAATAATTAAAACACTGATTGGCCAGTGGCTAGGCAGGAAGTATAGGCGGGAATAACAGAGAGGAGAAAAGAAAGAACAGGAAGGCAGAAGGAGTCATTGCCAGCTGCTACCATGACAAGCAGCATATAAATATGCCAGTAAGCCACAAGCCACATGGCAAGGTATAGATTTATGGAAATGGATTAATTTAAGATATAAGAACAGCTAGCAAGAAGCCTCCCATGGCCATACAGTTTGTAAGCAATATAAGTCTCTGTGTTTACTTGGTTGGGTCTGAGCAGCTGTGGGACTGTCAGGTGACAGAGATTTGTCCTGACTGTGGGCAAGGCGGGGAAACTCTAGCTACAGGTACCACCATCCATTGAGTAAATGATTGTTGAACAGAGGAGTGATAAATTGAGGCAGAGGCAAGGGCTTCTCTCAAACTCTTTCTGAAGATGTATTCACTACGCTGGTCACTCCACCCCCCCCCTTAAATGGTTTTGTTGTTATGTCGTGTCTGCCTTTTGTGACACTCTCCATCACATTCTCCAGTTCTTTTATTCCATCTCTCTCCCTCTGCTCCGTGGCTCCCTTCATTCTACCTTCTCTCCTTCTCTCTCCTCAGAAGGTGGGAGTCCATAGTAAGGGAGACTTCGTCCGACTTCCTATTTTTGTGCATAGATGCTACATTTCATTCAGTGCTGGCATATAATCTTCTGCTGACTATCTGACTGAAAAAGAGGGTAAGCCTCTGCATGAACAGACTTCAGTGCAGGCTGAGCTTCGTGACCTCTTTGACGTATGTTGCTAGGGTTACTTACTCAGTCAACCTCCATGTCATAGTTCCCCACCTGCAAAGTTAATACTCAGCAAGACCCACCATAAACAGCATAAGGAGTACAACACCTCACGTGTAGCTGTTCTGTGATGTCTCAGTTTGAATTCCTCAGAAATGATTAACCTCACATTTTGTAGATATTTGCTTTTGCTCCTGGGCAATATCCTGCGGATAGTTGTCTACATTGGAGGAGGAAAAAGTGACAGAATCTTAATCAAAATTATTCAAAAACATCTGCGACTCTAAAGATTTAAGATCCAGCAATAACTAAGTCCAGGCTTTTCCCATTTTTATCCATCCATTCAATAGCATTATTCTGTGTACCCGAGGGGATGTCACAAGCCTCATAGCAGTCTTGATGCTATACTCTTCCACGGGTGGAGATTTAAAACAAGATCACC
Organism: Peromyscus leucopus; assembly: GCF_004664715.2. NCBI lineage: Eukaryota > Metazoa > Chordata > Mammalia > Rodentia > Cricetidae > Peromyscus > Peromyscus leucopus. The sequence goes on along the minus strand of NC_051084.1, from coordinate 1,678,118 downwards.
TAGGGGGAAGAAGAGCAGCCTAGTGCATACATGTTTTACATACAAAACATAATAGAACATCTCTGCTTTCCTAGGCTGGAAGACCAAATGGCAGAAGTACCCGACATTGGTCTTGGCACCACAGCTTCTAAAAAGCAGCATAAGAAGCACCTTTAAGTTTGTTACATAGATACCAAAAATGATTAGACATACAAAGACATCTCTAGCTGAAGTTCAGCATAGAGGAAGTGAGTGGTAGAGCAAACAGGCATCAGGGGCTGCAGTGTGTCTTTTGACCTTGTAGATATTTCCGAAAGGGCCATTTAAAGACAATGACAGGGGGAAGTACATTTATGGCCTTCAACAGGCCAGTGTCATTAGGACTGGGCTCTCCCTGTGCCTGCCAGATCCTGTGATAACACAGACAGCTGGAAGGTCAAAAATAAGAGAAACTTTAGATGTTCTGCCAAGTATTTCCTTGATGTGGGGAGGCGGGGCCCAGGGAAATTGCTCTCCTGACATTTGCCTTCAGGATGCAAGGCAATGTGCTTAGCTTCGGAGACTTCAATCTTAGGTGCAATATTAATAATAAAAAAGTCACTTGCCTGCTATATTTTAGTCATCTCTGTATGTTGGTGCAAGAGTCGCTCTGAGAAAGTAAATGAAAGCGTAGGGTTGTGGCTCAGTGGGCTCAAACTAGTCTCAAAGAATTGCTTAGAAGCATTGCTGTAGTGTACAGAACATGGGCTTTAGTTTCCCAAATGCCAGGATGCAAATTCTGGCTTAACACTTACAAGCTATGAATTGTTCTAAACCTCAAGGAAATCAAATTCATGCTGAGAAGATGAGAGTGAGTGTGTGCATGCGTGCGTGCGTGCGTGCGTGCGTGCGTGTGTGTGTGTGTGTGTGTGTGTGTGTGTGTACTTGTGCACCTGAATTACGTGTTTTCAGATTACAAAAATGAAAGCAGGGATGAAGAACCAGTCCAGCCTTTATTTTGAAATCAACTGAGGGATACCGGACTTCAGCTAATTCTCTAGCTTGTGCTTAAACCAAATAGAGGTTTCAGAAAGCCGTGGCCCAAAAGCCATGACCAGCCATCCTGTCTTTGAAAATGATGTTTTTCTTGGATCATGGCCACTCCCATTCATTTATGTGTGTACATGGCTTCTTCTGGGTTCTGGCCATAAAGCAACGTACTTGTAACAGTGACCATCTGGACCACAGCCCAAAATACTGCTCACTCACTGTCATAGAAAACATCTGTTGACTCCTGAAATAGAGAAATTCACATAACATACACGTGTCCCTACCTCCATCCTTAATGCTCATGCCCTCCCAAGGTAAGAAGGCTCTCTCCAAAGATTGCAGGAAACACAAACAGAAATGATTTTGCAGAAGCCTCAGACTTTCACCAATCTCTCCCCACAATCTTTTCTCTCCTTTCTCTATGTCCCACTCACGGAAACCCCCAGCTGTTGTCCGGTGGCATAAGAACTGGCAAGTTAGCTGCTAAGTTGGAATGTGGAGCATGTGGGGTCTATGAACAACCCCCGCCTGCCTTCCCACAGGGTTGATTTTATAGCAACTAAAGCAACTGTGCAAAAGCAACTAAGTTTTTAAGAAAAAGTTGGAACTTCAAAGAACCCCTTAGTCTGCTGTTGGTCATCCTAAAGTCCTCTTGGTGGAGCATACTCCTCCCCACCACCCCCAATCTGGGGATGTTAGAATGGAAACTTGCCAGGCTTTTGTTTTGGTTGGAACATGGAATTTTAACATCAGACCTACATGGGGGCTTCGGTTCATAGCTACTGGGATGTGTCCCAGTTTCTCCAAGACATTCATTGCTTTCTTGTCCCACAGATTAGGGATACAGAGAGCTTTCTAGGGATGGTAGTGAAGAGATACCCTAGGAATCAATTGCTCTCAAACACCACTCTCCTTACACACCACCTGCAGAACTTTCTGAATGCTCAAGGCCTACCCTCCTACCCTAGGGACCTGGAAAACAGGACGTCTAAGTGAGGGTGTGGACAGAATCATCACGAAGGGAACCCTAGATGGTTCTATTGTGAAGTCTGTGCTAAAGATACGGTATACAGAGGAGCTAGCAGGGATGTGACTCAGGACTGTTCATCAACACATGGCAGCTTATAGTGAGGCAGTCATGTGACACTCACCTAGGGCTGCCAATTCAGCAACAAGCTCTGACTTACCCCGTTGGGACAAATAGCTGCAAGTGAAAGTGTCATTCCACCCACGTCAAGTATTACCACCCCAAATCCTAATGTCCTTAAATCATATGTGGAGACAGCTGCTGGCTGCACCTGAAGCTGGTCCCAAATGTGAGTGGCTGTTGTTACTGGGACCATTGGACACCAAAGCCCATGAACACACAGGGATTTGGTCTTAAAAGAACCCAGTAAACACGGTGCCTGCCCTTGGGTGCCACCCGCTTCTTTTGTGAGGGGTTAGAATTGGTTAAAGCTCCTCAGATTTAACCCTCTACTCTCCTTTCTGACCATAGGCTCAGCAGCGTGGGAGCTTGTCTGGGTATTTGAGTGTGTCTGTGTGCATGAACTAAGGGACTTGAGGCTTGCATTCAGAGTTCTGCGTTCTCTGTGGCCTTGTTTCAGCCATGGTTCCAGTTAAGTCAGAAGTGGTACTCCAAGTAGTACATTTGGAAGGTAGCCCAAGAAACAAGGACAAAAAAAAAGGGTAAGTGAAATAGGAAGGAACATGAATGCAAAATTCTCTGTCAGCCTGACCACAATGGGGAGCAATGGCACCCCACTCCTCCCCTACTCGAGATCTGCCTCGAAATCGTTAGCCTCAAAATCTTTAGGAAGGAAAGCAAGAAGTTTTGACCTTTGGCGCGAGCAGCCCTTTCAGCTAAACCCCCAGACAATCCTATCAAATCAAAACTAGGTGACCTCCATTGCTGCACTGTGAGATATGCACTCTAGACACGAATCATCCCATCTTTCCTTGTCTTGGTGTTACCCAGTCTGTAAGAGCGGGCAACATTCTCCCTTCTGGGCTCTCATGAAGACAGAAGTCATGGAGAGAAATGGGTTTAAGAGAAGTAGATGTGATTTCTACATGAAGTGCATGAGCTGGGAATTTAAAAGAAATACTATTTTTGTTTTATTTTGTTTTTTTCAGAATGCAAAGCAAACCCCAGCATTGCAATAGGCAGCAGAGGACAAGATTGACAGGTTCACAGCCACAGTCATGCCTTCTGGGGCTCTGCTAGAGCAGATTGGTCTCTGCTACTGGGAGTTAGAGCAGAGGCAAGATCTTCCCGGGTTGTTGGGGGTGCAGCTCTTCTCCGGGATTCAAGGAAACATTCAATAAGGAGGGCAGAAAGATACCTGAGGGATGTGCCCCTGGTTGTCCCAGAGAAATGAAAACTGAGAACCACAGCTCCTCTCAAGAGGTGTAGTAGCTTAGCAATTGAAAGACAGCGAGCCATCCGCCCGGAGCAATTATGTTTTCATTATTATTCCCAAGCTGCTGTGTCACAAATCACATTTTCCGTCCCGGGGCATGTCAGCGCACAGCTGCCGGTTTGCAGGTCCTATCCCTTCACCAGCTGACTCCTCCAGCCTGGCCCTGAGAGCAGCAAGCTGCTGGCTCATTAACCGCAATACCTGCTCACCGACAGCAAACCCAGCGGAACAGATGCTGCAGATTTAAGGACATTCTCTCCCATTTGAAGTGAATACAAAGTTTCTTGTGTTTTATTTTATCTTTTATTTCCCCCTTACTATCAAACTCCTGTTGAGATTTTTTTCGGAAAAGAAGGACCGTGAAAGCCTAGTAGCTTTTCATGTCGATTTGCGGTACAGCTCAGCTGAGACTATTGAAGATGGACACAGCTTTGATTCTCAGGCACAAATACAAACACACCCAGACGCCCCTGGCTTTAAAACTGGGAATTTAAAGTGCCTGGCTTTAGAGAGCCGGAGGGTCACCATACTTGTGCTGCCTCCCTGTGGCTAGATGAGGAACTGCACCCGGGTCTGACTAACAAAAACTGGGGCTTCCTTAGTCCTCTACTTTGTTCTTACCTCCTGCTCTTTTGAAACAGCGCCTGCTTTGAAGCAGTCTAATAAAAGAAAAGAAAAGTGGAAGAGAAGTCAATGAACCAGGTCCCACTGTTTTCCCGTCAGTGTTCACGGAACTTAGCACATTTTTCTATGGTTAATACACACACACACACACACACACACACACACACACACACACACACACACAACACACACACACCAAAAAATCTTCCGTGGGACGAACTGTTACTGACAAATAGTCCTCAGAGGAAGCTCGGTACGAATCCCACATTCTTGATCCTTCCATTAGGTGAATTCAAAGTCAAAACTGAGCTTCACAGAACTCACACACTGCGTTTAAAGGCACAAGACTAATTAGAATTTGGCTCATTGCTTTACGTTAAAAAAAAATCAATATTGTTAGAAACTTAAGATGTTAATACTACACCTTCAAGGTCTTATCTGTTGTCTATAACCTGTAATTTATAGATTAAGAATTTTCATTCTGGAGCGATTAGCCTTTTATAGATAACACAGTTACTAATAGTATCTCGTGGTCACATACTTCTTTATGGGGCTTCTAGTCCATTCTGATTTTTGAAAATGTTTATTACTGCATATAAATATAATGGAGGCTGAAAAATCTTATGTCATCTTTTATAGAGTCTGGGTTTCCTGCATTACTTAGAAAGGTCTCCTAAGGGGCTGGAGAGATGAGTCATTGCTTAAAAGTGCTTACTATTTTTTTCAGAGGACCCGGGTTCAGTTCCCAGCACCCACAGAGGGGTTCACTACCACTCGAAACTCCAGTTCCATGTGATCTGATCCCTCTTCCGAACTCCATCGGCTCCTGTATGCATGCGGTTCATATCAAATGGTTTTTTCTAGATTATGTCTCCTAAGAATTTCAGCAGCTACACTCATGAAGTCTCACCACCAACATACTAAGTGCAGGCTGACCAGGAACTCAACAATAGACATGCTGATGTGAATGGGGGAAGACCAGGAGGCCGCAACCCTACCCAAAGGACTCCAGGAAACTAAGGAATGGTGAGAGTCTGAGAAACAAACCAGGAAGAGCACACCAACTGGTTAGCCAATACCAAATAACCCTAAAAGCATACACACAAGTAGCATTATACAGAATGAGCAAGGTGTATTTAAGTATTTAGAAATACACATACACACAACAACAATTAATGAAGAAAGAGCCCCTAAATTTGAAAGAGAGCAAGGAAGGTTGTGGAAAGGTTTTGCGGGGGGAAGAAAGAAAGGGGAAAATAATGTAATTTTATTGTAATCTCAAAATATAAAAATAGTAAAAAAAATGCCTTTTTAAAAGGAAAGTCTCCAAAATATGAAACTAGTCATCAGCAAAACTTCTTTTATTTATTCATCTCTCACATAATATATTCTAGCCAAAGTTTCCCCTCCCTCCACTCCTCCGAGTGACCCCCTCCAATCTCCCTTCTCCTCCACATCCACTTCCCCTCAGTTTCCCTTCAGAAAAGAGCAGGTCTCCCAGGGATGTCCACTGAACATGGCATAACATGTTACAGTAAGACTAGGCACAAATCCTCATGTCAAAGCTGCACAAGGCAAACCAGTAGGAGGAAAAGGGTTCCAAAAGCAGGCAAAAAAGTCAGAGACACCCCCACTCCCACTGTTAGGAGTTCCACAAGAACACCAAGGTACATAACCATAGCATATATGCAGAGGACCTAGCTCAGACCCATACAGGGTTTGTGATTGCCACTTCATTCTCTGTGAGCCCCTATGAGCCTTGGTTAGTTGATTCTGTGGGCATGTTCTTATTGTGTCCTCAACTCCTCTGGCTCCTACAATCCTTGCTCCCTATATTCTGCCTGCTTTCCCAAGCTACACCTAATGTTTGACTATGGGTCTCTGCATCTGTTCCCATCAGTTGCTGGATGAATCCTCTCTGATGACGATTGGGCTAAACACTACTCTCAGTATAGCAGAATATCATTTAGAACCACATTTCACTGACGTGTGTGTGTGTGTGTGTGTGTGTGTGTGTGTGTGTGTGTGTGTGTGTTTGCACGCGTCATATTTGATTCTATCCTAGGTCTCTGGCCTATCCAGCCTCTGGTTTCTAGCCATCCAGGCAGTGTCAGACTTGGGCTCCCTCTCATGGCATGGACCTCAGGATAGACCAGTCATTGGTTAGCCTCTCCCATAAGTTTTACACCATCATCACCCCAGCACACCTTGTAGGCAGGACAAATTGTAGGTTAAAGGTTTTGTGACTAGGTCGATGTCCCAGCGCCACTACTGGAAGCTTGCCTGGTTGATCCATATGCCCCATTACTAGGAGTCTTCATTAGAGTCACACTCATCTATTTCAGAGAATTTCCATTTCACTACGTTTGCACATCACCCCTGAAATGCACCCCCTAATCCCAGTCATCTTTCCCAGTACTCTCTCCTTCCACCCCACCACCCTGCCTGATTCCTCTTGTTCCCATCTTGATGGGTCCCCAGTCCACCTGAAAAATCTGTTCTAGTTCCTTTCCCAGGGAGGTCCATGTATTCCACCCTTGAGCCCTCCTTGTTACTTAACTTCTCTGGGTCTGTGGGTTATAGTATGATTATCCTTTACTGTACAGCTAGTATCCACTTATGAGTGAGTACGTACCGTGTTTGTTTTCCTGGGTCTGAGTTATCTCACTCAGGATGACTTTTTTTTTCTAGTTCCATCCATTTGCCTGCAAATTTCATGATGTCATTCTTCAACAGCTGTTTAATACTCCATTGTGTAAATGTACCACATTTTTTTTTTGTCCATCCATTCTTCAGTTGAGAGACATCTGGGTGGTTTCTAGGTTCTGGCCATTATGAATAAAGTTGCTATGAACATAGCTGAGCAGTTGTCCTTCTGATAAGATGGAGCATACTTTGCATATATGCCTAGGAGTGGTAGAGTGGGTCTTGAGGTAGATGGATTCCCAATTTTCTGAGAAACCGCCATACTGATTTCCAAAGTGGCTGTACAAATTTGCACTCCCACCAGCAGTGGAGGAGTGTTCCTCTTGCTCCACATCCTCACCAGCATGAGCCGTCACATGTGTTTTTTATCTTAGCCATTCTGACAGGTGTAAGACAGAAGCTCAAAGTACTTTGGATTTGCATTTCCCTGACAGCTAAGAATGTTGAACATTTCTTTGTGTTTCTTGGGCACTGGAGATTCCTGTGTTGAGAATTGCTTAGCTCTGTACCCCATTTTTAATTGGATTATTTGGTTTGTTGATATCTGGTTTCTTGAGTTCTTTATATATTTTGGATACTGTCTCTCTGTTAGATGTGGGGTTGGTAGAGATTTCTTCCCATTCTGTAGGCTGACATTTTGTCCTATTGACAGTGTCCTGTGCCTTACAGAAGCTTTTCAGTTTCATGGGATCCTATTATTTACTTTCAATGTTTATCTTTAGTTCATGTGATTTATTTTTATTGCTTCCTTCAAGGTAGGCTAAATGTAGTGGGTAGCCGTTCCAGCTTTGACCTGGGAAGTGCCACCCCCACTGAGGCTTTGGTAACTGTCATGCCTATAAGGCAGAGCTGAGAAAAGACCTCTGAAGACCCAAGATCTGGATGGCTGACTCTCTTGGTTCCTGGATCCTGGACGCTGGAGGGAGACCGAGCAGAGTTCTCTAAAGAACACTGCTGGATTGCTCTTCACCTTTCCCAGACCCTGTTACCTATCCCTTCACTTGTAAGTTACCCCACAAAATAAACCTCCCATTTAACTACGTGGAGTTGCCTTAATATTTAAACCAATAGGCTAACTTAAATTTTTTCATTAAAAAAATATGATACCATTTCTTCTGTACCATTAAGAAGAAGATAATCCACTCCCCTACTCTAGTCATCATGGAGTGGGCATCTAAATGTACTTGGACCATATGCACCTCACCAATGGACCTCACCACCATCCTATTTGGTAGAAAAAAATCTTTACCCCCTACTATTATCTTTTGTGTGTACATGGAGGCCAGAGGTCAATTTTGAGTGTTGTTCCTCAGAATTACCCACTTAGCGTTTTGAAACAGTGTCTCCCATGGATACCTAGGTCTCCTCCTTTGGACTAGACTAACTGGCAAACCCCAGGGATCTACCTGTCCCGCAGCTTCCTAGCACTATGATTACAAGTACATCCCAAGCTCTGCTTTGCTCATGGGTGCTGGCGCTCAAACTGAAGTCCTTACGTTCGGAAAGCAAGCACCTTACCCCCTAAGCCATTCATTCCATCAGCCCTGCATTGTCCTTTTAGTAAATATTCTTCGCCGTTCTTGAACATCAGCTTTTATCCCATATAAAGATGCAGTTTGGGACTTTTTATAACAAGCATGTATTACTTTCATTAATGAAAACAAAAATTGATTCTGTACTCTCTGCAGAACTCATGTTATTTCTCTTGATCCATGGAAGAGCCATTCACTTCTAACTCCGTTCTTGCCCTGAGAAAGTCTACGCTCTACTGATAGAAGGAATCACCTTGACTTTGATTGAGAGTCCAGAGCAACATAAACATAGCTGCCATAAGTCCACATCTGTTGTCAAGAAGTGGTTTTTCTCAGTTCAGTGGGGAAGGTCATGGGATGGGGAGGAACCCCAAAGGTATTAACTACATCCCTTAATTCCAAAGTCATCCAAACATATTTACTGATTGCTCTTTATATGCCAAGGCTTGGAACTAGATAATAAAAACTAAAGTAGGTTTATCCTACAGTTCCAAAGAGCTTGCGATCTAGATTGGATACATTGGGGGAAACCACATAAGTGACCTGGTAGGAAAAAGAAACAGAGGCATGACCACAGTATTATAGTGGTCTCGAGTGAAGAACAGTGACATCTTAGGTGACTCATGATTAATAAGAGGAGTAGATGCTAGATGGAGGTCTAGTCCATGTCACACCTGGTATAGAGGTGTGTGCTAACTCTGTAGTGTGTACTGTGTGTGCTCCCAAGTGCACAGGCTGACCTGGTCCCCCTGAACAACAATCTAGCCAGAGGCAATGAAGGTGGAGGAGACTTGGATTGAAGAGAGGGGTGGAAGGGTGCAGGAAGAAAGTTGTTTGTAGGCATCCTATTCATCTTTCCTGTCCTCCAGCTACAACACAAACACCTGAGTCAAGATTTCCCAAAAAGACAAGGTGCTCCCTGTCCCAGGAAACATGAGCTCACACCCTGAATAAAGACTTGGCTTCATGTGGTACCACCTTCTCCCGCCTCCTTCCTGACATACAAGTGCAGTTTGTTTGAAAGCTAATCTCCACTAGAAGCTTCAAGGAAGGGGCTACATCACCAAAGATCCTGTTGTGCTTCAAGTATAGCTGATGTTTGTCTGTCCATACCGATGAAGTCACGAAGATCACGATCTGAGGGAAGATGATACTTTCTGTGGTAATCATTGTTCTTGGAAACAGGAAAGCTAAGTATGAGGGATTATGAGGGCTGCAGCCACCAAGGCAAGGAAGCCAGGGTTCACTCTGGAGACAAACAAGGCACAGAGAGGTAGTATAATTCCACCAAGTTTGCACAGCAGGTTGACTCTTCACAGATGCATCAAAAGGAAGCTTATTAGAAATTCCTCACTGCCCTGCCATTTTTCAGAGCTTCTTTAAGATGAAATACACTATTACTCTTTCTAAAAACATTGCAGGCAGGTCACTGACAGTATTATTTTGAATCTGAAAGCTGATAAATATAAATTTTTAGTGACTGCTTCTGAGAAAACAAGCCACAACGCACGCAAACTTTTCAAATCCAGAATCTCAAACAGAAAGCTGGTTAGGTGTGGCAGGTCCCCATGAAGACAATTTCCTTTATTGTCCTTGTCCCCTGATTGCCTTCCTCCTACAGGGCCCCAAATATTATCTAACTGGGGACTTTGGACTCACATAACTGGATCCTCTCTTGCTCTTCTTTGTCTGGATCATGATAGTTTGCAGAGAGAATTTTTTCCTGCTAAGTAGAAAACAGTCCTACTTCACAAAGAAAATACAACTACTATTTCTATTTTGGCTGGGAAGAACAGCCCAGTTAACTCTGGGAATCATTTCAGAGAGTCCACTGTTGTCTCGACCCCCAACACCTGCTTAGGCATTTCTCCTAGGAAGGTGGTGTTCTATTTCCAACTATTAACTCCCTTGCAACTCTAGCAAGGAAAGGAGTGTCCTGTGCTCATTTTCTTAAACCCCTTCCATCACAAATTGTCGGTATGCACTGGCAGGAATTTAAAGGCTTCCTCTTATTCTCTGAATGATGCCAAATTGTTCTACATTCCTTTATCATAGCTGAAAGATGCAAATCAGCTCAACCATTTCCCCCACTACTTTGCCCTTTGGGCAAGTACAGAATAGAATATATGATCTGTGAGAGCTTAGTTCAGTCCTCAAAACCACCATTTGATGGAGACTAGTCCAAGAGAGTTTTGGTTTACATGTGATTTTCTCCCCAAAGATTGGATCCCAATGTCATAGTGTTGAGAAGTGGTAGGAAGGAGGTGTCAATGGTAAGTAATTAGGTTGTGAGGTCTCCATCTTCAGCAATTGTTACTTAGAGGGATCTTATAAGAATGGGTTAGGTAGCTGGGGACTGAGTTAGTTACCTGTTGTAGAATATTATTTTGAGGTGTGTTACTTTTATTTATGCTCCAGAACATTTGTTTAATGATGCTAAGATGTGTTTGATTAAATAAAATTCACCTGCGGCCAGGAAGCTGAATCAGCTGACAGGAAGTGATAGGAAAGAGCCAGGTAGAGAAGGGTTTTTAAGGAGGGGTGAGGAGAAGCAAGAGGGCTTTTTGGAGGACACGAGCAAGGGGAGTAGGTCAGCGACTTACTATTCAGCCTCTCTGAAGAGCAGAATTCCACCTTAACCTTTGAATCTTCATCTTGAGTTCTTTAGAGGGACAGAGATTTAGTTAAGTTCCCTTCATAGCTTTGAGAGAGTCAGTGCCTGAGGGAAGAGAATTCCCTTCTGCTACAACCCTTGCAGCCTAACCACTGATGGGCAGAGTTGCAGTCGCTGATTTGGACAATCATGGTTTAAAAGGTAGCAACAATTAAAAAAGAGGACAACAAACAATTGGCACCCAACATGGGGCACCAAAATATTGTTGTTGGTTTTACTTTTTTAGAAGCCCGCTATCTGGCTCCAAACAAATCACCTACAGCGGCTTATTCTTAATTATGTATGCCTGGCTTTAGCCTGGCTTACTTCTTGTCAGCTTTTTTTTTTTAACTTAAAATAGTCTGTCACCTCCTCTTTCGCCTCTGGGTTTTTACTTTTTTTCTATTTCTGTATTCCTTTCTTTGTTTCTTACTTCATGGCTTGCTGTATAGCTGGGTGGCTGGCTCCTTCTCTCACTCCTAGATCCCCTCCCAGATTTCTCCTTCTATTTATCCTCTCTCACTGTCAGCCCAGCCTAATTCTCTCTCCTGCCTAACCATTGGCCATTCAGCTTTTTATTAGACCATCAGGTGTTTTAGACAAGCACAGTAACACAGCTTCACAGAGAAACAAATGCAACATAAACAAAATTAACACACTTTATAATAATATTCCCCAACAGTTACCAGGGAAGTGGGGGTTATAAAACAAACTCACTTTGTGTGTTTGCCTTCTTCCACACTTACTGGACACACACTCTGACCATGTGATGTTATCCATTATGCTCTGATACAGCAGGAGACATTGGCAGGGTGTGGTCAATTGATATCTGCCCTTTCAGCTCCTAAACCAAACAAAAACAACATATTTTCCTTATAAAGTATCCAAGATAAAGTATTTTATTAGAGCAGCACAAAGTCAACTAAAGCAGAGTCAACAATCCCTGGGAAGTCAGGAGAATCTCATCTGTTTCTTTCCCATTCACATGGATATTCTTTCTTCCTTACATCTCAGAGAACTTAAGTTGGGCGATCCACCAAGGTCATCTAGTGTAAGCTACCTTGAGGAATTCAAGTTCTGCTACAACAGCCTCTAGAAACACTTGTCTAAACTCAGTTCCCTCATAGGCTAAGAACTAGAGTCTTTCCATATTTCCATAAAGCTGCCTGTGCCAATATGAAACAAGTTCATGTTGGAGAGGGCATAGTTGTCATTACTATTGTTGTTCATTTGTTTTGTTTTACTCTTTGTAGAATTTCACTTCTTCCTTTATGAAGTCATGCTCCAGTTTATCCTGTCTAAGCTGTAGATTGACTCAGATTTTATCTGTGCTCATGAGACAATTTGATCAATTGAGGGTGTCATATTACCATGTTTGGTCAGGAAAGAGGATATGACATCCTCCTGTGCTTGTGCATTTGCTGTTCCCAGCCATGCACTGAAAACTACAAACTCTGCACATTACATTCATCAGATCACTTAAGGGCCTCTGGAATAGAGAAATGAAGCTTCAATGACCCCCAAATAAACCTGTCCACTGAGAGGGTTTTTTTTTTTTTTAAAACCCATGACAGCAGTATTAACATATAGAGAGATGTCTTCTTAAAAAAGTCATAAAGGCAGGCAGTGGTGGTATACATCTTTAATCCCAGCCCTCAGGAGGCAGAGGTTTGAGGCCAACCTGGTCTACAGAAGGAGTTCCAGAGCAGCCAAGGCTACACAGAGAAACCCTGTCTCATGAAAATGAAACAAAACAAATCAAAACAAAAAAAAAATCCTAAAGACAACATTGAAACACTTAAAGAGTATTACAGTTACAGTCTTATGAAAAGAGTAAAACTGATGGTGCCATAGAGCAAAATTGCTCAGCTAGGCATCCTAATTCATAAGCAAAGAGCTACTTAGGAAACACAATATGCACTGGTGATTTATAATGTGCCTGAAACTCTGGTAAGCCCTACTCATATTTTATTCTGCTTAATCTACATAAAAACCTAATGAGGTAGTTAGTATAATCCCACTCTCCCTTATCCAAAACTTTTGGTGCGACCAGGTGAATTTTACAACGTACAACTCTTTTCATTATTTAAGAAAAGAAATATATTATACATATTGTATGTTGTTTAAGCACATCTGCAAGGCCTGGGATAACATATTGGTATCAAGTGCCTTAGAATGTTGCAGCAAGAATCTGTGTATATTAATACAAAGTGCAGTAAAGAAAGACTAGTCTAAGGCTGTCATCTCAGACCAGTTTGGGTCAGTTTTCTCCTGCTAAATGAGTTTGTGATGGACCTATGGATATGCTTTCTGTTTCTAGATTTGAGGGCATTTTAAGGCATATGACTCAGAGGTTCTGGACACTCCATTTTGCTAATAAAGGGAGACTTCATGAGTAACTTCCATGACAGTGGACCTGGGACAGTCAAAAGCCCTTACCCACTTTGTTTGACACCTTGGTGAAATGTCACTGCCACGTACTGTAGACACTGCTAGTCCCAAGTTCTCTTCTGCATACTCAGGAAGAGCATGTGGTCACTGTCTCCAGTCTTCGTGTCAGGATGAATGTTCTCCTTTGAACAGCCTACAGGTTCCCCTTAACCCTCCAAAGTCATTATTTAGATCAATAACATAGAACATGAGGAGAGTCTTCTCTTCCAGAAGAACACAATGATGTGGTGAGGACACTAGTAGCTACAGCCACTTGTCCATTTCATCCAATAGTACAGGATATAGTGTAGCCTCTTCTTTTACAATGCTTACTCTTCTAGAGAGAAAATATATAAAACAGATCAACCATAGGTTCCAGGTCCAGGTTTGGGAAATGTCCATCCCAGCTCATAATTTGTCATACAATCCCTCTGAAAAAGTCACAAATATCAAAGAGACCCAACATGATAAATAACAGGTTCTACAGTTAACTCCCCTGGTTTGAATCTCATTGTTCTGCTTTCTAATTAAGTTACTGTAAGCAAATCACTTACTCTTTTTATCCCTCAGTTGCTCCATCTAACAGAAGGTAGTAAAATGACTTAACTTAAAGATTAGTGTGACAAATGGTTTCACCCATGTAAGCACCTGAGCTGGTTTCCCAGACATAACGAGGAGGCCAATGCATGAATATACTCTTATTATGGTCATCATGCCTTCACAAAAGGGAGAGGTCGCTAATGCAAACTGAGGCACTGGCTCTCTCAGCCTCAGACACACTTAACTGACCATCAGGTTGTCCTGTTCCACAATGTTTGGGATATATGTGTGTTGCCTAGAAATCCATCTACCTGCAAAATTTCAGTCTTTCCTCAAAGCCACTTCTAAGAGCAACATTGTTTGTCTTCGTGACACAGAATGAGTGACTTAACAAATATGGAGAGTCTCCTTGGTTAACTATGGTGGACTGCATCTGTTTCAATGCTGTTGTTAGTAGACTTAACTTACAGAAACAATCTGTATAGTGCTCCACAGAGAAGCAAGGTTGGCTCAGTTCACCATCTTTGTCTTCCAAGAGATCACACCCTGGAATAAATGAGAACACATAAACATTGATTTTAGAATACAGTCCAAGGCATGCGTGGGTGTAGATACAAAGGGTGATTGTGAGTGTGTGTGTGTGTGTGTGTGTGTGTGTGTGTGTGTGTATTTCATAACACCTTACTTATATCTACAGCCATATTCATATATGTGCCTAAGCAGTAGCCTCCATTAAGAAGGGTGAAATTGTCCTGGAGTCTTGTCAACAAACATGATCTATAGGATGATCCTGCCTGGTACCCTGCTGTGTGATCTGTGAGCTGAAGGTGGTTATATTCTAACTATGTTAACTTCCCACAAACATCTAAGTATATAGTAATATTCTTCATCTTTCCATTTTCAAAACCTAAAATTTTACTTTTTGGTCCTTCAAGGTAAAGTTCATTGGCCCCTTCTCTGGAAGGCTCTGAGAACACTTGCCAGTCATGAGGCTTTAAATGGGTTATTTATGGGCTTGAACTTGTGTTCCTCATTTGTGGTTGGGAAGAGCAACACCTGACAGTGAAGGATGGATATCAGCACTAGATGGTGTTTAACACACCTGGGATTTTGTACTTGGGACTCATTTGCTGTGCATCGGCATCTGCCTGTGTTGCAGAGAGGATGATTTCTATTTAAATTCTACATTTGATTCTTAAATGGAAGGGGTTTCAGTTGAATGAAGGCACATAAGTTCTGGTTCTTTCTATAGTATTGGAGGAACTCGAGTAAGGGAAATCCACTAATAAAGTTCTTAAATATGCCTTCCCAAACTTACTCCTCTGGGAAGCCTTTCATATATGGTTCAGGTTCACTCTGCTGATGCGTTCTTCTGACCTCTTAAGCTTAATAATGTGTTTGGGCAAGACAGCCAACCTAAGTTAAAATACCTCCTCGTATACTAATTCTATGACCTTCTACAGCACAGTGATGCTCTTTGGATCTCTATTTCCTAATTTAGGAGCATGAACTGTACCCCACAGAGTATTATTATTTTTTTAAGTGAGATTATCTACATGAAAAAAGAAATCCCCAATTCGTAGCTTGACAGAGAGGTAGCTGCTAACAAAATTGAAAAACATTATTATTGTTATTTATACATTGGTAACCTATGTTTGTTGAATAAAAGATGCTTTTATGATATAATTTAAATATTTTATGCATGTTTGTTTTATCCTCTTGTTGGCAATAGCTACATATTGAATTTCCTGTCAGAGTCTCAGGATAATTAATATTTTGATATATAATGTGATTTTTCAGCCAGAGATGATGATTCTTAAAAAACTGTGAAGCAGCTGAGAGAAATCTGCATAGTCCAGAGGGAAGCATGTTTCTGAGGCCATTTTCAGCATTTCTAATCAATTACCTCCCAGGCCACCTCTTCCTCTTCCTGAGCAGACTTCTCACAGGTCCAAAGAATACACTGGAAGTCTGATGTGGAAAATCAAGATTGCAGAAGAAATAAAAGTAACTCTTCAGCTGAATTGACTATGGAAATTATTTTGAGACCCAAGAAAGTCCCCATTTAATCACATTAACCCTTGATAGAGGAAGGGAGAGATATGAAAGTCATAACCAGAGAGATGACATCATGAGAAAGTTGTGCAGGAATATTGAAGGTTTTAAAAATGAAAGAGAAAAGGTTATGAGCCAAGGATAGAAGGCACTTTTACCAAAGTAGAAAACACCAGTATACAGTGTTCACTTGGGCTTCCAGAAGGAATACAATCTTCCTGAAACCCTGACTTTAGCTTGGTGAGGACCACTTTGATTTTCTGATCTCCAAACGCCTGTCATAAGACTGTGTTGGAAACACCTGCATTTGTAATAATGTGTTACAACAATGAAGTTATTCAGTCTAGAAGACTTTATTCAATCAAAAGATAAGGCCTGTGAGGACTCCTTCAGGACACCTGACTCCAAATCAGCTCGAGTATGTACAGATATTCCATCTGTCCTCAGGCTACAATAATGTGATGATCTCACACACAAGAGCAAGTCTCTATGCATCTGTGAAGACATGTCTTTCTTTTCTCAAGACTCCCAGTATGGAATCCCATGCAAACACATTCAGCATCAATCATGATAACATGAAAGTTTACACAGTCAGTATTTTCATTAAAAACCCAAAGTAAAACCCGTCCCTTCTTCTCTCCTTCCTTTCCTCTCCCTCCCCTTTTTCTTCCTTCCTTCTGTCCTCCTTTTGTATTTATAGTAACAGTGAAAACCTCTAAGAACCCTGAGTGTTCGAGAACACTCAAATTCACCAGGAAGTAGAGAACCTAGAACGATGAACCTAAGAATATAAAAAGTGAAGGCATTTTATTTGAAATGCTCTGAGTACATGGTAAAATAGACCATGATAATAAAGCAAAGCATTTCATTATGGACATTGGCCTCTGTGGGCCATCACCTGGCTCCCAATGCCATTGTTTGGAAAAGCTGTTTCTATCTCATGTCTGTTCCTCTACTGAAGTACCAGTGTGAGCGTCACTAAGTCATGCATCATACAACCTGACATCTAAAAGGGGCATTAGAAACCATTTTTATCAAAAAAAAAAGTTTCTTTCACATACTCAGTGTGTTCAATTATATGTGAGGATTCATTTTATAGAACATCTGGCCCCAAGATTCACTCCCATTTCATGGCAGAGCTGAACTTGCTTTGTTTGTGGTGGCCAAACCACTCCTCTGAGTCACTGTAAGGCATGCAAACCCTTGCTTCTAGAACAGTGCTTCAACATCAACTGGAAGTGTGTTGAAAATGTGTAAAAATCTCAGAGCCAGGCAGGTAGTTCAGTTAGTAAAGTGTTTGTCACCTAAGCATGAGGACCCAAGCTCTATTCCCAGTGCTGCAGAGGCAGAGATAGGTAGGTTCCTGCGGCTCAGTGGCCAACTACCCTCACCTAATCAGTGAGCGCCAGGCCAGGGAGAGACACTGTTTTAAAAAAAATGATAAGAGATTGTAAGATGGAATGTGCCTGAGAACACCCAGGATTGTCTTCTGGTTTCTTCTTACAAGCACATATGTTCTCTCTCTCTCTCTCTCTCTCTCTCTCTCTCTCTCTCTCTCTCTCTCTCTCTCTCTCTCTCTTTCACACACACACACACACACACACACACACACACAGCTTAAACAAAAAATCAATTATGTACTCTTAGGGCCCTTCCCAGAAATACCCCATGAGATCAATAACAAAAGTCTTTAGACAGTTCACATTGACAGCCGAGTCTGAGCTGTCAAGAACAGATCATCTGACACAACTGGTGGCCCATGTCCAGTGGCCTTGCACCAGCGTGTCAGTGAAGGGTTGCCTAAGAGTACCAGCATGGCCATCAAGCTTCAACAAATGTCACACAGGGCTTCAGCCTCATGAAAATCTGTGACCCTATGGGATAGTCCTTCATGATCTAAGTCTCTTCTCAGGTTACAGCATCCATTTGAATATCTAGGAAAGGCAGGGAGGGTATTCATTTTTATATATAATTAAAATACCCAATGACTATAACTCTTTTTCTAACTTCCACTTACTTTGCTTTGGCTTTGGTTTCATGAAACCAGAGTCTTCGGTTTACATAGGGTTTACATAAGCTTCATTGTTCTTTCTGTGACACACACACACACACACACACACACACACACACACACACACGCACGCAGACTAGAGGAGAAAAAAAAAGACACCACACCCAGAGTCACTCAGATGTTGATTTCAATGCTACTTCATTTTGCCAATAGCTGTGTGACCCATTATCTAGCATCTGACTGCTCTGAGCATAAAATTCCTCAAGAGCAAGTGATTATGCCAATAGTAACAAATACATGGAAGTTGTAAGAGAGAGCATGTACCAGAAATCTCCTGTCACATGACAGATGTTCATAACAGTTGTAAGTAGAGCATGCAATAAACACTTGGATATCCACAGTGTGGGTAGATACAGGGGTGCAACCAAAGCTGAAACAATGTAGTGTCTGACTCAGGGGAACTAACCACTGGGAAAGCTTGAGATAAAGCATGGATGCCCACTAAAGACTGAGTGCTTGTTGTGCGTCAAGTTCTCGTCAAAGAGTGTTCCAAGGGACAGCTGATGCCATCACCTCCCCTATCCTATGGATATTAGGTGTTGTCTGTCACAAGTCTCACTTTACAGATGAGGAAATCAAAGTATAAGCATAAGGCAAATAACCTGGCCAAGCACTAGTAAGTGCCTTGAATTCAGGCAGATAGTTCTGGAACCTTCTTACTAAAACCTATTCTCATAATATGACTCATCAGAAGCTGTCATACTGAAGAGAGATGAAGCCAGAGATCTGAGACAGTGTGGACCAGGAGACTGAAACCTCATCTGAGGAGGTGAGGAGAAGAAGGCACTCAGATGAAGAAGTAGACCCAGTAAGGTCCTGGTGGAGTGGAGACCTGTGCTGGACTGAGAACTGTGTTGACTTGATATTACTAGATTACAGAATAATCCTTGGTTTCTGAAGAAGACAGTAGCTCAAAAATAAGTCACACAACAAAAACACTCTCAAATAAAAGTGGCCCCAAATGTGTATCATCTCCCCTCTTAGTTCTGAGCAAAACAAGTACTATTATTTTTAGAGGTACAAATGGGGGCAGGTGAGTGGACAGTGTGGAGTGAGGATTTCATTACCACATATGATCTGATTCTTTCTTTGTGACCTTGAGAAGACACAAATCAGCTTGCTAAACCGGTGTCATCTGCAAAACAAGAATAGTAATCCTTCTTGATATAGAACTCAAGATGAAATAAAGGCATGCATGTAAGGTTATGGGAAAACTCAAGTTTTCTGTTCCTTTCCTTTCCGACATCCAAAGTTGCAAACTGAGACAGAGAACAGGAAGGTTAGACACAGCTCCTAGTACCCAGATCTCCTCATCTGGTTTATCCTCCATCTTTGAAGCAATGTTTGATTATTCTCTGAGGTCTTAACTGGTACTCAGTTACCACATTCTCCCACAGAACACCCAGGAAACATTTAAAGTCTTTTGCTTAGTGTTTTTAGAGGAAACAATACGTCAATTTATATGAATACATCCAAAGCCTCACAAACAAAGCATAAACAAATGAAATGAAATTGGGCTGGCCAATTACAATATTGACAGTAATGAGAATTTTTTTCTTCTATGTATTTTTTTGTTGGCTGAAAGTACACAGTGAAGAAATAGATATAGCCTCAGACCTCACCAAACACCAGAGAAATGGGAATTCAATAAGGATGAGAACTTCTCAGGAATACCTAGAGCTTTGGAATGGAAAATGGGTTAAGGAGATTTCGATTGGCCCCCTGATCTTCTAGTGACTGTCAGGGATTTTCAAAGCTGGAGTACAGCTGACACAGGTCACCTGCACAGTGGAGACTTGAATTCGGGATCCCTGGAGCTGTGGAGGGGCAGCACACTCCTCAGCAGTTGCACTGGCAAGCTGAAGGGATTTGGCTCCTCAGAACAAAGAATTTCAATTTCAAATTGAGACCCAAAGCTGCTGATAACTGGCTAATTTCCCTTCCCTGGAGGAGCAAACTGGAGTAAACCTGCTATAAACCAACAGAGCCTCTGTTCAAGAAATTTAAGAACATGTTTTCTAATGGATGCAGTAATCCTCCCGCTGTCACTTCTCACCAGCCCCTTTCAGGAAAGCCGGTCGAGTTTGCTCAGATTTGCATGCGATTTTCATATTGGACACTCAACCCCGAATTCATGCCAGTGGCTGATTGCAAACCTGTTACCTTTCCAGTTCATAGTTGTTATGCAAAAATGTCCAGGGTCTTGGCATCACTCAAGAGGGGAAGGTGATTCTCTATTATTGCTCTTTTCCATCTGAGGTTCAGGGCACTGGTGTACCCTTCACATGTCTTTCAGAAAGTCCCAAAAGATGCCCAATGCAGGCTGTGGCCTGGACCAGTCAGCTATGGAAGAAACTTACTGGACAGCAGAGGACTTTTGAATTTTGACTGTCACATGGCAATGGTAAAGCAGTGCTGACTTTGATAGGTATGATAATGGCAGCATTGCAACGGAGGAATTACATTATTTTCTAGAGCTGCTTTCTGAAATAGTTGGAAATAAAATGTCATGATGGCTGCAATTTTCATAAAATATAAGTACTCTTGAATATCAAGCCCAAAAGAGATAAAAAAGGATAAGGTGCATGCAGCCAAATGTTTATAAGGTTGAAATTGATCCATGATATCAAAGTACATTATAATATTCTTCTACTTTTCCTTAGGCGAAAATGTGTACAGTAAAATGTGTTGAATGTTCAGACTTTTTCTATTATAATCAGAACAGAGCTGTTGAAGTTGACTTCTTACTCTGTGTAACCATCGAAGATCTGCTGATGAGATGTTGGAAGCAGGAGCTTTATCCCTCTTAGGGGATGACTACAATGTCAAGCCATCAAGAAGGGTAAGGAGCCAGGAAGTCAAGATAACAGGAGCACAAATTCAAGACCAGCATGGGTTAAGAGTGACTTCCAAGTTAGCCTGGGTAGTATAATGAGATCCTGTCTCAAAAAAGAAAAAAAAAAATGCATTAGCTGTGGTGGCAAATTCTACACAAGACCTGCTCACGATCAATGTCAGTCAGAACTCTAGCCCTACACCCCCATTTGAGGAGATATTGGTACTTGATGACTTCTGGGGATGGGAGACTCATTTTTCCTTTGGGAATGTGGCATGTGGAGGGGGGGCATTCTCCAGCGTATAGCCCCACACTCATTCACATACAAGAAGCACTAACTAAACTCAGGAGCTTTAAAGGAGTTATATATAAACTCCTGTAACTTAAGAGTTATGAAGAAGAAGAGGAGGAAGAAAGGGAGGAGGAGATGAAGTTGGGAGAGGAGTGTATTGGAGGGGGTCCAGGAGTAGTCGGAGTTGGAGAGAAGGTCATTAATTTGACCAACACACACACACACACACACACACACACACACACACACACACACACGAATAAAATTATAAAATAAAAAGTAAATAAGAAATATAGTGAGGTCCGGGGATACAGCTTAGTGTTAGAGTTCTTGGTTAACTGGCATGAAGCTATAGTTTCAGTTTCTAGAACAGAAAAATAAAAAGAAGCAAGTGAAGAAATGTAAAAAGTGTAAAGAGTGACAGGCAAGGTGTCCCATGTGAAAAACGCTCTCCTAGGCCCCTGAAACTCTTAGCCCCGCTGTTCCCCTCATCACTGAGAGTTTGATGGGCACAGTTACGAAAATCAACTTGTGTCCCTGAACCAAACTCGGTGCCCAAATTACCTAGGGCAACAAATGATAAAAGAAAAAAGTAGTCATAGGATGGGTGACACGTGGGAGGCTGAAGGAAAGGAAACAGGTTTTCCGAGTCTCTGGAAAGCTGCATGCAGAAAGAGTCCTGGAAAGATGAGAATTTGCATCCCATCTTTATTTGTTTATTTGTTTTGATGCCTTTTAAATGTTCGGTTGAGACCACTTGCATGACCCACTGTCACTGAGAGGAGTTATCTATTGCCTACGGTTTGGTTGGTTATTGTTCCAGTTTGTGGGATTGTTGTTAATTCTTCTTCCCCCCGCCCCTCCGCTATGTTTGACAGAATTCAAGCTAGAAGACAAAATTCTTATAGTTTTTTTCTGTGTTTGACAATATGAATTCCTTTCTACAGCTCCTTTTCTCAAGTACTCTTCTTATAAATGTATTTTTCCTTTACTCTTCTATATCAAACTACCTTTCTTTTTCCTTTCTGTATAGTATTCCTTTAAGTATTTTTATAATACTTTTTTAAACAATTTGCCTCAGTTTAAACTTATTTAAGTTCACCAAGTCAAGAGAATAGAATAAAATTAATCACTTATACCCTAGCATAAGCTAGTCAACCTGCCACTTCTTTTAGCACTCTATGTGCCTAAAAGTTCATTAAAAGTAAAGAAATAGAAGAATTATAACTACTGTGATGCTAAAAAGGGAGAGAAACCAGGGCACAGTATTCTTGGTAATCTTGTAGACTACATCATAGAACACATATATTCCCATCTGTCAACATAAATTATCCTTACTAGACACAGACCCAGAAATAAATAAGTCTCTGATGTTTGAGCAGCAAAATGAGTGGTATGTTACATCAAACACAGGACTAAACACGACAGTTTCATGAAAATGTACATTATTATGATTCATACCCTATAATCCCTGAAACCGGATAGAGGCAAATTTTTATGCTGATAGCCATACACCTTAGTGCTCACGTATAAGGGCTTATGTCTGCAACGACAGAAGGGCTGTCTACCTCTTGACAATAAGTGCCAAAGCTCACTTGGGTTTCAGCCTGAGGAATTCAACCTTGGGGTCTGGAGAAAGACAGTAAGCAAGAAAGCCAGGAACATGCTTGTATCCGGTGGCATTTGGTGATTCCCACATATTGGATGACTCATTCTTCAAAAGCAAGTAGTGGTCATTGCAACTTGGCTAGACTCCAGATGACCTTCATAAATGACACAGAGAAATAAATGCCATCTGGGAAACATAGGGGTATTTTCACCTGGCAAAAACAATTATTTTTCCTGCTGTTGGCCATTAAGGGAGAACTATTTCTGCACCTTCTCTTAGAACTGTGATTGTGATGCCAGAAGATTGGCCAGACCATACTCCTCAGAGAGGGAAAGGTGTGTTTCTCAGTGCTGAGGCCACATGGAGTAAGTTAGGAATGCTTTGGAAACGGGTTTTAACAGTGGCTGGGACAAATGCTAGACTTATCTCCCTTATCTCATTACATCCCTTATTATGTCAAGAATGTAGAATCTCTTCTATGAGTAAAAGCCCTAAATGATGAGTAGTGCAGGCATTTTGCCAGGGATGTCCCCTCCTGGTGCCTCTAAACCTCACCATATTTAAAACCTTGGTCTTTCATGTTCATTGTCATCCTGCCATGATTACCAAATGGATTTCTCAGCTCCTCCAAAACACAATAAAAGAACGAAGAAAGTAAGAGGTGTCTGTCCCTGTTATCCTAAAAGAAAACCTATGTATATGCTGGTCAACTTCTTCTTGACTCACTTGTCTGAGCTGAGTAACATAATCTCTGCTAGCTTTAAGGGAGACAAGAAAATGGTCATTTGTACAGGAAAAGAAGAGGTATTCACAAAGGAATGCAACCAAGTGAGCTTGACTTCTGGCAATGGAGAACATCACAAAGCTGCTGTCAGTGGGGCCACCAGTATGCTGGGAGCCTGTGTAGAACCCCAGTGCACCTAGAGAAACATTACTATGCAAATCGTTAGGATAAGACTTTACATGGCTAATGGTGTTTCCCTTGGAGCATGAATTCAAATCACCCCACTTTCCAGAGAAAATTGCCAAACAAGGTCACACAACTAGAACCAGGAGAAACCCAGGGACCAGCCCAGGAAGACTGACTCCTCTCTGGTACCTGTTTTTTTAGCTCTGTGAAAGAGGCATTGTTTTCTTGTGTTCTCTCTCTCCTCAGGTGAGATTCACTTGCATGAGACTGATACTCCTTTTGCAAAAGAGTTGACCTTCACTGGCTGTGATTTGCTTGCATTCATTGCCTCCATTCCTTTACCTTCTTTTTTTTTCTTCTTGAGATATAGTATAGCTCATTATGTAGCCCATGCTGGCCTTAAAGTGACAATAATCCTCCAGCCTTGGCCTCATAAGTAATAGACTTCAGGCATGAGCCATTATACCCAGTTGTTGTGTTGTGTTTCTTTAATTAGGTTACATTTGATAGTTTCAGTGAAGTAAATGTCATCCTTTTGAGCTGAGGTTAAGAAGAAGATGGGAAGTTAGAGCTCCACTTGTGCCTGGACCTCTTTCTGTGTTAGAGCAAGTGATCTGGAAGAGGATGAATGAAGATAATCATTGGATGTCAGAGATTTAATGTTGCTATAAATTTGAAGGGGGGGGGAAGTCCAAGACAAAATCCAAATAACAAATACAACTTCTCATCCTGTGTAAGCTCTACCTCTCTGTTAGGACTTGATTCTCACAAAGTATATAGCTCATAGTTTAGGAGTATGGTTGAGTGGTTGAAGCTCAGAGTCTAACAGCTTACATGTCAACTTCAGTCCTTACAAGCACAGGTCTTAGTAGCTAATTCCTGTAGCCTCTGAGTCTACAAAGGGCTGTGAGAACAAAGGAAAGAGCCCAAGTATAAACAGCTGTCTAGACCGGTTTGGAAACCACCATCATTTCTCAGCCATCAGAGGGTTAAGAAAGCCAGCTTGAATGCAGCCATGAAGTTGGGGTATCTTATTTCTGAACAGAAGTTCTATAATTTCAGCTTGCCTCCGACTGCCCAGCTCCGTGCTGAATCCTGTGGCTGCCTGTGGGACTTGTAAGCAGATCCAGGGCTCACTTGGCAGTAATGCTCTTTGAAAAAAGCATTGTGTTTTAATAAGTCACTTTTCTCTCCTCCGGCGAAGTTCCCATGAATTAGACTGCAAGGCACTTTATGCAAAGCGGCTGACCTTCACTGGCTCTGATTTGCATTGTCATCGGTCCTTTATTCTTCCAAAGTGCCTTCATTTTGCATAATGTTATAATGTTATTCAGGCTTGGCAGTTAGCACTATTTCATTTCTCCAATTATAACCATTTTAGGCAAAGCTATAGATAACCTTCAGAAACCCAGGCCTGTATGATCTTTCATTCACAAGGAGGAAGCAATGAAATTGGTCTTTTTTTAAAAGGAGGATAAAACTGAAAAAGCTCATTGGGAGTGGAAATTTAAACTCCAAGAATAGATTTTTCTTTCCCTTCACGGGGATTAAGAAAGTGATGTATACACCCCCATGAAAATCTATGCATCACTAGATAGTTACCATAGTAAAGCTTATGATTAAAGCAGGGCCATTCTCCCAAGGAGCATAATCAAGAGCCACTGGTGTGTATCTGGAAAGGCCTCTCAAAGTACCATCTATCTTTCAACTGTCCCTATGGGACAAGAATGCCTTCCTCATGCTAAAGATCAAAACAAGTGAGTGTGCAGTAGCATAGTACATACTTTTCTGTTCCTTGTGCTATCTTAAATAAAATTCTTGTTGTTTCTTCTATTAAAGTCAGTTATGAGAAGCTAGAGACACAGATTCCGAGAGGTAGAAATGGAAAGCAGGTAAGGAGAAGGGGTAAGGATACAACCCCAAATCAAATGTCAGTCCTCTTATACTTTGCCAATACAATTTGGATGTGCTAAGCAATAGAAGGAAACATTGACTTATTACAGCGTATATCAAATGTCTACTACTCTCCAGACACTGAGGTAAGTATAATCAACACAGATTGTTGGCTGGATCCTGGTCAGGACACTGTGGTGGGCTAGGAAAATGGTAAATGGGGTATAGCAAAGCAGAAAGCTTGAAATTCTGGATCAGAAATAGGTTAAACATTGATACATGACTCCTGCCTTTCTCTACTGTTGTTTTACTCTCTCACCTCAATTAAAAAATTTAAATACTCAATTTGAATATGTAAGAAAAATGCTACACTTATTCTCTGCTGATTGGTAGAAAGTGGATCTAGCCAATTCCTAAATCATTTATTCAAATTTAAAACTATGTTTGAATAGTGCTGCTCTTCTGTTCAGCCCTGTCTTACACCTGCTTTCCTCTAAGTATGTGGAACCATGGATTATAGGATCCATGGACTGATGTAAAGAAAGCAGCCCCTAGGTCAGATGCTGAGTATACAATGGACAGCATCTCTTCTAGTATCCCTACTTTTGCCTTCCCACTGGCTGCTCAATGGAGTGGCTACATAGACCCATTAATAATGAACACTTCTCTAGACTTTTCCCCCATTCAGTTGAATCACATGATTCCACCATCCCCTGAGTCTGGCCAATAGCTCACTTCTCAAGTTCTCCAAACTCTGAGTCTGTTCCACCCTCTAGCTCTAGCCCTGTTCCATCATATCAAACTGTGCTATAACCTAGAGCATCTCAGCATCTCAGTGCTACAAGTCAAATCCTCTGTCCAGCAGCCTCATCCCCTTCAGCCACACTGAGATCCCACTCTTCAGCTTGCAGTCAGTCTACATCATGGTGTCCTTCACAGAATCTCAGCAGGACTGGGAGCTGGAGCACTCTGCCTGATGTGGCTACCCAACAGAGCCAGCATACCTCCTGTCCCCTTTCAGTGTGAGAGACAAGGGTCTACCCCAGCTGCATTCCCCTCCCGTCTCTGACTTCCATCTCATTCCTCTGGGTTCAGGGGGAGTGAGCTTCTCCCACTGTAGATATCTTGCCAAGGGGGGCCCAGCCTCCTCTCACATCATCTTGACTGTACAACACTGGCTGACTCATGTAGGAAGGGAGGGACATTAAACTCAATTGTTAAGTATCTGTAAGTATAATTCTTTCCATCTATCAGTATCTGAACTATCATTCCCCAAATACTAAAGCAGCAATTTTCTTCCCCATTTTGCAGATAAGAAGAAAGACC
This sequence comes from Peromyscus leucopus, assembly GCF_004664715.2. Taxonomy (NCBI): domain Eukaryota; kingdom Metazoa; phylum Chordata; class Mammalia; order Rodentia; family Cricetidae; genus Peromyscus; species Peromyscus leucopus. The sequence goes on along the minus strand of NC_051084.1, from coordinate 1,651,210 downwards.
AAAAAAATCAATAAAATCAGGAATAAAATTGAAGGTACATCAGTCTCACCACTTCAGACACAGACGACATTTTAGAAATTTCCAAACTAAAGGTGTCATTTTGTTGTTGTTTCTTTGACAGGTAGTTGCCTTTCCTGCAAAAGAGATATTCTTTCAAGACATCATTTCCTTGGGCAATTTCCATCTTTTCCTTTTCAGTGTGTGTGTGTGTGTGTGTGTGTGTGTGTGTGTGTGTGTGTGCGCTTCCATCCACTTCAGAATATAACTATCATCTCTTATATCTAGATACAGTCCTTCATTCTTGCTTTGCACAGCTTTCTGTCTACTTCATAGTTTCACCTTGTAGAAATACTGGTTCCTCTACTAGGTGAATATTCAAAACAGTATTTCCTTTCCGATTTCTGTTCAAACCACATTTTAACTATGATTTGGGAGTCTTAATTCATCAATCCTCACTGTGCGGATTCTTGAGTATTTTCATCCCCATGAGATCTTGCCTTTCTCTCTTCACCCCCCCCCCATCTTCTGTTATATACCAGGATCTCATGGCTTCTCATTGTCCAGCAATACAGGCTGATTGGCTTAGTTCGGGGGCATGATCACTTTCCATCTTGGTACCCTAATAAGCCAGATATATTCCCATACTTAGCTTTAGAATCCTTGTCTTACCATTTGTACTGTAACACGTTCTCCCTATGCTGAAGCTGACTTTCATGCCCCTTAAAGTGGGCTTCCCCTCATTTTGCAGTAGCATATCTTTTCTCAGTCTTAAATGAGTGTCCAGGACTCTTCACTTAGACCAATAAACCTATCAGTCTAGACCAGTGGTTCTTAACCTTCCTAATGCTGCAGCCTTTTAGTACAGTTCCTCATGTTGTGGTGACCCCCCCCCCAACCATAACATTATTTTCATTGCTACTTCATAACTGTAATTTTGCTTCGGTTGTGAATAATAATGTAAATATTTTTGGAGACAGAGGTTTGTCAAAGGGGCTGCAACCCACAGGTTGAGAACTGCTGGTCTAGACAAGTTCTGAATACAAACTTCTTCTGAACCACTTCTTGGGAACTATCTTTTCTGAAACCCAGGAAGACTTTGTCTCTTCACCTTTGTGACACCTCTTCAGCCATGAGAGTGTGTAACCACCTCAGGGGGGCCTTCTTTGATCTGCAAAGCCAGATTAGGTTGGGATTCCCACCATGTTATGCCAAAGTTTTAGGAGATTTCACTTTTCTCAGGTTTCCTTTTTCCGTAAGATAAAACCATGAGTGAAAACTGGATGCAGCCGTTTTTCTCCATTCCTCACTCACTCCTTCTCATGCTAGGGAGACTTGTGGATATGAAAGATGGAGCCGATCAAGTTTACCCTGACCCTCCTCCCTCCCTCCCTCTTTCCCTCCCTCTTTCCCTCCCTCCCTCCCTCTTTCCCTCCCTCTTTCCCTCCCTCCCTCCCTCTCTCCCTCCCTTTCTCTCTCTCTCTCTCTCTCTCTCTCTCTCTCTCTCTCTCTCTCTCTCTCTCTCTCTCTCTCTCCCTCTACCCTTCATATTTGACTTCCATAAGTATACATTTTGGTGTCCTCTCCACAGAGTGTGAGAGTTTGAGGAAGTATTGTGAAGAAGTTTAGTTCAGGGCCAAAATGTTGTTAATAAGACCTCTGGGTGTCATATCGGGTGTCATATCATGTAATTCCATTTTTTTCCTCATCAGTAGAGATGACATGTTACTACCTGTGTGTTTCTTTCCTGTTTTCTCTGGCACAAAACGTGACATGGAGGAGAAAACAGAGCCTTCTAGCTCTTTCCTTATGGTTTTCAACATGGTCAATGTAAGCTTGTTGGGTTTTTTTTTGGGGGGGGGGAGGTGTATCTTTTTAAAATAATTGTTTATTTATTTTCATTTTCTTTATTTTTGAGATTATATTTTAATTACATTTCTCTCTTCCCTTTCCTCCCTCCAAACCCTCCTATATATATCCCTGCCTGCTCTTCTTCAAATTCATGCCTATCATTTTCATCAATTGTTATTGCCAGCATATATGTATTTGTACAGACATATATGTTCCCAAGTATAATCTGTCCAGTCCATATAATATTACTTGTATGTATGTCTTCAGGGTTGACTGTTTTGCACTGGATAGTCATTTGATGTGCTCTTTTCTAGAAAGGACTTCCTCTCCCCTCTCCTCCTCCCATCTTTACTAAATTCCTTGTAGTTCTTTGTGTAGGGTTGAAACCTCATGTGCTTTTTCCTGTGAAGTTTGGCATGGTTGTTGGTGTCATCCTTGTTCAGTTCATGTTTGCATGATCACATTGGTGAGATTTTATGTGTGTAGCTTCTGGCATTACTAGGGGACACAATCTCATAGCAAACTCCTGATCCTCTGGCTCTTACAATCTTTTCAGCCACCTCTTATTCAGTTTTCCATGAGCCTTAGGTGTGGTAGGGTTTTGTAGATGTATACATTGGGACTTGTATTCACAATTCTGCATATTCATTGGTTGTGGTTTTCTACAATGGTTCCCATTTTGGGCAAAGAGAAGGTTCTTTGATGATAAGTGAAGACGACTTATCTGTGGGTTTAAGAACACATGTTTATAGACTCTTATTAGGAATTACGCTGGTTTAGTAAATTAATAGATGTGGATTCTCCTCCAATAAACATGTCTTCACTATCACTGATTAGTTTGCTAGGTTTCTATTACCCAGGCATGGTATCTCACTTGTTGACTGTGTCTTAAGTTTAATTAGGGAGCCATGGATTCCTGCCAAGGTATGTGTGCCTCTACTACACCTGTAAGGGAATCATGCCATTCTGGTCATTGATGTTGTTCATGGCCTTCATTACTGGTATTATGGTTGCTTTTCTCCTTTGGAAGCTTGCATGATGTCTTGTGGTACCATGAATGCTAGTCCTCATGCAGGGGATATTCAGGTCAGTTCCAGTTCAGTGGCCTCTGGGCCCTGTTAGAGATGTACGTGGTATCTTTAGCAATAAAGACTTACTTTCCACCTCTGTGATTAACCAAGAGCATCAGCAATAGAGTGTATGCTTTAGGAGTCTCTTTGATAGCCCTGGCCAACAACTCAAAAGAGGAACTCTTGTGTCTGGCATTGGGATTTTGTTAGATGGTCTTTGGTTCTTTGGGGGAGCTTGCTTTTTGACCTATTCTGTCTAGTCTACAAATTCTTAGAATGTGAGGACCATGCTCCTCTTCATTTTTTATTCCCTTGTGTTCCTTGCTTTAACTCAATAAGTAGTTTAAGTAAATGAATGACTGAATAGATTAAAAATTTGAGTTATGTTGATTGCTCATCATACATCTTTATAACAAAATTATACTAATAAATGAATGAATGGCACATGCTTGCATGCTTCACTTTAATTAAACCAAGTCTCTATCACATTGCCTACTAATTCATGTAATGTGCATCTGACAAGTCTGCTGCCAGTTTACTGTGCCCACCAGTGTTAACTACCACCTGCAGCTGTCTCTTAGCTTCGAGCATTTTGCTTTTCCTTGCATAGAACATTTCACATCTTCCATGGTGGTCTGGACATGATCAACCCCAGCCCTTGGTTTTGACTCACACAAAGCATGGTATCAAAGAGCTAGGGACAGCATCTCTCTCATATTGGTCTTCCCTTGGCTGCCTTTCTTTTCCACATTTGAGGGTCTGTTCTGTCTCTTGCAGTGATTTAAACAATAATAGTATACCACTCAACCTCTCTCATCACCAAAAAACTGATAGGGTCATTTAGAAAGCCAGCGACATCTACAGAAAATGAAAAATACTTTTTTTGTCTGAATATTTGGAAAATTAACTGTGCTGTGTTAGACTTGATTAGAATCCCCTTCCTAGGTGATTTCCAGTCTATAATCAATGTGATGCATTTCATAATATACCCTTACATTAGCTTATTAGCAATTGTTCTCTTGAGATTATTTATCTCTATGTACTGACCTAGTAATTTGATAAAGGAGGAAACTACTACTATAAATATGACTTTCTTTTGTGGGGTTTGGATTTGTTACTTCCAAACATGGCAAGTACATTCTCATCATGGGGTGATCATTTACTAGTTCTCAGCATATGGTGTATGCTCTTTATCTATTAGTTCCTGTCCCACAAATTATGTCTTAGCTTCATGGCTTCGTTTTCAGCTATGTGTCATATTTTATGACTGTATAGATCATCTGGAAAGTTCTTTTGATCTTGACTGGTCTTGTCTGACTTGGACTGCACTCATGCATGCATTTTCAGCCAGTGGAGAAGCAGACAGCTCTGCTGATCTTGGTTGACCTTTCATCTCATATAAGTGAAGGAAGACTGGTCCAGGAACCCTGTGGTGTAACGATGTAGCTGTCTGATCTCTTATCCTCCACCATACTAGTTCAGGCTTGGTCTCATGGAGCTGTTAGGAGTCTACTTCCAAGTAAATCCAATTATGCAAGAAGAAAAGCAGTCACACTCAGAAAATTTTCAAGCCTTGACTTCAGGTATGTTTGCTGGTGGTTTTGAAAGCTAAAGCAAAGAAATGTCTGTTCCCAAAACTGAAGGCTGGGGCCACATTTTAAAAAGAAAAGAGTGTGAATAATAAGGAGTACTAAGGTGGGATATCAATGACACTGATTTACCACTTCCTCTGTTATTTTCTAACAATACATACCTTGCAGGGATATGGCTGGAAAGTCCATCCAAGCTTAATCCTTTTTGAAAATAGTATCATCATCATCACCACCACCACCATCACCAAGAATAAATAGTCTTTATAGAATATCAAGCACTAGAGTGGGACTATGAGTAAGTCTTCATATTTAATCCATATAACTGCCCTAGAAGTATTTGTCAAACTTGTGTGCTTTAATGCAAACCCCATGGGCTTAATGTAAGGCTACACTATGTGTAAAAGCAGATTTGAAGTTATGTCTCCAGCAACATCACTTAATCATGATGATAGCCTCTTATCACATAGTGCTTTTGTCTCCCAGTAAAAACTCTTTGTTGAAGAGGTTCTCTACCAAATTCCCTCCTGCAGCACAAATTGTCTGAATAGCCAAAGGGTGTGTGAATGCACAAGTATGTGTGAAATTGAGAGGTGCAATGAAGAGCATAACTCAGGGATCTTTCTCAGTAATGCCTCACAAGTCATCTTGTGCCCCGTCCTCAGGCCTTTCAAATCTCAATGTCTCCCTTAAATTGTTGCTAGGCAACAATGGAATCTGCTTCTGGAAATATCCCTCAGTCCTGGGCCAAGCTTTTCTATCCCTGTTTTCTTCAAGGTACTAGATCCAGAAAAGAAATCTTTGCCTATAATCATGTCTCAAAACTAACCTATATTTAACAGTAGGTGAGAATGGGGAGGGGCATAGTGTATAAGAAATGGCTGGTGCTTCATAAGGGCCTGACTTAGGGTATGCTTTGATTTAATATATTCTTTGGCAGAATCCTTAAAATAAAACATTGTTACTCACAACGAAAATTTCATCTATCTGCTAAACAAGTCTCTGAAGTGACCAAGACAGTCCTGCAAAACAGTCTTCAGGTTTCTATGATCTTACTAACACTATGTGTTATAGAGGAGCATTGCAGAATACAGCATAGTGCTTTTTGTAAGTTTCTTTTTTTCTACTCAGTTCAAGTCCCATTATATGTTCTAAGGGCTCCAGGAATGCCCAGGTGACAATCTAAGCCGAGACTGACAAAGATTTTCCATAAAAAAGCAGATGGCAAGTATTTTAGGATGCTTCAGCTGTATGGTCTATGTTGCAACTCTGTCATTTTGCACAGATGCAACATAAGAAAGTAAATAAATGAATTGCAGAGCCGTTTTCTCATAAAACTTTATTTACAAAACAGATTGCGGGCCAGAGTTAGGGCTGCAATTTTTGGCAGTGAATCTGTCTGCCCAGAAAGTCTGTGAAAATTTGAGATGGCTTTCTTTGGAGAAGTTTGGCTTCTGAGTAGTGAGATACAAAGGAACTTGATACAGAAATGAAATCCTTCTCCTTAACATTCTGCTGTTGGAATATGTTCAGCTTGGCTGGGAATCAATGCTAGCCAGTGGACTTGACATAAAATAAAGGACTTCTATTAGAGAAACTGAGTCTCCTAGAAGTACAGGGCCCCAGAAGAACCCACTCACCTTCTGAGAAAAGCTCAGTGGTTTCTACTACCAACTAGCTGACTATATCTAAAGTTCTTGAAGATCTAAAAGAAAGAAGAATCAATGAATTGGATTAAAATACTTGAAAAGCAGTAGACTCACTGCAAGAAGACATGAGGTCTGGTCCTCACCTTGCTGCCAACTCCCTACCCCAGATGATTATTTGATGATTGAGAGTGAGTTTTTCCACCCAGGAAACAAGTGAATCTGGCATTTCCCCGGGTGTCGTCTGTGTCCTCCTCTGCATCAGAACAATCTAAGTGTTTTTTTCCAAAATAGATGTCTAGATCCTCCCCAAAACCATAACTTCTGAGGGCTGAAGCCTGCTGCTAATCATGAACAGACTGAGGTCCAGGTGTGTGTATGTATGTGTGTGGTGGGGGGTATATCTTAAAGATTGGAAAATGCTTACAAGTCCCTGGACAAGGGAGATTATCCATAGCACAACTCACAATGGGAGTCTCTGGGTGCACTGATCTTCTGTTCACAGCTTCTGGCTCAAGAGGAAATGCAGCAAATGATGACACAGAATTCATTAGAGCTGTGCAGAACTTCAGAAAAGGTAAACGGCCTCACCTATCTCTCAACTTGGAGAAATGGTGTCTTGGCTTAGGCGCAGGTTACTTAACAATCTGTAAAAGGAAAATATCATAACTCCACACCCTTTTCCTCAGGCCAGAATATGAATTTGGAATTCTCCCCACATGCCTTTCCAGGGAGGTGGCTACAGCTGATGGGAAACCTCCTGCCTGCAGCAACAGGCCCTGAAAGCTGAATCATCACATCCCTGAAACTTGCACAGCTCCTCTTAGCTCAGCTGAGTAGCGGAGAGAAAGTTGAGTATCTGTGTGTGTGTGTGTGTGTGTGTGTGTGTGTGTGTGTGTGTGTGAATTAATTCTGTATGTGATATCTTAGTTGTGTAGATACATTGTGTATGTTATGTTTTACATATTGTATATGTGTGGTATGTGTATATATATGCTTAGTGTTTGTGGTTCATGTATGTGTATGCTGAATAGTGTTTATTTATATTTTTATGGTGTGTATGATACATGTGGTGCTTTGGTCTGTGGCATGTGTAGTATGTGTTAGGGAAGTACATGATGTGTAGAGTAGATGGCAATAGTTAGCTGTGGAAGGTGTATGTGCATGTAAGGAAGGGGTGAGAGGCTGTGGCACTTATGCATATGTGCATATGTTTGAGGAGAGGAATGTGAAGGGAGTCACTAGCCAAGAAAGTTAGAATCTATAAATCCAATAGTCCCTACTAGGTGCCAGCCTCAGACTAAGTGCAGAATGTCTACAATTGGTCCCTACCCTGAAAGCCCCTGGGAATCAGGGCACAGTTTTTTACTTCCTCTGCATCCCTTCCACAGCATCTGCTTTGAAATAGACATTGTGATTATTCCCATTTCACCACCAAGGAAAACTAAGGCTAAAGTGGCTAACTATGGAGCCCTGGAACAAATATCAAAAATGTAGACTCAGCCAGCCCAGCTCCATGGATCATTCAATTAAGCATTATCACCACAGCTGATAAGGTTTTGTTTAGAGTTTTACGTGGCTCATGAGGGAGACACTGACCATCTTGCCTGTTATGCCAGAGACTGAATTGCCCAGTCAAGTCAGTAAACAAGTCAAAGCTGAGGTTTAAACACATTCGCTCCCAGGTGTATGTGCTAAACATTCTGTGACCTTGTTTCTAAGTGGCAGACAGACACGGACTAGGTGACAACACACAGGATGGGTAGATGAGGGTTAGCAGAAGGAAAGGTTCACTTTCTCAGGGAGGCAGAGGACGAGCCCTGGAAAGCCCCATCACATCAGGGACTGTGACTGTGGGAGAAGCAGCGAGGTCAGTCTCCTGGCTTCCCACAAAGGGAGAGTCTGGAGGTTGTCAGCCCATACCTGCGTGATTTGTCCTAGTTTGGGCATGGGACCGTGTTGTGTGCCTTTTACCTTTTCTTTTAATATAAACGCCTTTGATGGAATGTGAAAGGCCTCTACCAGTCATGACAACAGCCTCTTGGAGTGCCCTTCTTCTGCCTAAAGCTAAAGAGTGGTTGATGTTAGACAAGTCATACTGTGAAACAGAGCAAAATCAAAGGAGGCCTGGTTGTGCCAACCAGTGCTACTGAGAGGGCAAGACACCAACCAGAGCGTTAGCGACAGCCCTGGCTGCTCATTCGGTTCATTTGCGGGTTTGGCAGGCCTGTTTCAAGTCTTCCCAAAATAACCGGAGAGCATTGAATTAACCTGTGATCCCTTGGATGTTAAATCTAGGCAGTTTCAACTCCTTCTCAGGCTTCTGAGCATTAATGACTACAGTTGGTTGAACTGTGTTTGTCATGAAAAAGAGAGATAAAGAACCAAAGAAATATAAAAAGAAAATAGCCAAAATCAAGTAAATATGTATTGAAACTGCAGTGAAAGGCAGTCAGCAGATTAGCCAAGCCATCTGTGAATTGTGTGTGTGTGTGTGTGTGTGTGTGTGTGTGTGTGTGTGTGTGTGTATGCACCTGTGTGCTTACATCTTCAGTCTTCATCCACCTTGCACCAATGAATTTCCAAGGCTTGGAGAGTACCACCTGCCCAGGCAGGTCACTCCTAAAGCTCAGATTCCTAGGAAGGTTCAAACTATATCTATAACTTGTCCTAGTTTTGATTGCTGAAGCCAGTCAGAGTCGATTCTGAACAACTTTTAGTGACTTCAAAACCTTCTTGGAAGAAAGACATGAAAAGCAAACACATATATACGTAAAATAAAGAAAGAGATGAACTCTCCTCCACATAAAAAGCACATTGGTTATTTGAAGATGACTAATAAATCCCTCTAATCCTTTCTTCTGCATCTGGTTGAAACAGCACTCCCACCTGACTCCGATCCCCAGTCCAAGAGGATCCTGACTCTCCCAGACACACATGGGCAAGCACGTGCAGGGCCAGCTGGGAGGTTCAGTCATTTCTTCTCTAATACTCTGTGACTGATGGCAACCTTAGGGAAAATGGGCTGTGCTTGGGAGAGTCAAACTCTCTGACAATCCATCAACACTGTGTTCTTACTGTTACTTCTCTGTCTTTATCTAGCCTGTGCTCAGCTCCACAGCAAAGTTCCTCCATCACCCTGTCTTGTTGCCATCTCTTGAGTGTGCTCTTCTCTTAAGACATTTTAGCGCTTGGGTCCATTCCCACCAAACTAGCTTAATCTTGCACCGAAGTCTTGTACACAGGTTCCCATGCCCCTGGGCAGACTAACAAAGTTGATTTTTACTTCAATCTATTACAAGTTTATAAGGAACACAGAGGATATGGACAGACAGAAGTGATGGAGAGGTGTGGGTTATCCTGTTTTTCACCATTGTGTACCAACTGAAATTTACTATTTTTCACTCTTCTTGACTCAAGTTTCTCTTCCAGAACATTCTGAAAGAATCCCTGGGTCCTTTGATGAAACTGACACCCACAGTGTAGGTGATACAGTATTCCCACCAACAAAAGAAACAAGTGAATTTGACATTACTCCTTATAATTATGTAACTCGGTTCCTGTTCTGGACGATTCCTGCTTTCTTCTCAGGATATCGTGAAATACATATCTGACAATTGGTTGCAGCCTTTTCCTTTGGTTTCTTACATATCAGTTCTAACATTCATGTTCCCTTAACATGAGATGAGTTGTGCCACCCTCTGGGGACTATCCTCTCCAATTCCTCTGGAATCCTTTATAGTTCCAGTTGTAGATTTAAGTACTTAGGATAAGCCTGAGACATCAAGGTGACCTCAGATCTTGTCTTTTAAGTAACTGACTCTGGATGGTGATCATGTGCTTGTAGACTAGTTTTGTGCACAGTGTGCCTAGCTATAAAGGGATTGATAATATTCGCCTTCCAGTTTGCTCTGAGAAGGGAACTAAAAGAGCTGTCAGAGAACCTGGAAAATCTTTTGAGTTAATTCACTGTTTGTGTTTGTGCACATGTCTGGGTTCATAGATGCATATGTGCAAGCGGTACATGTGGAGGCCAGACGTTGACATCCAGTGTCTTCCTCAATCCTGTCTCCACCTTACTTTTTGAGACAGGGTCTCCCACTGAATCAGAAGCTCCCCAGTTAGGCTAGGTGCCGGCCAGTGAATCTCAGTGATCCACAACTCCCAGAGCTGGAATGAAAGACATGTGCCCTGATCTTAGCTTTCTAATGTGGGTATAGGAAATCTCAATTCAAGTCCTTGTATTTGTGTAGCAAACACTTTACTGACTGAAGCATCTCCCTGCCCTGTGATACATCTTTTAATAAACATTTTTCCACTGCCTTCAGGGGATGGCTTTTTGCATTCTGTCTCTTCAGTTTGACACTTTTGCCTTTTGGACTCTGCTTCTGAAGTATATCTTGAAGGAAGATCATTCTCCTTAAGAGTTCTGACATATAGAAGACTTAAACAACCATGTTTCATCACTGTCATTAGCTAACGTGTCTCCTGCTCTAAGTAAAAAGCCTCTTCATAATTCTCATTGTGACAAAAAACTTCTGACCAGTCCTCCTCCACATCTCAATGCCCTCTATATTCTGGATGTTTTTTAGAAACCTTACTGCAGTCCACTTATGTTTATTGAAGAGATAAGATGTTCAGACATGCACTAAATTTGGAAGAGGGACAGATAAGTACACAGACAGTGTTCCCACAGCCACACAGTGAATAGTGAGCATGTATTTCTAACAGCTAAAGCTGGGTTTAAAAGGGTGTCTCAAATTTTAAACTCAGAATATCCCACAAAGGAACAAAGATTTTAAGCTAGGCGTCCTTCATGTCAGGTGATGTTGTCACAAAGGATGTTTTCAAGACCCATGTCCCACAGCATTGTAATGTTATGAATTAGGTTGTGAGGGAACCCATGATTTCCACCTCTTCCTACATCATTGGTCTCCATTCAGGTGATTATCAGTTAATCCTTATTAAACTGTTACTGGATAGGTTAGTGATGGTATAACTGATAACAACCTGGGTATGAACCACTGCCAGTGGGAATGGAATGAGAGGGTTATTCATATCTTTCCCAGAGGGAGTGAGAAATGATGTAAATGTTGTCCTTCCCTCTTGTCATTTAATAGTCAGTCCCAACTTAAGCTTTGGTGAGCTCTCAAGCTTAGTATTTCAGTTCAGTGAGCAGATCTCTCTACTCCATGGTTGCACAGATTTTTTTTTTTCATGAATGCACCCATGCCATTACCCCTCTATAGATATACAGAGATTTCATGAGCAGAGGATGGTAGAACCCAACTGTTGACTCCCTTCTCCCAACAGCTCCATGTATTGCTATGGAGAAGTCTCTGAACCATTTCTTTACCAATTAGAAGCAGGCACTGGAAATGGATCACCTTCCCTAAAGGTCACGTTCTGGATACACTCTAGTGGTTAGTAACCTGGGTGCTCTATACATTGAAATGATTTTACAGAACCAAAGACAGAACTTGTGGGGGGGGGGGCTTCCATGTGCAGCCTGAGCATCACATACTTCCTCTAAATCTCATTCATTCAAGCAGACTGAACTGGACCTGTGGCAGCAGGTTCACATCCTGCTTTTGCCGCTTGTGCTTAGGGTAACCTGGAGAATGCTGTGTCACCACTCCGGATCTCTTTTACTCCTTTTGTAAATCGGGCACAATAATATGCTCCACCGGCAGTGTCAGTTTGATAATTATTGTGAGACTAGAGTATTGGTCTGGTGGGGAAATGGTCTGGGAGACTGAACTTGGACTTGGTCTTACTTAAGGTTTCTATTCCTGTGATAAAACACCATGACCAGAAGCAATTTGGGGAGGAAAGGGCTTGTTTCATCTTATGTGTCTTAGGTCACTCTCTATCACTGAGGAAAGTCAGGGCGGTAACTCAAGGTAGGAACCTGGAGGCAGGGATTGAAGCAGAGACCATGGAGGGGTGAGGCTTACTGGCTTGCTTCCTGTGACTTGCTCAGCCTGCTTTCTTATAGAACCGAGGACCACCTGTCCACAGTTGGCACTGTCCCCAGTGGGATGGGCCCTACCATATCAATCATTAATGAAGAAAACCTCCTACAACTTGCCTAGAGGCCAATCTGTTAGAGGCATTTTCTCACGTCAGGTTCCTCTTTCCAGATAACTCCGAGTTATGTCAGGGTTATAAAAACAAAACAACAACACAAAACAACAACAACAACAAAAGCTAACCAGAACAGACTTGCGGTTAGTAAGAAGGACAAGGAAGCTACATAGACGGCTTGCTTTTTCTGAGGTGAGATGGATGGGATAACAGAACTATCTGTGGGAAATGTGGAACTGGATAGTATAGTCATTATTTTTGGAGTTACTGAGATAGTACAACATAATTCTATATGGTGAGGTCCTAGCACGTTCTCAAAGAAATAAAATAAGAGACTAGCTTTGAGCATGAATGTGTGTTGAGCTGAGACCCCAAAGTGAGCACAAAGAACTTGGAAAATTCTTTCTTGTAGTACCCTCCACCCTATAGGTAGCATCCTGTAAAGCAGTAGCTAAGGAAACATAATCACACTTTCTCTGGGAATACTGAGTGTTAAGAGCTAAGATGTCTGAGATGATGCACCACTGTGGTTGGCAACTATGTGACTCAGTTCATTAGTTCTTAAGGCACTTTCAGATCTAAGGACTCAGGCTTGGTTTCTCACAGCTTCATTAGGATTTCAAGCTGAATTTATGCCAGCCACAGGAAGCTGCCTTAATAAATATCAAGTAAATAGATAGGTAAATTAAGGAATTTATGGGTAATTGAGGAAAGGGATAAAATGTTTTCTAAATCCATCTTTGTGAGTTTCACTTTTGTACTTCTCTACCCATGCCCAAAGTGAATCAACCCAAGGAAGAATATACTTGGTGGTTGGTCATATGAGAGGACTCAAAAAACTTTGAAAGTTTAAAATTGAATTTGTGCCTAGACTGATCATGCACTCTAGGGAAGAACCTACTATTATTCTGTAATGGATTTTAAACTGACTCCTCATCACTTATTATTGTAATCACACATTAGTACATCCCTCAACCCTAAAAAATTGAAAATTCTATTTTATGTAGATGCAATCAACACAGAGGCCCTCAACTGGTCAAAGTGCAAAAAATAAGAAACTACAAAATGTTCAGCTCCAAATGGAACACCTATATTACACACTCTTCCCAAAGATCAAGAACCACTGGGGAGGAGGGAGCAGAAAGATGATAAGAGCTAGAGAAGTAGAAGGCTACAAGGAAATCATGTTTTCCACACACACACACACAAAGGCAGTTGCACAAGTAAACTTACAGTATTTGAGAGAGGATGCATAAGATCAGAGCAAGATCAAGCCAGAAAAAAAAAAAATCCCATCATGGAGCCGAGGGAGCTGGGCACAAAGCTTGAGATGGTTTCTGAGAGGGGAAGAGTCAGTTTTCTTGAAGGGTAAGACCTTCAAGGGTGACCCTGGTAAGTCTACCACATTCCAGTGAATGGCTACACATATGAGCAGTACAAATTGGATTTGGTATCATTTTTTTAAGAAAAAAAAGACACAAAAGTTTACTGGGAAGTGAAAGGGGGTGTATCTAGGAGGGATTGGAAAAGGAGTAAATATAATCACAATATATTGTGTAATAGTATCAAAGAACTGAGAGGAGGTGAAGTGAGAGAGAGAGAATATTCTTTTTCTTCTGATCCTGGCAAGTTCTACTTAGAAATTTAGCAAAGGAGACAAACTTAAAACATCCTGTTACATAGAAGAATTGTGTCAGGGACATCAGAGGAAAACCCACAGAAACAGCTAGCTTGGCTTACGGGAACTCACAGAGTCTGAACCAACAACCAGGGAGTCTGCATCGAACCAACCAGGCCCTCTGCATATATTTGACATTTGTGTAGCGTGTGTAGTGTGGGACTCCTGGCAATGGGAACAGGGGCTGTCCCTGTGCTTAATCTGGCTCTTGGGAACCTATTCCTCATGCTGGATTGCCTTGCCCAACCTGAATACAGGGGGAGGTGCTTGGTCTTAAGGCAGCACAATATGCCATGCCTTGTTGATACCCATGAAAGGCCTGTTCCTTTCTGAGCAAATATGGAGGAGAGGTGGATTGAGGTGGGGCAAAAGGGGAATAAGAAGTGGGAGTGGGAGGAGAGGAAGGAGGGTAGGCTGTGGCTGGGATGTAAAATAAATATATTTTTTAAAAAAGAATTGTGGATATTGTCACCCAATACCCACTTGCCCCTTCTTCCTCATTATCAGAATCCTGATTTGTCAGTGGGACACTGATGTCAATGATAAAAACTTTATTTTCCTGCCTCAAAAGAGACTAGCTGTGGTAATATAATATAATATATTCTAAATGAAGGGATGTGAGCAAAAATACTGGTAACATTTCCTAAAAATGGCATTAACCCCAGGAGCCTGTTTTTGCCTTCCTCTGTCTTCTCATGTTGGCTGAGTAGCCATTTTGGACACAAAATAAAGTCAGGAATGGAAGTTATAAAACAGTAAGAGAGGATAGGAGGACTCTGGTCTCAAATACCTGACTCTTCAGTGTCTAATTAAGAGAAAACTAAAATTTCCATCTTACAAGATAACAAAATGGAGTGTTGCTAAGAGGTAAAGCCCTTGCCAATACTCATGAGACCTCGGGTTGAAACTCTAGTATCCCCCCAACCAAAACCCCAAACTACTAATAAATACAAGAGCAACCTGTCTTTTGCACATTCTAAAACTAATATGTACTTGAAAGGCGAGGCTCAGAAGGTTCTAGAAACACTTTTCAAGCAGCACATTGCAATCAAATGAGTACTGTTATTAAGCATGAGGGGAAAAATGAAGCTGTATTCCATTGTCTATAACTGATTAGCCTGTTGACAGTCAACACATCGCTTGTCTTACTGGGCGGCACTTTTCTTTTCAATGCGGGACCTAGATTAAGACGCCGTCTCCATATTTACTATACATGATATTTCATAGGCAAATAATAATATTCACTCTTCTGAGAAAGTTTACATCAAGTTAAAGATATAAAGAAAAGCCTGGCTGTAAATATAGTCAACCAGACAATAGACAAAGACTTTAGAATCCTCCTCAGTTTTGACCCAAACATCATTGTGCAGGTTTAGCACAGCATTTATTCAAAGGAATTTGTTCTGAATTACACTTGTCTGTTTCTAAAGAATTGACTCCACCCTCAAAGTTAAAGATACAGCACCAAAGGGAAGACACAAAAGAATCTTCCAGAAGCTTCAAAGGGAGTTCTCTCAGGAATGTTCAGACATGTTTTGAGGAGTTCACAGCCATCTGGATGAGGGCTCACCCTCTCCTAAGTAACTCCTTTGAAGGTGAAAACAGTTCTATGGAGAACTGAGTATGTTTTACTAAACTCATCAGGTTGAACACTTTCAAGTGGGTGAGTTCTATGGTATGTGAGTTGTCTAATATGTAAATCATATTTTATGACAGTCTGTTTTTTAATCTCATTGATGTATCGAGAGCATACTTTTCCGCAAAGATAACTGCTGAAAAGCTAGGAGAACAGTTCTTATTCTTGAAGGTTTACAGTTAAGTTGGAGAAATACAAAAGTATCACACTACCCCTGCCTCTTCCTGCTTGAGAGATAGTGACCTCCTGAGGACTATTTAGGCCCCAAGAGCACATTTTTTCATTCCTTGTAGGATCTGGGGAACTGGCTTGAGTCTTCCTTCCTTCCTATCTGTCTTAAACAAAGATTTTTACAAGTGGGAGAGTTTTATGAGAAGATAATCTCTTTATCACAAACCTATCTTCCTTTGGGTGAGCTAATGAATAGTGGACACTGGGAGTCCTCAATAAATCCATTTCCTCAAAAAGATTCCCCACAGCCACGTTCAAGGAAACTGTAAAGATGCCCAGCACATGGAGGCAGCAGAAGTCACTGATAATGCAAAGAATCTAGCTGATAAATGAAAGAGGAGAGTCCAGTTTTCCAAAAGAAGTTTACCTTTCTCACCCAAAACTATATACACATTCACACACATAGTTATTTATCATTTAGACGGTTGTATGTAAAATTATCTCTTCCTTTTCAAGTCTACCCCCTCTCTTCATATGACCTATCTTGTTTGAATTGATTTATCAAGATGTAGTCTGTGTCAATCACTGAGGGCACCACAAGCCAGGGCACTGCCACAGTCTCTGGTCCTACAGAGCTTTTGGTTACTGGATGTTTGCCAATAGAGAATCTGAATTTTGTGAACTTGCTTTTGGCATGTGATACAATCTAGAGCTATGAATATATATGTGCCCCATTAAGCAAAGATGTAACACACGTTAAAGTGCCTCCTTTGGTCAAAACCAGGTTTGATTTAATTTTCAGCCAATCTTGGGGCTTCTGGGAAGAGCCACTAATATTTGAAACAGTCACAAAGACCAAAATGCCACGGGGGAAAAAAACATTAGTTTTCATGAAACTGGAGCAGAATGAGAGACTCTCAGATGGACAAGTTCGATGTTTTAGCATCTATCTGAATTCCTACAAAGTATGAGTTTTCTTTAATTACTCAGTAGCATGAGGAAAAAGCCCCAAAGTCCAAAGATAATAGTGAACAACCTGGGACCAGGCACCTTGTCCAAAGCTGCTGGCAGTCCAAGCCTTCCAAATGATTGTCATTTGTAGAAAAGTAGATAGGAAGACAAAGTATCTTGATACTGACTCAAACAACAGAGGCTGAAGGGACATTAGGAAGCTATTTCTGACACAACATATTTATGCATGTAGTACTTTATCAGAATCATGTTCTACTGTGATAAAAAGGGAAAATTTTTGCTTAAATAAAGTTCGAAAATGTTTCTTGCACTTCAGCAGTCATGAGCTGGGTGTTTAAACAATGATATTGCAGCTGTGCACTCTCAGCAATGAGAATTCTGCCATTTTTAAAAGAAAAATTTCCCTCATAGTTCTCAAGGGTAGAGGTACAATATCAAAATGATGGCACATTCAGTGTCTAGTGAGGGCCAGCTTCCTGGACCAGAGATGTACTCTCTCATGGAGAATAGGTTGAGGAAACTGTGTTCATTTTTCATAAGTGCATTGATACCATTCATGCAGACTCTGTTCTGATAACTTAATCACCTTTCAGGAGCCCCAGATCTTGCTCTAGCATTGAGGTCTACTACTTCATTACATGAATTTGGAGGGGAAATAAGCATTCAGTGTACAGCAAGTAAGACTGAAGTTATTGCCATAAGAAGTGGGAGGATTTGAATTATGTCCAACCCATTATCCTTCCCATGGTATACCAAAGGGAGATGCATGGAGTAACTCCCCCTAGAGCACTTTGTAGTAAAGGGATCCCTTCCTCTACTTGCAAATAGCATTGGTCTCGGACTTCTTCCAAGAAGATGTAGTTCAGTGTTGTGCATTCACATATTTTACAAATAGGCTTTGCTTATGAGTAGCCCAAAGACCTTGGAGAGAAAAAATTCTGCTGCTCTGACCTTTGGTTTCTTCAGTTGTAAAATGAGGACACATGTACCATGTGTTTCAGTTAGCAGCTCTCTTGATTATTAAAACCTACCTGACTTGGGCAAATTACATAGGGAATTTTATCCATCTCTAGGCTCTAAATTTGTCAACAACTATGTGTAAAATCTGAAAGTCTCTCTAACATTTGTGTGGCAGGGACACGAAGATGAATTGCCATGTGTGGTAAAGCCAACAACAAGGAAGTACAAGGTTAACTAACCTTCAAGATCATTGTCAATGAGTCAATGTCAAGATCACTCTCAATGAGTCAATTCACTTATAAATCAGACAGGATTACGGTAGTCCTTAGTTTTCCAAAAACTTGTTCAGTCATGAGGAGGATGGCATTTTATGGTAATCAATCTGTAAATGATCCTCATGGGAACCCTCTGAGGATGAAAAGGAAAATACATTCACCACTACTTGGGTACCTTTGCCAAACACAGATGCTGAATGAGCTGGAAATGAGATGGATCTGAACACATACCTGCATCATTATCCAGGGGGATGCGAGTGGTCAGAGGAACCCCACAAACCTGAGTTTTCTGACAACTGAAGTGTTCAATTTCAAATTTTATTGTTGGTTCATCTATTACTTAGAGATAAAATATCTTTAAACTTGAACTAAACTTCCTTTTACACACTCAACCCGTAAAATCTTTCTCTTTGATATCATCATCCAAATTGAAGTTAACATCGAATATGTAAAGTTCTTCAATTTTTTGCTGCTGTAGTTTGGGGGCTAATAATTGTGATTTGGTAATTAGATCAATGGAGTTCAATGTCCTGTTCTGAAATTAGCAGGTATATGACCTTGAATGGGTTATTTAATGTCTGAATGCTTCAGCTTTCTCTTCTGCAAAAGTGGGAGGGATCGTGATGCTTATCTTTTTGTAATGGTATAAGCGTAAGAAACCTTGACGTAAAGGCACTTGATAAATTTAACCTTAAAATACAAAAGATAACTTTGGTTCTATATTTTCCTTCATTTCCACTCAATCTTCTCTTTGGCCTTATGTTCAGCTCTGTTTCTAAATCCTTGCATGTTCCTATTCTATAGCACGTAAGTAACCTAAGAAGCACTTTCAACAATGATACTTCCAATCATTATTCTCCTACCTTGACTTGTGTTGTCGTCCTTTATTAGTCAGTTTTGCACTGCTGTGATAAATTGCCTGAACAAAATAGCTTAAGGGAGAAGAGACTTATTTTGTCTTCCACTTTCAGAGGATTCAGTACATTGTGGTGCTGAGGATGTGGTAGAAATCTGCAGTCACATCTATTGGCTAGTAATGAAAGAGAGAGAGAGAGAGAAGGGGGGGGATGGATGGATGGTAGGTAGGTATGATAGAGATAGATAATAGATATATAGATGATAGATAGATACTTAGATAAATAGATTATAGATAGATGAAGGGTAGATAGGTTATAGATGATAGACAGACAGACAGTCAGACAGAGATGATAGATTAGATAGATAGATAGATAGATAGATAGATAGATAGATAATAAATAGATAAATAGATAGATGATAGAGCTGTGTTAACAGGCTTTTTTTTCCTTCCCTTTTCCTTCCTATGACACTCCTACCTGTGAGATGGCACTATTCCCATTCAGTATAGGTATGCCTGCTTAGTTAATCTTTTCCAAAAAGACCTGAACCCACACACCCAGGAATAGGCTTCACCTAGCAGCTTCTCGATCCAATAAGCTGTCCATCCCATGAATATCTTATGAGTATGCTTAATTATTTCTATGACTACTCTGAAAGAAGTCTAAATCTCATTTGTTATTCATTCGTTTATTTCAAGTATCTCTACTACTTTAAAAAGACTCCCAAGGATCCCTCTCCTGCACCTTCCTCTTAGTCTTTTTCTCCAAGACACTTACACTTGCAATGTGTGCAGAAGAAACTACCCTTGCTTCTCTACAAACCAACCTCTTTCCTTTACATTCTTCCTCCATCTTGCCTTTTATCTTTGGCATCTACTTTTAAGTTTCTCCATTTCTCCCATTTGGTTGGTTGATGCTTTACTCCTCAATGACTTTGGGAGCCTCCATTCGGAAAGAAAAAGAGCTTTCCAACAGCTCGCCCACCTCTTGATTCACTCACCAATTTAACAAAAGAAATGTAGTTTAACTCCTCGGCTGAATGACTGTCCCCAAGATGACCACTGGCCACCTCAATGACAAATCCTATATTGTTTTACTCAGTCTTCAGGTTGCCTGTCTGACCTCTCTGGTGTGTTCAGCTCTGATGCCTTCACTGATTTGAACGGTCCCTCTGCCCTTGTCCTTCTGTTCTATGCAACATTGCCAACTGTTTCTTCTCACTGTCCTTCCTGGATCCCTAACTTCTGACCCCAGAGGGAAGCATGTCCCAAGGGTCTATACTCTCACCTGCCATCTGTCACCTACTCCTCTGTGCCATCACTGCACTGATATTGAAGTTACATTTCCTTACCTCTGCCAAGGTGATAGACTTCAGATTTCCAGCAATTTCTAGACATCTCAACATAGAAGCAAAACCAAACACAAATCTCAAAAGCAATGTGTGGCTTTCATCACATTTTGCTATCTGTCTGCAGAGGCTCCTGAATGATCATTTCTGCAGAGTTGGCATTTTCTCTGCCATAATCCATTATGACCACTGTAACTAAAGATATTCTTCTTAGATTTAGATGTAATCATGTCAACCTTCCATCCAAAAAACGTTCATCAAAATCCTTCCACGAAGAAAAATATACTTTGAATCTTTACTAATATAATACTCACACACCTCCAGGATTTGAATCCAATTTATCTCATCTTCTTCATTCATTTCCCCATCTAGTCAGTCAATAAATATTCATTGAGGATGTCTATGAACCATGCCCTGCACTAAGGTCTAGTGAGCAAAACAGAACTTTTATTTGATGGGCATTTCTCTCCCACACTGTGCCACATTCTACACAAACTGTGTAATTCTCCTTTTGTGGTCTACATAGTCTTACTTTTCAATGGTTTCATGACTTTTTTTTTGCATAGAATTTCACTTATTTGCTTCCTTCTCTTCTGAAAACAAATTTGTTTTCAAAATATCAATAATGATCATAAATGAGAACTTAGCAAGGAAAATTCATCAAAATCTGTCCTGGAGCCCTTAGCCTCAATCCAAAGGTATTATATTGATTTCAGAAATCTCAGACTCTTAAAGCCTGTGGACAGCACATCTCCCTCACTGCCCTGAATCTCTGCTGTGGGGGCTCATTCCACCCCTGGAACATTTTTCTTTTGAACTCCACAAACCCTGATGAGTAGAAAGGTTGTAGCCTGACTGGGAATTCCTTCTGGCTCTATCACTGGCCTTTAGCACAACTAAGGAAAACTATTCCTTCCATCTATCAAAGCCACAGTTTCATCATTGTTAAAATCTGACTAAGTCTTCTAGCTCTACAGTAGAGTAGCCATGATGAAAGGAGCTGATTTGTGGAAGCACACACAAGGCCCCAGTGATTGTGAGCTACAATTTTAATGCTTATCACTCAATACCAGCTATGGAGGGGCTTCCTCCACACTCTGTAGACCTTTTCTGGTTCTAGTAACTATCTCCCTATGTCCATAGCTCCTAGTCCATCTTCTTTCCCAGACTGATGAGCTAGTATTTTAATCAAATATTTACAGATATTTGCAACCCAGCTTGGTAGGGCAGAGTGAATAGGTATTATATCTTTTCTTACTTTATTTTTTGTATCTTTTCTACATTTATTTATAACACCCAGCAAAGGGACTGGCTTTGGGGAGGCTCAAGAATGTTCCATGTACCAAATACAATCATACAATTAGTTGCTTTCCAAAGATACGCACTCGTAGCTGTCCTTTTCATCAAACTAAATAAGTCATCCTAACCTAACCCCATAACCATCACTCTGCCATTCCCATTGTCCCTATGGGCTTCACTTCCCTGATAGATTGTAAACTGCCTGGGAGAAGCAGCTCCATGTCAAAGAATATCCCAGCAATGGTTTGCAAGAACATAGAAAAAGCTCATCTTACTCTGAAAACAGGAGTCAGAAGAATGGGCTAGTTGCACTGATGACCCCACTTTATGCCCTCACAAACTGCTGTGGGCACAGTAGAAAGCTCTGTTTGCTTGCTCTCTGTGTGGCAAAACTTTGAGATCTGGCTCGTAAAGAGGAAAGAGGGAAAGCAGAGGGTCCAGGAAGTCATGGGGGGGATGTCTGTGCTGAGCTCCTTTTTCATCATGGGTCTATATGCATGCCATGACACATCAGGAAAACCTTTTCCAGGGACAGGCTTTTACTTTTCCTGCCCTTAAAACATGTTGAAAGATCACACATACGTTTTCAATGAAATCACTGACAATCACAGGAAAACAGACACAGCGACAGCTGGTGGGTCCTGTCACCCCGAGGCGATTTAATCTCTTGGCCTCACACTGGGAAAATCGTTGAAGGAAGGTAAAGATTCTGGTATTTTCAATTTTTTTTTTTTTAAGAAAGGAAAAAATGTGAAGGAAAAAAAAAGCATCAGAACAAGGAGAAATTATATGGCTGAAGGCAGCTGCTACTGTTACTAACAGCTCAGAAAGACAAGGGAGGGCCTTGACCCATGTGGATGAATGAAAGGGTGGTTATGAGCAGCGGGTGGCCAGGGAGGTGCTCCTGGGAGAATATGATTTCCTTTGTAGAATGAGATGCCAGACACTTCCTGACTTCCAGCAAATCAGTCTAGGAGTCTGGCACTAAGGCCCTTTGTGAACCGGAATACCAGGACTCATAAACAATGTCAGCTATACTAGTGAGAGATGAGTAACAAGAGAAGGACAATTAACAGGCCAGGGAACCCTGAAAACAGTCATTAAAGTCTTCACGGATGTGGGCAGCAGTGTTGCACAGCTGTTGAGCACGTCAATTAGGGGTTTAGTGGTGGGGGCAGGGGTAATGGCATATCTGGGAGACCAGCAGCTCTCACCCTGCCTGCTTGCATGGTGGGCTGCTGGGTCCCACTCTGGGGTTGTTTCCTGAGGCAGAACAAAGACGAAACTGGATGTGGAGGTCCCAGATGCTCACGGATTTCCTACTGTGATTAGATACCTACGTGTTTAGCCAAGAATCTGTGATCTGTGTTTTCTACACCAGCCATTGAAAGAGCCATCTTGGACTAGGGAGATGGCACAATTGCCACAGTGCTTGCTACTCAGGCATGAAAACCTGACATTAGTCCCCAGACCCAACATGACAGAAAAGGAGAACTGACTCCAGAATATTATCCTTTGTGCACACATACACACATATACATACACAAATATATCAATGCAGTTTGCAGAAATGTTAAGGCCCAAACAAGGTCGATGGCTCTTGAGGAAAGAAAATGGAAATTGTCTTCTGGTCTCCATGCATACCCGTGTGAACACACGCAGCACCCCTTACACACAAGACACAAATCAAATATATCCACCCCTACACATCCCTGCACAGAGCCATCCAACGAACAGAAAAGTTAGCTCGCCTTACACTGCAGTGTTTGCTTACTGAAAGGGTTAAGTTAGCTCACTAGTAGAGCAATGATCTCCACTTCTACAGGTAAGAGGAATTCTCCGGTCTCAAAATACTGTCCCCTCCCCTCACAGAAAAGATCAATAGTAACAAGGAAGACAGAGTCACAAAACAGAGAGCTATAGTACACTGCAGTATCTGTTATGATGGCCTCTCAGACCCCTAAAAACAATGAGGTTGAATTAAACATGGTGAGGAGTAGGGAGGAGGCAGGAGGGGGTGATGGTGAGTGAGCAGGAGAACAAAGGCCAAGACAGAGAGCAGCAATAGGGAAAGTCACTTTCACCATGCCGTTTCATTTACTGGTTTTGATTTGAATCCATGAAGTCCTTTGCTGTCCCTGGAGAGCTGGTCCTGTGCTGAATTTTTCCTAACTCACTTCTACATCCTCCTCCAGCCCCCGCCCAGTATCTTCCATTACTATTTAACTCCCTCTTCGTCTACAATTTGTGCTTCTTTATTCTATTTCATTCCAGGACTGTGGGATGCCCTCACAGGTCTTCAGTGTCTCAACCCACCCATCATTCCTATCGTCTCTTCCTCTGGTTTCTTTTGTCTCATGGACCAGAAGCTTTTGCTCTCATCCATGACTTACTCAATAATGAGGAAGAGAAGATATCTGCTTGTCTGGGAGGGAGGTAGTGTGAAGAAGTTCATATTTCTCTGTAAATGTTTCCATCACAGCAGCATTGGCAGAATGTAGACAAAACTAGTGCTTTGTTTTGTTTTGTTTCTCTTGTGGTTGCCTCATTGCTCACTTGCACACTTTCTACTTGAAAACTACAGTGAGGGACCTATATCTGGGTTGATAGGACCATGGGCTAGGGTAGGGAATGCTGTGGAGGATTTTAGTGACTTTTTACCTAACATGATCTTTTCTTTGCAGAAATTCAACCCACCCATACCACCTCATTCTCCATGAGATAATTGACTGTATAGTCTGTTTCTTATGTCAAAGTGTTAAGACATTGATCTAGACTTTATTACTTACATGGCCCCATTTCTTTGGTCCCATTGATTAGTTTAGGCAGGAAAACATGACAGTCAGAGAAGTCAAAGCCATTGTGGGATGCATTCCTGAAGCCAAGCTAAGCCAAAGAGACAGTGACTTCTGAAAGGCTCACAGCATGTAAAGAAATGTAGGTGGTAACCTTAGCTACATCAGGCATTAGAACCTTTTATGACTTCCCAGTGAAATGTCTCCATGAACTCTGCCTATTACTGATGACATTGGGTTCCACTGAATGCATAACATTTAGAACCTAGTGTACTTCTGAAAGACTACTTGGTTAAACATACAACAACCCATACACTGGGGATGAGATTTCTTCTTTTTTTATTTAACTTTTTTTTTTTTTTCATTTTAAGTACCAACCACAGTTCTCCCCCATCCCTCCTCCTGCTCCCCACCCCCACCTTCCCCTCCTCCCAGTTCACCCCCCATCCATTCCCCCTAAAGGGTAAGGCCTCCCTTAGGGAGTCAACAAAGCCTGATACTTTCCAAAATGTGTGTGTGTGTGTGTGTGTGTGTGTGTGTGTGTGTCTTTGATTAACACAAAACAAGGCCATGAATTTGAAAGATAGCGAAAGAGGGTTATATGTGAGGGTTGGGAGGGAGAAAGGAGAAAAGAAATGGTGTAATTATGTTATAATCTCAAAATAATAAAAATCCAGGAGAATGTCAAACATCTTAACCATAAACTGAGAGAGCTGATGGCAGAAACAGATAAATCCACAATTGTCACTTGGTACTTTCACATTCTATCCAAAACAATCAACAGGATTACTAGACAGAAGACCAGCAAGCGTGCAGAGAGAAATCATGCCACATTAGGAAAGAGTGTCTGAAACCAGCCCATCCCTAACCTCATACCCAATGGTTAAAAAAAAAAATGCTCCCAAGGCAAAAAACAAAGAAGAAATCCACATCTGTTTTCTTACTCAGTGTAGTGCCAACTATAGTGAAATTAAGAGAAAACACACACACACACACACACAAAAACCATGCAATTTGACAAGGGAGTTTTGTGTGTGTGTGTGTGTGTGTGTGTGTGTGTGTGTGTGTGTGTGTGTGTAAGGGGGGATATTGTGCAAGTACCTAAGTGTATGCCATGATTTCTACGTTTAAAAATGCCATGAAATTTGAAAAAAAAAATCAGGGAGAGTCTAGTAGAACTATATAGTATAATATCAAGACAGGAAACAAAAACATATATGCTGGTAACAAATAGAGAAAAAAAAACTAAAGGAACAATACTGTCGACAATTACTTCAAGTAAAATGAAATAGCAAGGTCTCCATCTCTAGAAGAGGTATATGATCTCCATCCTCAGTACCACAATGTCCTACTTGCAGCTGCTACCATTCCTTTGGGTAAATTCAATTCAGTCCGGAATTCTTCTGTTTTGCCCCCAGAAGTCCTAAACTCTGGACTGAGTTTGGGCTGGTGTGTCCACAGCATGAGGTGTCACAGGTTGCAGACCGAGACAAAAGCAGCTGGACCTTGGCTGACATTTATACCAGGCCACTCACACTTGAGGGTGTCCCCTCTAAGGTACCATCAAAGCCACCACTTAGCAGGAAGCACCAGCAGTCCCTAGTACCTAGGAGGATGAGAAGCAGGCATAGTTCTTGGTTAATAAAATATTTGTGAAATTAGTGGGTGTTTGGTTAATTGGAAATAAATACAGGGGTAAACAATACAGGAGAAAAATACAGGGGTTAAATGCTCTATTTTGAATGCTATGTGTACTGGACCATGCTGAATATTCATTCTAGATGTGTTAATTGGATACTTATCATCTCCATAAGATGAGGGAACAAAAGCATTAATATATTAAATAATTGGTCCAAAGCAACAAGCCAAGGGAATCTGGACTTGAAATACTATCGGTCTAACTTGAAAGTTTACAGTTGCTCAGTAACACTGCCCCCCAGAATTTTGAGACCCACACAATATTCTGGCATGATCATGATTACCAAAGCAGAAAATAGCATGCAAGTCAACAATTAAATGCCAGGAATCTTCAGTAATGGAGAAGCCAAACAATCCACTTACAACAAAATGAAAGGCATTCAAGCCCCATTTTCCAGCACAAACCTTTCTTAATATTGCTGAATAAGTAAAATACTTTGGAAAGACTGATAATATATTAAGGCAAAATTTACTAAGAGCACAAAGTTCACCCAATATTATAAGAGAGAAAATTGTGTTTTCTTGCTTCATTCAGGTAAAATGTACATCAATGTATAGTATATAAATGCTACAGGGAAAGGTGATGGCAGCCTACCTTAAGGAAAAGTTTGCAGGTTTTATTTTTCCAAACTGTTTTCCCACAATACTACTCCTCTAATGTTCCTATTCCTGGAATAAAGTAAATACTCTTTGACAGAAACATTGAAAACTATGGAAATATAGAAGGGAAGAGACACATGTCCCTTGCTACCCTGAACTGAGATAATTGTTAACATTTAGGTGTTTCATGAAAGTTTTTGCAGCAGTCAAAATGGCCCATTGAGGAACACTTAGTATCATGTGAAGTCTCCATTACTAGAGACATGTAAATAAAACCTGAGTATTGGACATGGATGGCTACAGATGTTGTAATTGTAACATTGGGCTATGAGGCATGCAGGAGTCCTAACTACCAGAATCTATATGACTCAGTACATGAGCACAATTTTATCTGACTCATTTGCTAACGATTGTTCAGAAATAAGTGCAGGTTCTGATACATGGAAGTGAACTGACAGACGTATATTAAAAAGAAAGGAAAAAGGAAGGGAGATCTGGGAGATTGTTCAGTAAGTAAAGTGTAAATTTATTGTAAGAATTTGAAGACCTGAGTTCAGATCCCCAGTGTGCACATTAAAAAAATCTAGGTACAAAGTCCTTAATATAGCGTGGAGAGAAGAGTGGCAGGCAGATCCCTGGAACTCACTGGCTGGCCTGTCTAGCCAAACTGTCAAACTTCAGACTCAATGAATGATTCTGTCTGGAACAAAAAATAATAATAATAATAGAGAGAGAGCTGTAGAGGAAGGCATGCAATGTCAGCCTCTGCACCCCTACATGAACATGCATGGGTGAGCACACCTCCATGCCCATGTATGTTCATACACACACATGTCTTCCCCACACAAAAGAATAAAGGAAGAATGGGGAGGGAGGGGGGAGGGAGGGAGGGAGGAACAAATGATTAAGTGGCTGTTGCAGAGTCAACTCCTGCTCGTGCCTCAGTCCTCAGACAGTCTCCAACTTTGCATTAATTCTAGAACCTTCATTGGGTGTGACAGTCAGGTGGGGATGGTGGGGGTGGCAGGCATCATGGCTAAGTAGAAGGGGGATCATCAGTTTATCATAGCACAGAGATAGATGTGTTTGGAAGCTGGCTAACGTTTGGAGAACCTGAGCTGTGTGATAGGAGGGGTCAACAGGGGCTGGGAAGTTCGACAGGCCTCAGTGAACCAGAAAAGGCTTCAAGAATCATTTCTTCTCTGTGCTGGGTGAGGGAACAAGAGATCCAGAGGTGGTTTCCTAGGTTACAAGTTCGTCCAGGTTCATTATCCCAACATGTGACCCCTTGAGTAGCAGCAGCGGAACTATGCGATATGGCACACAGTCCTAGCACTGTCGTTTCGTTTTACCAGCTGGGACTTGTTTTGAGTCAGGCAGAGATAGGAAGCTCTCAAACAGGAAGCTGGAATAAGGTTACAATGACAACTCGGCAATTTTACCTCTGACTTTAGAGCAAAGGAATGTTCACTGCAAACCTGCGCCGTCGCCACCACCCTATAAAGAACACAAATCCATGTGTGAACCACAGTTTTTGCTGTCTGTTCTGAGATGAGCCCATTTGGACATGGAGGGAAACCTTTCTCTTCCCTTGGATATCAGGATACCCTTTTCAAGACCCCAAGGTCACTGTCCCCTGCTCTTCAGGAATCTGAAAACTTCCCTCATCGTATTAAATATTCAGAGGTCACCAGGCCCTGGCATTTTAAAATTCTGCAATGCTTCTCAAATGTAAGAGTTAGTGGAAGCTTGGATGCTCACAACCCCGTGGGGGAACCTCACCAATGCTTTCAAACATGGTGCTCTAGGGGCCCGAATCTTCTGGACTCAGTCTCTGCAAACCTCTCGCCATATTGATGTTAGTGTGGCCATCTTAGAACCATCTACCCAGATAATTCCACTGCTTGGGACCTTCCTGACTCCAGCCAGAGCTCAGTGTGGTCTGTGGACCGGTACCAGTCTACATAAGACCTTCATGACAAAGTTAGTGGAGAAGTTTGGAAGCATCTAGACTTTTGTCAGGGTCAAGTTATTCCAGTACATAGGAAGCTGACTGGAATCATTAAGCAGGATCTGTACAAGGCACTTCTGAACTCCATCAGTGAATTAATTTCATGTGATACGAACTCCATACTCCCCACAGGCTATGATAGCTCAGACAAAAGCAAACTGGCCTTTCCCCACAAAGTTTGAGAACAATGGATCTGCAGAACATTGTCTGAGGATTTCACTGTAAATACTTCATTATCTGACATAACATCTGTGGTGCTTCCAACACCTCTGGGAATGTGGAAGCCTTCACTCTGCTGAGGGAGCTACTTGACAACTTTCCATGCACTGAATCTACATCACTTCTTCCTTCAGAAATGGCTTCCTTGCCTTGTGTAACTACAGGCTTTCGTCTTTGCATCTTTACTACAACAGTACCTGGGAAGCCATGTCTGGTGTCATCTGTAAACCTCCAACAAAGATCACCCCTCCTTACATCCTTCCTTGTGGCCAGTACCTTTGCTCAAATGCTATGTGATATTGCCAAGTTGTAGAAGAATAGAATAAGCAATGTCTTTCATAGCAAGTAATTTTTGGCCCCCTGATATATCTCTTGAGAATTTTCCATGTATCCTCTCCTTGAAGACAATATCTTAAATATCTTAACTATCTTTCTTATATATCTTTGCATCTCAACATCTTCATGCCGTCAGCAGAGGGGAGACTCTGGGAGGCTATCAATTTCACGGTCATTTAGGTGTGGTGCTTTTGCTGGCTACTTATAGACTGTTCCACAGTCAAGTGATTTAAATAGAAACAGCAATTTCCAATTTGGACTGTGACCTACTGACTTTGTGAAGTGTTTTACAAAATTTAGGCCAGAAGAAAAAGGACACAAATTAGGGTTGGCAAAGAACATCTGACAATCATTTACACATAAAAGGAGACCTGGTACATCTCTTGTTGAGCATAGCAAATAAGCTGGAATTAGGCTGATATTGTGAATAATTGGACCAAATTGCCCCCGCCTCCCTCCCATTAGGCTGCCTGAATGAGGTAGTACTCTTCTGTCTGTCTCACCTTACATATCAGATTTCACCAATGCAAAATGTAGGTAGAAATATGTGTTGCTCTTTGGTTGCTCAGATGAGAAAATCTCATATAAGCCCAAGATGCAGTGCAGTAGGAAACCACTTATACATTTAGTCTATCAACTCTTCATCTGCCATGAGCTTCTTTCAAACCCAATTCTGCTGCTGGTCACATTTGATATTCCTAAATGACAGACTTCATTATTGTTGAAAGATACAGAAACATCATTAGACAATGGTCATTTTTCACTCCATTGTTTTTTCTGGGAAGAGATTAACTTGCTCATAGACATAATCTTCCTCTTGAACCTTAGGTAACTTCCCAGTACTGGACCCTCTAGTCTAGAATACGAATCCCAACCCCCACTCCTGACCACATCTGACTCCTTGCAGGATTCAGTGAAAGGCGGCTCCTGGGATGATGCTCCCTCTGTGTGGCCTCCTAACTGGAGCACAAGCCTCTCTTTCTGGCTCCCTTAAAAACCACGCTGTCAAATAGAAATGATGGCAAAGCAAATATCACTTCATTTTGACCTTGTGCGTAGAGCAAATAGAATACAGTGGTTTGGATGCCCCCATCCTTCGTTGGGTTTGATGCAAGAAAAAGAAGAAGAAAAAAATTCAACCTAACAGATAGTGAAAGGGTTGGCCTTTTACACCCCTTGAACAATGAAAGAATTCTCAGAAATACTCAGTGGCATCACAAGGTAGTCAAAAGTGCGTCCCGAATAATTGCTATCCAGCACTGTAACGGGACTCATTGTGACGTCACAGCTAGGAGAAAGACCTGAGCAAAGAAGGAGAGGGCATTTCTGGAGCATAACGCACCTACGCATCAGCCCCCTTTCTAAAGTCCCTCTCTCTGATACCCCTTCCCCCAAATAAAAGCTAACAAGGAATCTGAGATGTGAATCCTGATGAGCAGTTCCTTAGTCGGAGCCCAGAGGAGAATAGAATTCTGCTTAGTCTCCAGTGAGTCCCTCGGAGGATTCTGTCTCCCGGCAGCTCCTGCATCTGTTCCCATCTTTCAGGTCCCTTTCAGCTAATTGACAGGCCAGCCCCTCCCAGCTCCCTGGTGCCATACTCATGGCCTGCTACACATATTAGTGTTTTCAAAGCAATGTTCCCAGCAGGAGTTCCCAGAGGGGTCTGCACACCCAGGAGGAAGGAGATAAGCCTGAAAATTCAGTTTTAATTGCATTTGGATTTAGGAAGTCTGTTTTGATTCACAAGTAACACCGTAACTGCATATCTCTTACAATTTAATTGAAAAGAGGGTATTTTTTTCTCTTCATAAGAAAGTGGGAGAGGGAGTCAGATAACTCTAAGACAGCCCCCCACCCCCGTCCATCTGCATAATTTAATTCTTTCAGGCTGAGTAATTTGAAAGCCAAGACTGTTCGAACCACAAGAAATGCTTTTCAAAGGTCTCTGGCGCCCTCCACTGGTCATCAGAGCTGAGACCGGTACTATAGAACAAGATTCATGGTCCTTCAAAGTTGGACCCTTTCAGTTTCTTTAAAGAGGGTGTTG
Organism: Peromyscus leucopus; assembly: GCF_004664715.2. Taxonomy (NCBI): domain Eukaryota; kingdom Metazoa; phylum Chordata; class Mammalia; order Rodentia; family Cricetidae; genus Peromyscus; species Peromyscus leucopus. The sequence continues at coordinate 1,620,068 of NC_051084.1, read as the reverse complement.
TTTTGAAAGAATCTTTCCTAGTATAGTCAGTTAGTTAGCTAGTTGATACAAAGGGAACTGTGGTTCAAAATATTTTCTTTTCTATGTGAGGAACCACCATTTTGAATACTACGGTGGTTGTTTTGTTTTGTTTTGTTTTGTTTTAATCTTATTAGCTAAGTCCTTGAATGAATCATTGACCCCATCCCCTGCCCTCAAAACAAACAAACAGGACAAATCAACTAACAAAGAAGTAATATCAAGTGACTTGCAATGATTCAAATGGCCCAGATCTTCAAGAGATACGGTCCCTAGCATTGGCATCATCATCATCCTACTTATCATCGCTATGGCTTGGGCAATGGAAGGGTTCTCAGTGGTGGAGCCACTTTTAATCCGTGCACCATTAATTCAGTTAATGAGAAGATGAGTACAAGGTGACAGTTGTTTTATTAAAGCTATCTACTGTTCCCGCACACATCTGGCCTGTTTCTGTATTAATCGCAAATTATATTCCATATAATTTCAGATCTAATTAAAGTATAGATGTGTTGTTAATTACCAATACTCCTTGTAATTTATTAAGACATCACCACCCTCCTTTGACTGACTAGGGTTTATGCATTTCTTGCCACATCTCCACACTCTGGATCACACAAGAACAGTCACCTTCCTGTTTCAAACCTACCATGCTAATGACAGGGGATTCCTAGAATTTCTTTTGGTGGTTATGCATTTTAATTATTAATTTGTATTACTTTGTACTAAAAAATGGGTGGGTTTAGAAAATTAGAAAGTCATGGAATTCGTGATTGTGAGCTCCCTGCCTGTGAAAGCCATTGAAAATGCTGACCATGGTGAAAAGCATAGTGTAGACCTACCTGGCTTTTGACAGGGCAACCCAATGGCTGGGTTGGTATTGCATGGAAACCCCCTTCCTCATTGTATAGAAACACTCTTCAGACATTATTGCACAGACATTTATTGGATAGCTGCTCCATGTGTTCGTTGCTCTTAATAAAGGAACCACAGGGACCAAGGGAGATTATTTCCTGTCCTGATCCCACAAAGTTCATATCCATCAGAAAAGATGGTTATTGATTCTTATCACTTTAATATTTCCTCTTGTCTACCACAAGCCATCCCGTGGTAGTAAGGGCCACACCTAGAGTCCATATGTTTGTGCTTGCCTGGGGATTATGATGAGAGGATTCTGAAAGTGAGCACACATTTTTAACAACTTTAAATGCAGGCACAGTAGGGTTGCCAGCTATAGACAATATTAGAATATGAGATGTTAATACTCCATGCCTTATAACCTAGTTCATAATTCTTTGACTCCATCCGTAGACCCTAATCATGGAGCGAGTCAAAAAGTCAGCATTTCTGTGACTCAGCCAATACAGTTGCTGATGCACTAAATTTGGAATAAAATCCCAAATTCTAGTGTCCACGGCCCACAAGCAGTATAGAAAACAAGTGTTTCATCTTGCCATTGACTTTTCTATCATGGCAGCTTTTTAACAATTATTCATGGAGAATCATGGATGTTTGTTGGATAGTTTTGCTTTGCCAGGCAGTGTGAACAGTGCTTTCCCTTACTAGTTCTGAGCAAAGAAGGAATAGTTTTTAATCACCATAATATGAAAGACAAATGCAACTTTATTTAGGCTCATAGTTTATCGGGTTTTATTCCATGGTCAGCTGGCTCCATTGGTTTTAGGGCAGTGGCATACATGAAGCATGATGATGGAAACGCAGGGCAGGGAAGTGGTACTCACCTCATGGCAGGAAGCAGAGCAGAGAGTAATATGGGTCAAAGAGAACATCCTAGCAAAACTGTCTTCATAAAATTACTATAGTAATAGGTTGACATATGCAAAGCACTCAGCAGAACGTCTAGTATGTGAAGTTGGATGTTCCCATTATCGCTATGGCCAGGGAGTTAAAACTGGCCAACTACACTCCAAAGTGAGTGATACTGTGTATCCCTTTGTAGCTGAGGTCCTAAATCAGAAGACTGTTTTTGAAACATGCTTAGTCCACAGTCTTTATAAACCCCAGAAATGAGTCTTGGAGCAAAGCAAGGTATTAATCACAGGAGAGCAAGGACCAAAGCATTCTGCAGTGTCTAACAAGGTAGGTGATGGCAGCTGATAAGCTCCAGATCCACTTAGAGAGAGCAGCTCCATGCAGACTTGCAAGATCTGCCTGCTGCTTGAGAATGGAGGGATGGCTCAAGTGTTTAACCCCAATAGAAGCCTAGGTTTCTAGACATTCTGATTACATTTAGAGCAAAATGGGAAGGTGCATCTTCTTAGAAGCTCAGGAGTCTGCCAGATTTTTGGTATCTTCCTTGTGTGCTAGATTGTGAGGAGAGGAGTGATGGTAGTCTTTAATGTGTTTCCATACTTGAGTCTAATCACCTTCATTTTATCCAAACAGTCTTTCCCAAGAGGTGAGACAATCACTGCTCCCACACCCACCCCATTGAAAAAATTATTGTACGCTTTTATTTTACTATCAGGGGAAGTGAGACTCTTACGTAAATTATGTTGCAGATTAGAAATATGAATGCATTTCTCAACAGAGATAAAGGAAAAACACAGTGCTTTATTCATAAACCTAAAGATGAGGCAAAGGTCAGTCCGTGATTACACTGGAGTAGGGGTAAGGCTGTGTGTAGCAGACTGGTCCAAGAGCTCATGCTCCTTGAGTAGATTTGCTGTGTAGCAAGGAAGCATTTTTAAGTTTTTGCAGGGCTCCAGACACTGGGGACAGAATTGAGAAACAGCCTGCAAGAATTCAGGGCCCTCAATCCAATGATCACAAAGAAATAATTATGTCAAAAAGTAGTTGACATAGAAGCACATTCTTCCACATCAGAACTCCAAATAACAATGAAGCCCAGGGAATAAGTGGACTGTGGCCTCGTGAAACCATAACTATATGAATGAATGAATGAATGAATGAATGAATGAGTGAATGAAGCTAATTCCAGATTCATGACCCCTGGACACTGTGAGAAAAACTGTGAGTCTTGTTTCAAGTCACTAAGTTTGTGGCAAATATAGACAATACAATAATATAACCATATAATACACACAGCATGTGGTAATCTCTGAGATGCAGTGAAGGAGCCTATAGAACTTGGTTGGACTAGGTCACAAGATGCTTAAAGACTATTTAAATTTTCTATCATTAAAAGTTTCTTCTGGGCCAGGTATGGTGGTGCCTGCTTTTAATCTTAGCTCTCAGTAGGCAGAGGCAAGCATATTCCTATGAGTTTGAGGCCAGTTGGTCCACAAAGTGAGTTTCAGGTCAACCAGGGCTACACAGAGAAACCCTGTCTTGAAAAACCAACAAGAGCAAAACAGTTTCCCCTGCCACTGAAGCAGACAGCATGCCAGTAGAACAGTAGGGGAAATTCATAAGTAGATCTAATTGCACAAGGCTTCATAATATTAAAAAATTGTAGCATCTCAAATTATGGTAAGCATAGCCATTTTTTTATAAAAGTTAAAATTGGATTCATCATTTATAACAGGATATGTCATACAAGTGTGAAAGTTTTAAGTGTAAAAGTGAAACTGTGTAAGTAAGACAAGAAAATGGATGGGTTTTGACTCTATCTATTTGCAAAACCCTTCCTGAGGCTTCCCTAAATTTGATGCAATAAAAAACATAAGTGATGTACTTAGTTGCACCTAAGACATTTCTATATCAAAACATAATAAGGGGCTAAAAAGCATAGGCTGTTCCTCCAGAGGACCTAGATTCAGTTCTCAACACTCACTTGGTGACTCACAACCATATGTGACACCAGTCCCAGGAGAGCTAACACCATCATCTGGCCTCCACAGCATCAGGTACACATGTAGTATACAAACAGACACGCAGTCGAATAAAGTAAATTCTCACACACATAAAAAATAAAAATTAAACATATTTAAATTTAAAAAGACCCACAATAAGGAAAACTCTGGTGTGTGTCTTTTAATTTGCAGCACAGTTATGTGCTGCTCTCAACCTTGGTCAGAGACAATTCTTTTGGCAGTGAGCAGCAATCAGTGCGGAGACACATATCTGGTCACAGTGCTGAGAACAAGAGATTGAATGCTACCAGCAATCCTCCAAGGCTCAGGAAGCATCATAGAAGACCACAAGAAAGTATTTGAAAGATGGAGAGTAGGAGAAACACTGTGACATGCTGTCTTCTGTCCTGTGGAACAATATCTGCAGGGTCTTCATGACTCCTTTGGCCATGGGATATCCCAGAAGAGTTCCCGTGAGGATGCAGTGATGATGGTGTACCAGGAACCAGAGGCTTTGAACCTGACCAGTGAATCATTGCAATGAACATTTGCTAGTAAAGCTGATTGGACAAAAAGGTATCCGATGTGACACACTGCTCTCAATGCCACCAGGATGAATGAAGAAGTGTTGGAGAGGCGGGAAAGAAGGAGAAATGAGGAGGTGAGGTTTTGTTTGTTTGTGTTTTTTTTTTTTTTGGTTGGTTGGTTTGTTTTTTATTTTGTTTGTTGTTTGTTTGCTTTGTTTTTATTTTTTAAAAGTTTTCCTTTTGTTGGAGGAAGCTGTAAGGGTGAGGGAAGGATATGCTGGGACTAGCAGGTGAGCAGAATTAGGGTGCATGTGAAATTCCCAGAGAATCAATACAGAAATTGTGTTTTTAAAAAGTTTTATAATATGAAACAAAAGAAGTGGGGGTCTTAGTCAATAGAAACCATAACTATTTGTTAATTCGATATAGCTGTGGTGGTGATCTGCTTGTGATGAATTTCTCTAAGAAAAGTTGAAATGAAGGAGGCATTACATGTGCATTAGCAAGTAATTGGGAGCAACTCAAATGTCCACCACTAGGAAACTAATAGAATAAGCACTGCACAGACCACATGGGCTACACACTTAAGCCCTGTTAATAGCAAGAACAATCACCACTTAATGTGATTGCTTTAAAGTGATCATAACCAATTATTTCCTTTGAGAATCATCAAATGTTGACATATACACACAATCTCATTTTGCATAATTTCATTCCCATTAATCAAGGAGTGCTTTGACCACAGCACCTCCAATAAATCAGGAAGTGTGAGTTCAAACCCAGATTCTTATTTTTTTTTATTAAGGAATTTTTTTTATTCATTTTACATACCAATCAAAGATCCCCCTCTCTTTCCTCCTCCCACCCATCCTGCCTTCCTCCCCCACCCACAACCCACCCATCATTCCCTCCTCCAACAAGGCAAGGTCTCCCAGGGGAAGTCAACAAAGCCTGGTACATTCAGTAGAGGCAGGTTCAAGCCTCTCCCCCAGCATCAAGGCTGTGCAAGGTGTCTCACCATAGGTAGTGGACTTCAAAAAGCCAGCTCATGCACCAGGGATGGATCCTGATCCTACTGCCGGGGGGCCCTTAAGCAGACCAAGGTACACAACTGTCTCGCTTATGCAGAGGGCCTAGTTCAGGCCCATGGAGGCTCCACGGCTGTTGGTCTAAAGTTCATGAGTTCCCACTAGTTTGGTTTGGTTGTCATTGTAGGTCAAACCCAGATTCTTATTGAGAAGAGAACCATGAATAATTATAATCTAAGGACCTCAGACTTCTTGTCACTGGGAAGTGTTCTCATCTCTTAGAGGCTGGCACCTATGAATGGCAGAAAATATTGAAAGTGTATTGCTGACAGTGCACAGCCACTGACGTGGACTCTACTTCGTTCTGTTGTGGCTGTCAACAGTAAGAGGTCAGAGCAGGGCCTATCAAGGCTCAAAGTTGCATTTACTCAGGCTCTGATTCCTGATGCATCATTTCCTTGCAGTTTGGACCAGGATCAGCATTGCCTCTGGAAAACTCACATTTCCTGTTGCATTGGAGTTGAAGAAGCCTACATGAAGAGCTGCTGTTAATATGATAGAATATGCATGAAATTCCATACTTGGAAGACCCTCGGTGTTGATTGGTATTTTCTTCTCTAGCCTCTGTCTTTTTATAATGAAATAATGGAAATCTGAATATAACTGAGACCTGTGAAGTTCTCTAGTAGTAATTCAAGATTTTATTAGTATTTTAAAATAAGTTTATAAAGTAGTTGATTCTCAGTGAAATATCACAAAATGGAAAATTTGAAAGCATATTGACTTTTTTATGTTTTATAAAATCTTTATTGACAAATAATTCACATAGTATACAATTTGCCTATTTGCACAATTTGATAGACTTTAGTCCAGCATCCTCATAGGCCCGTGACACCATCACCACTTTCTATTTTAGAACATCGCTGTCTTCAATTTCATACACACATATAATGTATGGAGATTACATTCCACCTTATTTTTTTAAATGAACATAATATTTGCAAACAAAAGACTGCTATCACCCGTGAAAGGCTCAGAGGTCATGTTGCATAACAGGGTTCTCTTTGCCTTGTTTAATCAGGGTGTGTATTTTGGATTTGATTTGCAATTACATACTCTCTTCCCGTAAAAATGATTACAGATCCCATGACGAGCCTGTGACTTGACACGTGTCCTGGCTTCATTTCTGCTGCTCTGACCTAGGAAAGAAAGCAACATAGGGATGAAAGGATTTACTTCAGCTCACAATTCCAGGCTGCAGCCCATGATAGCAGGGAGGTTAAGGGGCACAGCCGCAATCAAGAGAGGGGGAAATGAATTCATGGGTCTTTAGTGCTTAGCACTTTCTCTAGTCTTTCATAGTTTGTGGACCAAACCTAGGGAATGAGGCCACCCACATTGGCATAGGTCTTCTCACATCAACTTAACTTGATCAGGACAACCCCGCTCCACAAAGGTATACCCACAGGCCCACTTGATCTAGGCAATCCTTCACAGAGACTCTCTTCCCAGATGACTCCAGGTTGTGTCAAGTTGACAGTTAAAAGTGACCATCCTGTTTTTATGTGAGTGTGTTGGGGGTTGAATGTTCACTTCTTTATCCTGCTGTCAAACAAAGGCATGTGACTTCATGAAGATTGTGTAGTGGATATCAGATATAACACATGAATGGAGGTTGATAATGGTATCATAAACAGAGTACAAGAATTACCCTCATACTACAAATGGCATCAGGTAGAATGCTTATATTTAGGACATGGGGGGACATTAATCTGAGAAAACATCTATAAAGGGTTAAGCAGTAAATATACTGAGCTTTTTAGGTACAGAAACTCTCTGTTGTGTATCTTATATCCTTTGAAACTAAAAATGCCCTTCTTAGGTAGTAGAAAAAAGAAGCCAGTATCATAAGTGAAACACTAACTATAGGTACCACCTGTCTAATGGTACACACACACACACACACACACACACACACACACACACACACACATATATATATGGGGATCAAGTTACCTTCCCATAGTGGAAGTGGGTTAATAAGAAATTTCAATGTATTTAATAGCTAAGAACATCAATATTTGTCTTAGTCTGTTGAAGCCACCATAAGATAGGTAGCTTATAGTCATAGAGACATATCTGCCATAGTTCCAGAAGCTGGAAGGTTCAGGACCAAGTCTCAGTCAGGTTCCAAGATGAGAGGCTACTTTCTGGCACCCAGAAATCCATACGTTGTTAACGTGCCTGGAAAAGGGGACAAGGGAGTTCACTGAGACGTCTTATACCTTACAGGACACTAATAACCTATAGGAGGGCTCCAACTCCCAGAGGCCTCTCATTTGGGGTTAGGTTTCAATGTGTTAATTTGGAGGGAGAGGACAAAAACCATAGTAGCCTCCTAGAAGATAAAATTCATAATGTTTAATAAGCAATAATAAACTACCAAGCATTTAAACTGCAGCAAAAATGAAGACCATAAAAATAACTGCTAGTTAATCAAAACTGACCCTGAGCTGGAGAAATTATTTCTGTGATTTGAACTCTTTTGACTTGAGCTGTGGCTCACAGCTCAGCCTTCATGTTCTCTTTCTCTTTTTAGCTCTTGAAGACTTTCTCTCTTGAATGCACACATGAGCAGTACTTTCCTGTAAAACTTACTAAAGATTTTCCAGGCACATGAAGTGAGGCAGAGCCCTCAGGACACTGCTGGCCGCCATTGTATCTGAAAGCTTTTGTTCATGTCTACACTTTATAAGCATAATTCAGTATCTGAAAACCTTGATGGACAAACATTTTTCACGAACCTTCAGTAAACCGGAGCCTCTGTGTGTCCAGTGTTGTCAAAGATGCCCTTCAGAGGAAGCTGTGAGAGATGTGTGCTAAGGAAAACCACTAGATGGGGCAATGCCGTCAGGTAACCACAGCAAGGGCAGGGAGGGAGTCTGGTGTGAGGAACACAACTGCTATCCCCTCGTCATTTCCCTGCCTCCTTTACTCGCCAATGATCTTGTGAAAAGCACTGTGTCTAAGACAGTTTTGCTTTGCTTCACACGAAAGACCGCCTTTATTACTTTTCAATGCTTAATTTTTTTTTTCATGTTAACACTTTGATAAAGACTAAGTAGTTAGTTTCTTTCTTTCTTTCTTTCTTGGTTGGTTGGTTGGTTGGTTGGTTGGTTGGTTGGTTGGTTGGTTTTTCCAGACAGTGCTTCTTTGCGTAGTAGTTTTGGTGCCTGTCCTGAATCTCGCTCTGTAGACCAGGCTGGCCTTGAACTCACAGGGATCCGCCTGGCTCTGCCTCCCGAGTGCTGGGATTAAAGGTGAGCACCACCACTGCCTAGCTAGCCTTATTTTTTTTCTAATGTTTTCATTGTTTGAAAATTCTTATAACAAAGTCAAAAAAGTTTCAAACCACAACATCAACCACAAAAAGAAATTGTATTTCTCTAAACTCATATAGGATAATAATTTTCTTTTTACTACTGTATAAAAAACAAGCCAGTCTTAAAGAAACAAATTTAATATAGTGAAATATTTATATTCTGAAAACTGTTGAAGTACCTGGAAAGATACCTAAATAAAGGGAAAATATGTTATGCTCATGTTTTGGAAAACAGTATTATTAAGGTGGTCAAACACTGAACAAATTCAGCACAGTTCCTACAGAAATGCCCCACTTCCGCGGCTACTTTATGATAGGCAAGTCTTCTTGGTAAAAATGTATGTTTGATTCTAAAATTCATATAGAAACAATTGGGACCCAAATAACCCGAATAATTCTAAAAATGAAGATCATACTTTGATTACTTTCAATTTCTCTTTTAAAACTTGCTCTAAGGCAGTGGTTCTCAACCTGTGGGTTGCAACTCCTTTTGGGTCAAATGAGCCTTTCACAGAAGTCATCTAAGACCATCCTGCATATCAGATATTTACCTTATGATTCATAACAGTAACAAAATTTACAGTTATGAAGTAGCAATAAAAATAATTGTATAGTTGGGGTCACCACAACATGAGCAACTGTATTAAAGGGTCACAGCATTTGGAAGGTTGAGAACCACTGCTATAAAGGCTAGTGAGTTCTCTCTGTAGTTAAAGGCACTTACTACCAAACGTAATGATCTGAATTCTATCCCCAGAACCCACAAGGTGGAATGAGAGAATAAAATTCTATAAATCATTTTATGGCCTTCACATGTGAGCCTTGGTACACACACACACACACACACACACACACACACACACACACACACACACACTTAAATAAATAAGTGAATAATTAAATAATTGTAAAAGAAATGTTTAAACTTTACTATAAAACAATAGTCATTGACATTGCTATTTTTCAATAGGTATATGATTTTTTGTGCTGTTATTGAGACTCATGTATGAAATTGTCATACACTTAGTAGGTGCTATAAAATGTAGACATGTGGATAAACATGATAAAATTACAATCCCAGAAGTAAATTCATATATGTATGCATATTGAACATATTCATATATTTTCAAATAATTTTCAATAGGAATCCTCAAAACAATAAACAGGAAAAGTATCTTTTTTTCAATGAATAGTTGCAATTGGATATCCATATGTAGAAAAAAGGGTTGGACTCTTCACATGCACAAAAATTAATTCAAAATAGATCATAGACATGAATGTCATAGCTAAGCCTACAACCTCTAAAAGAAAATACATAAGTAATTCCCTGTGACCTTGGATTAGACAAAATTGATTACATTATGCCCAAAGCACAAACACCAGGGGCAAAAGTAGATTAACAGGAATTTATCTACACTGAACTCTTTGTACTTCCCAGAACTCTATCAAGATTGTGAAGGGCAAATCTCAGAGTGGGAGCAACATTCCCTAAGCATATCTGATATGGAAATAAGGTCTAGAATAAATAAGGAACTCATAACTCAACAATAAAAAAGATAATTCAGCTAAAAATAGACTGAAGATCTTACTAGACATTTCTCCAGTGAAGACATGAAAATACCCTGTGTTAAAATGGTACTAAAATATAATTGGTCATTAGGTAAACGCAAATCAGATTACAATGAAATCCTTTCACTTACACTAGGGACAAGATGGATTAAAATAATAAGTATTAGTGAGGATGAGGTGATATTAGAAACCTTATGCCCTGCTGGTACAGATGTGGGATTCTGTGGATGCTTGAGAAATTGCCTTTGGAAAATGATAAGATTATCATCTGTCGTGATGGTTAACATATACTGGCATATATACAAGAAAAATTATAATATATACTTCCATATTATTTGTATACAAATATCTAAAGTATTCATATTCTATTAGCCACACTATGGAAGCAGAGATCTGTCTGCCTCTGATTCCCTAGTGTTGGAATCCAAAGTGTGTGCCGGCCAAGAGTGCATATTTTTACAGTAAGATATTATTTAGCATTTAAGAGAATGAGATTCTAAAATATGCTACATTTGGATAAACCTTAAAAAAAATCACACCAAATGAAAGGAATCAGTAATAGGAAATCACATTGTATAAATCAATTTATTTGAAATGTCTAGAATAGTCAGATGTACAGAGATAGATAGTAGGCCAGTGGTAAGTTTATGAGATACTGATTGAGTTGTGGGGTAGGATTAAGATAGTTGTAGCTAATGGTTATGGCTATCCATTTTAAAATAAGAAATACTCCAACTTTGCTATGGCAATGATAATACAACTATAATAAAACACTGAATTACAACCTTTAAATGGGTTAATTCCATGGTATACAAATTATCTCGATAAAGCTGTTAAAACTCATTGAACATGACTTCAAACAACAGTGTGTTAAGGGTAAAAAGGCCTCCAGTTTGCCTGGGGCACAGCCAGCCACAGAAACAATAGGAGATGAGGCTTGGGGACTTTCAAACCCTGGAAAGTAGAGTTTTGATTCATTTCCTGGACTCCTGTGTTCAGGCTTTACAATGGGATACTTTGATCTGAAAATCAGTTTCAGAAGGAAGCGCAGACTCCTGCTGGTCAGGAAAGTGAATCTGAGGCAAGTTTCTCAGTGTATCTTACTTAGAAAATGGGGGTGACTGTTTCTATTTCCTGTGCTTTTTTGGTTATGTATCCAATATTCAGTGATAAAGCAGGTGACTAGAGAATAGTAGTACTACTGTTCTTATGAAAATCAGGTGGGTTGCTTTATACTAGGTGGGATTGGACTCTCGAAAGATCGATTCCAATTCTGCCAGGCAGGTGTGGGCTTGCAGTGGTGGATGGAGGTTGTCGCGGCAGAGGAAAATAATAAGTAGAAGCATTTTCAAGAAAATAGAAGGCATCTTCAGAGAATTCCAGCTACATCTGAGCTGAGCACACTGTGAGTCCAGAGAAGTCCAGAGAAATGACACAGGATTAGGACCCAGAATGGCAAGCAGAAAAGCAGATTTAATTAGGTGGGGTAGGGTAGCACTGAAGCTTGTGGGCTGGCATAGAATGTCCATGTTTTTGTTTTAAGAAAAGCATAGCACAGATATTCAATACATGTTCGCTGAAGAAACTGCAGCAAAGTAAAATATGCTTTGACAAACTGGGATCAGAAAATGGAACATCCACTCAAGAGGTTGTGGTACCATGTGTTACATATCCAGACCTGGATTCCTCACAGAAAGGATCCCAGTTCCTCACAGGATTCCCCACCTCTCCCTTGGCCCTAGCCCCCCAAACTCAGCAGGCTTCTGTCAAAATGAAGCTCAGAGGAGTTTGTAAGGATTGGTTATATATGGATACATATCAAAATTTTGATTTATGGAGACACGTGGGAATTTTGCCAGAGAAGAAATGGGAGGACCAGTGGGACCAACTAAGGAGCATATACCTTTGAGAGAATATAAAGATGCTTAACTGCATCCTACTTGCATCATACCTAAAGCCATGCTGGACCCTCATAATAGACAAAATGCATTTCCTTATCATTTAATCCATTAGAATCAAGACTTCATAATGAGTAAAATAGATTCCTGTCTGACAGACAAAGGGAATGCATCTTCTTTCTAAAGAATGGATAACAAAGCCCTGAGTCAGGGTTGCTGTCATCAGGAATAGAAAACTGTGAACAAAATTAAGAGTTAATTTAGGCAGGCTGTGGTTCACAGATTTGGCAAATAAAAGATAAGATAGATTGTTTACTATGAGCATGTCCCCTGGGAAGCTTGAGAGGTACAAAAATATTTGTTGTTCTCTGGAATTAGTCTTAACTGATCAGTCTTGCCCAGTTACTTCAGGTTAGGACTCTCAGGACTTAACCCTTGATTTGACTGAAAAAACAAAAGCAACAGTGTAGCTAGAGTTTTCCTGCCTTGCCCACAGTCAGGACAAATCTCTGTCACCCACCAGTCCCACAGATGCTCAGACCCAACCAAGTAAACACAGAGACTTATATTGCTTACAAACTGTATGGCCATAGCAGGCTTCTTGCTAACTGTTCTTGTATCTTAAATTAATCCATTTTCATAAATCTATACCTTGCCACATGGCTCATGGCTTACCGGCATCTTCACATGCTGCTTGTCCTGGCGGCGGCTGGCAGTGTCTCTTCCGCCTTCCTGTTCTAGAACTTTTCTCCTCTCTGTTAGTCCTGCCTATACTTCCTGCCTAGCCACTGGCGAATCAGTGTTTTATTTATTGACCAATCAGAGCAATTTGACATACAGACCATCACACAGCACAACAGAGCATCAGTGAAGCTGGAACTTGAGTTACAGAAGTAAAGGGCTGCTGCCTCGTCAGACTAGGAAGGCACAATGTTCTATGGAAGTGATTAAGGTCAATGAGAACAGACAGCAGGTGACAGGAACCAGATTGTCTGAGAACACTATTGTCAACCAGGGTGGTTCCTTCCCTCCCTGTAGTGGCTATCTACTGGCGTTTAGATAGTTAGTCAAAATGGGAAGAGAGGAAACCATTACTGGCTTCTGGGAATCAGAGCCCCAGGATGCTGCAGAACATCCAGCACTGCACAAGACAGTCTCTCAGAAAGAAGAAACATCCCATATAACATGCCAATTGTGGTGAGGTTAAAGAAACCTATGGCCAAGGGTCAAGTATAAAAGGTTACTTCCTGTTTCACAGCAAATTTGCATCAATTGTAACAGTCTAATTTTGCTCTGTGTTTAGTGCTTAGTAAACATCCAACACGTGTCAGTCTACTTGTCAAGAACATGAAGAGGAATGAGACTTCCAGAGTGGACTATCTGGAAGCTGAGGCACCAGGGAAGACAAAGGCCAAGGTCTCGAAGTGAAATCTCCTAGTGAGTGCAAAGAGGAAGTAGTAACCATGTCTTAATTTGAGAAATTGTGTGATACGATCACTGCGATGAACAAAGTTGAGCCTCAAGATGGTCTAGTGTAGGGAATGAGCAGATCTTTTTTTCTCCTAGCAAAACCTCATGAGAATAGAAGAAAAGGCAACTAAGATATCCACCTCCAGCCAAGAAAGAGAGAACTATCAAGTGTGTTTTCTAGGCTCATCACAGGAACAGTGGCTGGTGACTACCCCAAGTATGATCCAAGAGTTAAAAAAAAAATGATACGGCACATGACTTATGTCCTTTAAGCTCCCAACACCCCTCTTCTTAGGTTTCCTTTGTCTTTATCATGTTACTTCTCTGCACTCACTTCACCTGAGCATGTTTTGAAATGTGTTCCACATTTCAAAGACAATTGCTAGAGCAAAGAGAATTAAAATAGTACAGTCATATATTGAGGTAATAGAATATTATTCATCTCCAAAAAGAAACTAGCAATCAAGCTTTTAAAGGATATGGAGGAAAATTAAAAACCTAGGATTGAGTGAAAGAATCCAATGGCAAAGTTACACACACAATCAGCTTCCAAATATATAATATCCTAGAAAATGGCAAAACTATAGTGATGATAAAAGACATCACTACCTAGCACTAGGTGAGAGGAGATACCAATGAACTGGAGGAGTACACGGAACATTTGAGGCAGAGAAAGTGCACTATTAGATGTTACAATGGTAGTTCCATGTCTTATATATGTATATGTATATTCATTACTGTGGCAGTTTGAATGTAATTGGCCCCCATAATCTCATAGGGAGTGGCACTACAATGAGTTGTGGTATTGTTGGAATGGGTATTGCCTTGTTGGAGGAAGTATGTCACTGTGAGGGTCGTTGAAGTTTCCTATGCTCAGGATACTGCCCAGTGTCTCAGTTGACTTCCTGTTGCCTGCAAGATGTAGGACTCTCAGCTACTTCTCCAGTACCATGTCTGCCTGCATACTGTCATGCTCCCTGTAATGATGTTAATGGACTAAACCTCTGACCTGCAAGCTGCCACCTCAATTAAATATTTTCCTTTATAAGGAAGGATTACCATGGTCATGATGTCTCCTCACAGCAATCAAAACTCTAAGACAGAAGTTGGTACCAGGGACTGGGGTATTGCTGTGATAGGCCAGACCATGTTTTTGTTTGGAGTAATGTGGACTTTGGTACTTTGTGTTAGGAAAGCAATGGAATGCTTTAAGCACTGTTTAATGAGCCATATTAATAGGAGCATGGAAGACAGGGGTGCTGATTGAAATCTGATGAACTGTGGGGAGCTACCTCAAGAGGTTTCAGAGGAGAAGAATTTTAGTATGTTGCCTAGAGATCATTCTTGTGTTATTTTGGTGAAGAAGTGACTGTCATTTGCTCTTGTCTGAAGCGTCTGGCTGAGATTAAAGTGAAGAGTTTTGGATTAATTCCTTTGGCAGAGGAAATACAAAAATAGTCTAGTATAGACTCTGTTGTGTGGTTATTAGTGGTAACTCTGATGAAGATTTTTAATGAAAAGGAGCAAGCTAAACAGGGTAAATTACAAAAATGTACATTTTGAGGAGAAAAAGAACACCAGGAAGTTGAATGGAGTTAAGTCCTATGTTCAAGGAGATAAGCAGATCAAGAAATAAAATAAACAGGATTCCTGGAGCTCTGGTCAGTATTTGGCTGTAGATCTCTGCAGCTGCTTCCATCAATTACTGGATGAAGGCTCCCTGAATCCTGTTTAAGAGACAGAGAAAGAACTGAATGAGGGAGTCAAGGTTATTACAAAGGAACTCACAGAGACAACTGACTTGGGCTCATAGGAGCTCACAAACACTGGACTAACAGCTAAGGAGCCAAAATGGGACTGGCCTAGGCCCTCTACATATATGTGACAGTTGTATAGCCTGGTCTACTTATGGGACTCCTAGCAGTGGGAGTGGGGCCTGTCCCTGATGCTTTTGCAGGCTTTGGGGAACCTATTCCTCATAATGGGTTACCTACCTCAACTTGATATGCCATGCTTTATTGACACCCATGGGGGCCTGACCCTTTCTGAACTGAAACAGAGGAGGAGTGAATGGGGGGGGGCAGTCAGAAGGGAGGCGGGGAGAGAATGGGAGGAAAAGAGGGAGGAAAAACTGCAGTCAGGATGTAAAATAAATGAATACATTTAATTAATGAAAAAATGTTAAAAATAAATGGAATAAATGGAGTGGTGACTTCAGGGCAAAATTACACCTATCTAAGTTTCCAACTTGTGAAAAGGAACTAAAGAAAAGCTTACAGCCAGGTGTGGTGGAGCACATCTTCCAAGCACTGGGAAGACAGAGGCTGGCAGATCTCTGAGTTTGAGGCCAGCCTGATCTACAGAGCAACTTCAAGGACAGCCAAGCTTGGGCAGTAAAGGTAACAAAACTAGAAATCTGGTGAAGATACAGTTAAACAAGGGGGCCATGTTCTAGACCACTAAGCTGATTCAAAAGTTGAACTTGTAGCTTCAACCACATGATGGTTCTAAGCATAGAAAAAACAGGTTATAGAATTTGCCTCCAAGCCAGGCATGTGTCAGGGATGTCCCTAAATGGAGGCCTAGTAGAGACGCCATTGTGTGAAGTTGTGAACTTGAAGTCTGGATTGCCTTGGAGAACCCAAGATATTAGAGATGCCAGAGTCATGGGATACCTGCTAAGGAGAGCTCCTAACAGGGAGTAGAACCAGCCCATGAAAAATAAGTATGTTACAGTCAACAAAGCTGAACAGAGTTGGAGATCTGAAGAGCGTTTTGACATCAGATATGGAGATGAAAAGTTTAGAGTCTGCCCAACTGGTTTTTGGTCTTGCTTTGGTCCAGTATTTCCTCACTATGCTCCCTTCCATACCTTTTGGAATGGCAATGTATATACTGTGTCATTATATGCTGAAAATATGTGATCTGCTTTTTTATTTTGATTTTATAGGGGATTACAGTTAAGAGATTGTATGAATATCAGAAGAGGCTTTGAAGTTTGGACTTTTAGACATTGTTGAGACTATGATAGACAATGGAGACTTTTGAAGTTGGAGTAAATGCATTTTTGCATTATGATATTGTTATAAGCATATGGGGGCCAGGGAGTGGAATTTGGTAGTTGGAATGCAATTGGCCCCCATAGTCTCATAGGGAGTGGCACTATTAGGAGGTGTGACTTTGTTAGAGTGGGTATGGCCTTGCTGTTAGAAGTTTGTCACTGTGTATGTGTGTGTGTGTGGTGGGGGACTTTGAGATTTTCTATGCTCAGGATATTGCCCAGTATCTCAGTTGACTCCCTATTGCCTGCAAGATGTAGGACTCTCAGCTACTTCTCTAGTACCATGTCTGCCTGTACACTACCATGCATGCTCCCTGCCATGATAATGGACGAAACCTCTGAATGTAAGCCACCACCACAAATTAAATGTCTTCCTTTATGAAAGTTGTTGTGGTCATATTGTCTCTTCACAATAATAAAAACCATAAGACAATTATATATTCATTATTATATATAATTATACATCGATAAATCTTCATTATGTGTGTGTGTGTGTGTGTGTGTGTGTGTGTGTGTGTGTGTGTGTATTCATTCTATGGTTTATATATATAAACATACTTGTCCAAACATGTAGAATGAACAACACTAAAATTGAATGAGTTCTGGGCTCTGGATGATAATGATGCTTCACAGCATATTTATCAGTTGTAAATGATAAATATGTACTGTGTACAGCATGGTAATAATGGGGTGGCTGGGGTTGTGGGGGTTTAAGACAGACAATGCAGACATACTGTAGTTTCTGCATAGTGTGATAACAACCTAAAAACTGCTTCACAAAGATTATCTACAAAAAAAAAATCACAGAATAATTTTCAGGCTCCTTAAGGGATTCTGTTTAAGTACTTTTTCATCTGTGATGCGGTGCTGTTGAGCTCAGTCTCAGGGTCTACATTTTTCCTCCTTTTGCTGTGGAAGCCTCAGATATCCTTATATTCTAAGGGTACATTTCATCATGAGATACATGTTCTCTAGAAACCTGTTACTAAGAACTCCAGTGTCTCCGAACATGGGCAAGATGTGGACTTGAAATCCTCCTGGTTAATTGGTGAATAACTCGTGCAAGACACTCTTGTCCAGCAAGCCTCATGGTTGAAATGGGGCTGTATTTAACATTGCGCTTTGCTTTCTGTTCCTTATTTGGCTCTTCTGTTACAGAGCAAAGTCCACAATTACGGGACAGTGCCATCATCACCATTTCCACCCCTCTGGTCCTCAGTGGGCAGAAAATAAGTACATAGTGGGTGATGGGACTGATGAACAAGCAAACCAATGGGCAGTCATGGTCTCCAGGGTGACTAGGAAGCCTGGAAAGGATACAGCATGAAGAGTACCTGGTACAGGGCAGCTCTCCCCTGCCCTTGTCCTGTGAATTTGTTCTTTCACTTAAAGCAGTCCTGGGCTGCCACTGGGAGACTCAGTCCTAACAATTAAGTACAACAATAGAAATTTCAACAAAGAGATTTCAGGAATAGACTGACCCTGAGAAGTGAGAGGAAGGCAACAGTACCTGCTTCCTTTTACCTTGCACTATCTACAAAAGTAGGTCTTTGTCTCCGGTAATTGCACATTAGGGAAAAGCAGTATCAATTTAAATGTAACACTTTTCAACCTAGGGACAGGCTATTTCTATCTCAAGGCTAATATAATGATTCCCTCAAAGCCCCAAACCTACTGATTCAATTACTCCAGGAAAATACTTGAAGTTGAGATAAGTTTTCTTTTAAAGCTCATTATAATTTTCCTAAATCCTGAAGAATGCAGGAGAGAAAGACAGAATGAGTAGCTATGATGCAGGGACAGAACCCTGTTCTGCCTCTCTCAACTATGACAGGTCATGTCTTCCATTTGGACACCAAACCACAAATTTTCAAAATCTGAAAATTAGCTACATCAACGATTTTTCTAAGAACACGTTTAGCGAAAGCATTGTATAAATTTTCTGATTTGTATAGACAAAAGGCCAATAAATAAATAAATAAAAGCAAAACCATCATACTAACTATTAGGCTATGACTATTCAGAGTCTGGCCCATGGCGTTTTTACACAGATGATACATGGAGCCAACCCATTAGTTATTGACGGCACCTTGCATAAAAGGCCCACCTCAAAAGAGACAACTTATGCTGTATGATTCACTACTCATTCAGAAAAGGAGAGGCCTATCTCAGATACAGTCCCATGATG
Source organism: Peromyscus leucopus (assembly GCF_004664715.2). Taxonomy (NCBI): domain Eukaryota; kingdom Metazoa; phylum Chordata; class Mammalia; order Rodentia; family Cricetidae; genus Peromyscus; species Peromyscus leucopus. The sequence goes on along the minus strand of NC_051084.1, from coordinate 1,601,151 downwards.
ATAACATCAGGTAACTCCCCACTGAATAAAATAACTTTCACTTCCCCTCAGCAGAGTGACCCTGCTTATGGAAACTTGCCACAATGTTTTTAGAGTGTTTCAATAAATTCTTTCTGTCTAGCAATGTGTGTGTTTGGTAAATTCTTCTACTGTCTGTGGCATGGGGCTTCTATATGCTATTTTGTAAGCCAAGATTCAGTTTTATGCTTAAACAACAAAATAAGTAGGCATCACCAGAAAAATCATGACATAAGAGAAGTGGAATAACTGTAAAAGGAGTTTGTTTCTCATCATCCTTGCCTTTCAATCCCAAGGAAAATGTGTTAAGGTTTTGAGAGGGATTTACATGTTAGTCTAGGTGTGTGAGTGTGTGTGTGCACTCAGCTGAGTGAATTTTATTATTTGTTAGTATAAAATAGACTTAATATCAAAGAAACACCTATTGCATTATGTTTTTACCTTTTTCAGATTTCAACTTACAAGACCTCATTAGCAATGGGAAAAATGATCATTTCAAATGAGTTCTTTGGTATATGCAAGGCGCATCATGCGCAGGAATTTATGTAGAACTTTTTATCCCCAGTGACCACTAAGTGAATTGGTAGAGACCGCTTCAATCGTTGTAAAATGTGATTTTACAACGTTTCTCTCCTGGAATTTTTCAGGGCAGTGAATGTCATTGCATATTAAATTCACAAGCTAATTCCCAAGTAATAAGATACTGTTTTTCACCATAAATGAACAAATTAATGGGCCAATAATGGGACAGCTTTGGTCTGAAGGCATCATCAGGAAACTGAAGAAACTGGTGGTTTTTTTTTTGTCTTCTTAAAAATTGCCGTTTTACAAATGAAAACTCAGTTATGAATTTCAGTTCACAAAGCTCTTCTTCAAATTCAGACACAGTAGTATCTTGGCAAACTTTGTGAGGAAAGGGTTGATAGTCATTAACATTGTTTTGGATACAAATGATGTTCATTTCTGAAAGAGATTAGTTAATAATTTGACTAATATTTTATTTTCACACCTATTATATATATATATGAAGCAAACTCTGAAATTTTATGAAAGAGATTAGTTAATAATTTGACTAATATTTTATTTTCACACCTATTATATATATATATATATATATATATATATATATGAAGCAAACTCTGAAAATTGTTCTGAATTACAAAATAAATATTTCATATTCCCTCATTCCCTCTGGAAACTAATAAAGAATCTTCTTAACTATGCATGGTAAAAAAAATTGCCATTTTATTTTAGTATGTAAAATAGTTTATATTAGAGATATATAGTAGGTGCTTAGTAAGTGCTTACTGAATTAATTTTGTCTCAATTTTACTAATGAGGGAATTGTGGCTTGAGGTACAAGTGCCCTGAGATAACAGAGGCTGTATGGAGTGTGCAACTCCTGTGCCTGATGCTGAGCTCAGCTTCTTCTTTCCATCTCTTGGTTTTTAATGTCTCTACTGAACTTCCACTAAGACACAGAGGACACAGGGTAGAGTTTGCTTCTTCTTCTTCTTCTTCTTCTTCTTCTTCTTCTTCTTCTTCTTCTTCTTCTTCTTCTTCTTTTTCTTCTTCTTCCTATTCTTCTTCTCCTCCTCCTCCTTCCTCTTCCTCTTCTTCCTCTTCCTCTCCTACCTTTTGCCTGAGTCCATTATAAATCATAACAATGCTTGAATGGGCTAAGACACCAGGAAAGTATAAGGGAAGAGGAATAAGAAAGAAAGATGGGTGGCATCATTCCATGGGCTGGTGTCCCAGGCATAATTAAAAGGAGAAAGTGAGTACTGGTGAGGTGACTTGCACAGGTTAGAGGCACTTGTTGCCAAGCCAAATTACCTGAGTTCAGCCCCCAGAACCCATGTGGTAGAAGGAATGAAAGAGCCAGAGACACTCCCACTCCCACTGCCAGGGGTCCCACTAAAACATCAAGCTAACAGACATATCATACATGCATAGGACCTAGTGCAGACCCATGCAGGCCACCAATTGCTCACAATATCCTTCTATAACTCATAGATCAGAGCCTAGCCCAATCATCATCGAAGAGGCTACCCCCGACAGCTGATAAGAGCAGATGCAGAGACCCACAGCCAAACATTAGGCAGAGAGAGATCCCAAATTGAAGATCCCCATTGGGTACTTGCCCTTAGAGCTCAGGGAATCCTGTGGAAGAGGGAGAGGGGAAAATGTGGGATCCAGAGTGGTCAAGGATACCATGGGAGCACAGCCCACAGACTTCAACTGGATAAGGATCATAGGACCCCAAATGAGGAATTCTAAGTAAGATTCTATTCAGTGATATAAAATTAGGGCTCAGTGGAGAAATGGCTGATCTCAAGCAGTGATGAACAAGGGACAAATTAATTTCTGAAAGTTTCCTCCCAAAAGCAGGACAGTATTTTTCAAAAGAGCACTGAAAAATGTGATGGGGTCTATGTAAAAGATACAAAAGCCAATTGAAAAGGGACTCCCTTTCCAAAGTGGGGAAAACTGGAGCATTAAAATAAATGGTCACCTACTGAACAGTGCACGCTTTCAGACATCAACAGGTATGTAAATGAGCTAACAGTCTGGTGGGGAATGAAGTATTTTATGTAGTTTTAAATTGCTTCCTAGCAAACATTTATTAATTACGAGGGACAGACAGTGACTTTATGAGGAAGAATCAGACGATGAGTGTGGAAGGCCCAAAGGAAGCTGAGCATCACTTTGTGAAAGCCAAGAAGCAAAATATGGCATGATTTCTGTTTATTCCTGACAAACATATAGAACATGAACCCAATCTCTAGGAAACTCCCATGGAGTTTTGTTCTAAAGACCTTATCATTGAGTGTAGGAGTCTGTGGTTTGCTATTCCTGGGCCCTTCTAATTACAATTGCCGCCTCCCTAACAGTACACAAATCACATTTTGTGATTTTTCCCCTTAGTTTATGTCACTAAAAACAAGCTGTGTAAAATTAATTTAATGAAATACTTGTGATTGTCAGTATTTTCACAGGATTCTTCATCTCAAATGAAGTATTTTATGTAGTTTTAAATTGCTTCCTAGCAAACATTTATTAATTAGGAGGGACAGACAGTGACTCCAATAAGTGCATCACACATACTTACACATGCCCATCTCTCTCTAAAGCTCTCACTGCCACTTTAGGCTTTACCTTAGCTATACAAGTTAATATAGCACCCTCAACCTCTTAACTAAGCTCCTGTCATCTCTCTCAGGTTCTCTAACCTACTATGATTTTTTTCCAACTGCTGTTCACTAATATTAACCCATTAAAAAGCCTATTAGGCAGAATACAGCCTCCAAGATTTTATTTGATTAGAAAAACAAAATAATCAAAGAAACAAACAAAACACTGCCTTTCCATTGGTTTCTAACACTCAACTACATACCTCAATCTTTGCAGCACATCAGAAAAGAATGATTACATTTTAAAGTATGTTGTCTATCAGCCATTGGCTTGTTCAAATCGAGACTCACACAGATTCCTGAGTGACAGGCTTATTTGCATAACGCTTCAATTAATTGCAACAGAATCCCTTGCAGTGGATTTAGATTAGGCTAAATGACATTTCTTTTAATGGTAGAAAAAAATGTGTAAGGAAAAAAAAAAAAGAAAAATGTGTAAGGATCATTACAAGTCTCAGTAGATGTACCTACCCCAGTTCTTCATGTTCATGCCTTTCTCCTCTTTCTCATACCACTACTCAGGCCAACTATGCCTCTTCCAGTTCACAGTACTACAGAGTGTTTAAGAATGTATTTAGGCTGGGTGGTGGTGGTGCACACCTTTGATTCCAGCATTCAAGAGGCAGAGGCAGAGGCAAGCAGATCTCTGTGAGTTTAAGGGCAGCCTGGTCTACAGAGCAAGTTCCTGGAGAGACAAAACTACACAGAGAAACCCTCTCTTGAAAAAAAGAAAGAAGGAAGGAAGGGAGGGTGTGGGGGTATTGTGTTCTCCAAAATATTGTGTATTCTAATAAATTTATCTGGGGGTCAGAGAACAGACAGCCACTAGATACAAAGGCTAGAAAATGGTGGCACTCACACCTTTAATCCTAGCATTCCAGAGATAGAAATCCCTCTGGATCTCTGTGAGTTCAAGGCCACATTGGAAATAGCCAAGCATGGTGACACGCCTTTAATCCCAGAAAGCCAGCCTTTAAGCCCAGGGAGTGATGGTAGAAAGCAGAGAGATATATAAGGCGTGAGGAACAGAAACTAGAGGCATTTGGCTGGTTAAGATTTTGGCTAGTTAAGCATTCAGGCTTTTGAGCAGTAATTCAGCTGAGACCCATTCCGGATGAGGACTCAGAGGCCTCCAGTCTGAGGAGACGAGACCAGATGAGGATCCGGCGAGGTGAGATAGCTGTGGCTTCTTCTGTCTCTCTGATCTACCAGCATGGACCCCAATAACTCGCCTCAGGTTTGATTTTATGAATAAGAACTTTTAAAATTCCTGCTACATCTGGCGCCCAACGTTCGTGTTACGAATTCATGAAAAAACTGTTTGCCTGTGGCCTTGTGAGCCCTAGCTCAGGCCCAAGCTACACTCAGCCGGTTGTGGTGGCACACGCCGGTAGGATTTGCTGAAGGAGACAGAGGCAGGAAGATCCCGAGTTTGAGGCCGGCCTAGGAGGCTTGGGAGAAGCTTTGGCCCGGACTGAACCACAAACAGTGGTGGGACCATGGAAGCAGTGGCTACTGCTCCACGTTGCCAGCTCCTTCTCATCGTGTTGGTGACTACGGTGATGCTGCTACCTGGGACGAAGGGTTTACCACTGCTGGTTCAGAGAAGAATTGCCAGGACCATTGTGTTACAAGAAAGCATCGGCAAAGGTCAGTTTGGAAAAGTTTGGCAAGACAAATGGTGGGGAGAAATTGCTGTGAAGATTTTCTGTTCTAGGGGAGAATGTTCATGGTTCCGAGAGACAGACATTTATCAGACTATGATTCCTCCAAACCACAGAGGAGGCAAAAAAAAAAAAAAAAAAATCTGCAGGAAACCATGACCATGCCTAACAGTGACTTTGAAATCTTCAAAAAGATGACAGGATCCTACAACGATGATTCCACATGGACTATGATAAAGCCATTAAGCCGATTAACACCATGGAAAAATCGACTTTGGACTACAAACTGGTCAGGACAATTTCGAGAGGACTAGCTGAGATGATACAGCCTGACAGACTACTCGAACAAGGACTTGAAACAAGCCCTGAACTTTCCTTTTATGCAGAGAATGGACAAATGATACAGAACTTGATGATTAACCCAAAAATTTTCTTTTCAAGATTCCCTAAAGATATCTTCACCCCTAGAAAGCAAAAGAAAAAGAGAATATAGATATGAGATAGATCATCGAATCTACTCTGAGAAAAAAGATAAAGAAATAATAGGATAAATAGGTAGATCACTGAATCTACACTGAAGAAAAAGGGGAAGATATAAAAATGACAAAAGGTAGACTAATGAATCTATTATAAAAAGAGAAAATATGGATATGATAAGATAAAAAGGGAGATTATGGAATCTACTTTTAAAAAGGAACTACTTGTTTTAAATAAGTTAAGTAATGAAAATTTTTTGGTCTGAGTTTATCAGATGTTACTGGACTGGACATTGTTAATATATATAATGGAGTTTTTTATCTGAATCTGTCAAATGTTAATGGACTAGACATCGGTAATGTAATTTTTGGCTGTATATATTGTATATGCTTATTGGATAGTTTTTCTTGTATTAGTTATAAGCTTTTTTAATTTTAGACAAAAAGAGAGGAGATGTGGGGGTATTGTGTTCTCCAAAATATTGTGTATTCTAATAAATTTATCTGGGGGTCAGAGAACAGACAGCCACTAGATACAAAGGCTAGAAAATGGTGGCACTCACACCTTTAATCCTAGCATTCCAGAGATAGAAATCCCTCTGGATCTCTGTGAGTTCAAGGCCACATTGGAAATAGCCAAGCATGGTGACACGCCTTTAATCCCAGAAAGCCAGCCTTTAAGCCCAGGGAGTGATGGTAGAAAGCAGAGAGATATATAAGGCGTGAGGAACAGAAACTAGAGGCATTTGGCTGGTTAAGATTTTGGCTAGTTAAGCATTCAGGCTTTTGAGCAGTAATTCAGCTGAGACCCATTCCGGATGAGGACTCAGAGGCCTCCAGTCTGAGGAGACGAGACCAGATGAGGATCCGGCGAGGTGAGATAGCTGTGGCTTCTTCTGTCTCTCTGATCTACCAGCATGGACCCCAATAACTCGCCTCAGGTTTGATTTTATGAATAAGAACTTTTAAAATTCCTGCTACAGGAGGGAGGGAGGGAGGGAGGGAGAGAGGGAGGGAGGAAGAAAGGAAGGAAGGAAGGAAGAGAAAGAAAGAAAGGAGGGGGAGGGAGGGAGGGAGGGAGGAAGGAAGGAAGGAAGGAAGGAAGGAAGGAAGGAAGGAAGGAAGGAAGGAAGGAAGTGTATTTAAGATGGACCTGCTCTGATAGATTTTTATAGTGTTCAAACTTATGTGAAAACTGAGGATAGTTTAATTAGAGTGAATGTTTTCCTAGATTTTTTTTCTGTCCTGGAGTTTTCAGGATTTTGTAGTAGATAGGTACGTGAAAATACAACTGATAAGTCAGGTGGTGGTGGCACACACCTTTAATCCCAGCAGAGGCAGGTAGATCTGTGAGTTTGAGGCCAGCCTGGTCTACAGAGTGAGTTCCAGGAGAGGTGCAAAAGCTACACAGAGAAACCCTGTCTGGAAAAAAAAATGATACTGATAAAGTGTAAAATCCAAAGTGAAGCTCCCCGGCTTCAGACTGGATGTTCTAACTGTACAGAAGTTCATTAAGAAGCATAGACTTAGCTGTGGGCAAGCACTTGTTGGAGTAGCTATATTAATCCAGCTGTATGATGGTTTTTATTTGCAAGTTCTTTACAATAAACTGATAATATTTTTTAAAGACAGTTAACTAAGAGAAAGCAAATTTAGTCTATTACTGACACTTGAAATTAAACACAAGCCAGTCAGAGTTATTATCTCCTAATAGTTGTAGTTTTATATGCTTGCTGGGGGCTTATTAACTGAGGAAGTACAAAGTAGTGTCTAACGTCCGTGGGGGTGAAGTACATGATAGAAATGATCGCAGTAGGCTCAGTGTAATTAACGAAAACTCAACAGAATTGTGGCAAATGTTAGCTTGTAGAGTCTTTTGAAGGCTCCACTTAATTGAAACTATGTGAAAATAAAGTTTGAATGTTTTCCTATACAACGATCATTGAAGTTTATGAGATCATTTTCCATATTTCTGGAAATTAATTTTTTTAAAGATCCTGGAGGTATGAAGTTTATGTCTCATGTATATAAGTCTAGAACTTGAGGCCTTTTATTATGAGATAAGGCCAATGAGCTTGTCAATAGCATTCCATGACCCAGATATAGAAATCTTTTTTCTGAAACAGCTTTAATCATTTTTGGTGATTTTTACTTCATAGTCTGTTAATATCAGAGGTGTCTGTGCATCCATAAGCTTCTTGAGGCTGATGAGCACATCATACTGGTCTCTCACCCCAGTGCCTAGCACAGAGCTTGGCATGTTGTAGGACTTCACATAACATTTGTTGAAGGGAATGTGGTTGTCTTAGTCACTGTTTTATTGCTGTGAAGAGACATCATGATCAAAGCAACTCTTATAAAAGCATTTAACTTGGGGCAGGTTTACAGTTTCAGCAGTTTATTATCATCATGTCAGGAAGCATGGCAGTGGGGAGCACAGCAGCAGGCAGGTATTGTGCTGGAGAAGTAGCTGAGAGCTACATCCTGATCCACAGCAGATTTAAAAAAAGAGAGAGACTAGCCCACCCCCAGTGACACTCTTCCTCCAACAAGGTCACACCTTCTAATCCTTTTAATCTTATAAAACAGTTCCACTCCCTGGTGACTAAGCATTCAAATACCCCAGCCTCTGGAGGCCGTTCTTATTCAAACCACCATGGTGGTGTTGTAATCAGTCTTTGCACAAGATGAAATAGACAAAGGGAGCACAAATGCAAATATTGATTCATCTTTCTCCTCCTTACTTATTATTTTCAAGTCTATAAACCCAAAGACTTATAAATCTCCCAAAGTAAAATGTGCTTGGCGTAACTCTAACAGGCTTGCTTCCTCATATTAGAACATTTGCATCAATTACTTTTCTCGCTGCTATGACAAATACTAACAACAACAAAACCAAAACTATAACAAAACAAAAAACCTTAAGGAGAAATGATTTATTTGGCCCCACAGTTTTAAGATCCAGTCCACCATGGCAAGGAAGGCATAGTGGCTGGAACATAAGGCAGCTGCTCACATTGTTTGGGTAGTCAAGAAGGAGAGGAACATGAATGCTGGTCCTCAACTCATCTTTCTCTTTCCTTTTATTGGAAATTGACTATTTTATACAATATATTCTGATTATGTTTTCTCTCCTCCCTCTACTTCTCCCAGTTCCTTTGCACATCCTCTTCCATCCTGATCCACTCCCTTTCTGCCTCTCCTTAGAAGACAAACAGGGACCTAAGGAAAAATGCTAAAATAAAATAAGAAAAACAAATCAGAAGATGGCAAAACAGCCAAACAACGAAAAGTTAAAGAAATAGCACGAGGAAAGCATATAGATGTAGACACACACACACACAGGAACTTCATAGCAACTCCAAACCAAAAGCTTTAATACATTCACAAATGACCTGTAATGAAATAAGTAGATAGATAGATAGATAGATAGATAGATAGATAGATAGATAGATAGATAGATAATGATGTACTGACTTAACGTTATGGCACAAAGAACCTCCAAACACGCCACTGAGTTCATTTCATGTTGGCCATTTTCTCCTGGGGATGAGGCTTACTCTTAAGAATGGTTTGCTGACCCCAGTGAGACTCCCTTGAAGAACATTCATTTTTAACTTGAAGTAGCTATCAATTGGAGATAGCTTCTGGGTTTGAGGATGGGGATACGTGTCCACTTTTACTTTCAGCTCTAGGACTGTATCTGGTGCAGACCCATGCAGGCCCTGTACGTGCTGCCTCAGTCTCTGAGTTGCTATCCGTGATGATCCTGTTGATTAGGAAGGCCTTGATTCCTTGGTGTTCTCCATCCCTTCTGGTTCTTATACTCTTTCTACCTTTTCTTCAACAGGGGGCCCTGAGCACTGAGAGGAGGGATTTGATAGAGACATGGCATTTAGGACTGAGTGTCCCAAGGGCTTTTACTCTCTGTGTATTATCTGGCTGTGTCTCTCTGTATTTGTTCCCAGAGGAAGCTTCTTTGATGTTTGGTGAGCAAGACACTGATCTATGAGTTTAGAAGGATGTCACTAGGAATAATTTTATTGCTATGTTCCTTTAACCAAACTGTAATAGTTGGTTTTCCCCTAAGTCCCTGGACTATCTAGTTTCAGATTCTTAGCCATCCAAGTAGAGTTGGGTATGTGTTCCATCTCAAGGAGTGGACCTTAACTCAAATCGGATACTGAGTTGGTTACCTCACAAGCTTTGTGGCATGATTGCACCAGCATATCCTGCAGGCACGTCACTCTTGTAGACTTTGTAGGGTTGCAGCTGGGTTGGTATTTACCTGTCTCCTTTGGTAGCATACAAAGTACCTTCCAGTACCGTGAATACTAGTCCATAGAGGTGTAGGCATCTTCCTCAACTTCTGTGTTTTCATTGAGTTGTGTAGGTGTTGTTTTCATTGATAAGGCCTTGTTGTCAGTTTGTGGAGAGCCACCAATATTATCAATAGCCTGGGTTGTTTGGGGGTTCCAATGGGATCCCTTTGACCAACAACTAGATTAAATATAACCTATTCCCAGTACTAGAAGCTTCATTTGGTGATGAGAGATAACCAGTTGGGCCTCAGTCTCTCTGTTATTTGGCAATTTCATTTAGATTACCTCCAAATATGTATATATTACAGGAAGCTTTTACTATATTAGGTTTCCGTATGACCCCTCAAATGGTGCTTACTTTTAGATGTCCCATCCCCATATTCCCTCTGCTCCCCATCTGATCCTCCAATTCTGACCCTCCTGGGTGGATGGAATAGGGGCTAGAGAGCAAGGCTCAACTCACCTTACACTTTACATTCAGGACACTGCCCATGGAATTATGTCACATTCAGGGGTTGTCTTCTCCCTTCAGATAATTCTTTCTGAAAACATCATTATACATACTTAGTAGTGTCTTTCCAAAGTGATTCTTAATCTAGTCCAATTGACAATGAAGATTAATCATGTCATTTAAATAGTAAAGACAGAGACAAAATGATGCAATGTTAACCACATCTACAATTAATCTGAACGCTTAAAATAAAATTCTTTGCTAAGAATTTTTATGAAAAATTTTATAGAAAATATTTTTCAATGCTCAGCCCATCCACTAAAGTTTACTCTGGATTAATCAGTGTTCTCTAGAGGAATAGAATAAATAAAATATATATTTTTAAATATTTTAAAAATTTTAAATGTATATAATGTGTGTGTGTGTGTGTGTGTGTGTGTGTGTGTGTGTGTGTGTACAAAAATAAGGATTTATTGGACTGGATCATATGATAGGAATTGGGCAGTTCAACAATAGCATTTCCAAACCAAAAAGATGGGACAATTTAGCAGTCCCAATCCAGGGCTGAAGGCTCTGTAGCTCCCTGAAGAGTCACTGGATTTGAGTCCACATCTGGAAGGCCATAAAAATTAGAATCTGGTGTCAGTAGACATGGCAGGAGATATACACAGCCTTGCTCAGAAAGGGCTTTCAGGCAAGACAATTTGATAGTGCTCGCTATATCCAGGGCAAATCTTTCTCCCCTACTCATTGTCCCTGGTGTTACTCCTCACTGGGTGGATGGCCACAGACACGAGTAAGTTCATTCACTAGTCCTGGAAATCTTAGTTCAGTCACACTGACAACCAGAAGCAACCACAAGGGACACTGTTCTCATTTACCAGATGAAGAATTTGAGACTTAGAGGTATTTATTGTTTATGGTAATAAAACTGGCAACCGGCAGGTGCAGTTATTGGATAATCACAAGCCTACTTCCCCCTCAAATCGTGTACTATCTTTCCAGAGACTGTTGCAACAGTGACACTCAGATAATCTGCTTTCTTACACACTTAAAACACAGAAAGAATGTACAGACTTTTGTGATTGTCTCATGACCAAGAACCAAATGAGAGACAATGCAGTTAAAATCCACATGATTTCAAGACTCTTATTGTACCTCTAGGCAGTCTTTGGTAAGTAAATTGATTTAAAAAGAGAAGTACCCTAATTAATAGGGATACTTTTAGAAGTGATTCTCCTGTGTATGGATAGAAGACAGAAAGACCTGGTGGATGCACAATTCATATATTCATATGTTTTTCAGTTCAAACCCCACACTGTCCCGTTCTAACCTGCTATGAATCAGTTATTTTTTTCAGGTTTATTTTGTCATATAATAAGCTAGCATACAATATATTACTGTATGAAGCATCTTGCTTGGGAACAACTCCATGGTTAAAATAACCAGTAAATCAGGAAAAGTTAGGCTGGATACAACCAAAAGATTGACACAGACCTTAGCTTTGCCAGGGACCTTAAGATTATAGTATGACGACATAGTTTTAAAAATCTACATCAATGGGCAATGAACAAAATGAATAGAGAAAAACTAAAGGAGACACTAAATAGAAAAGAAGACGTCTGTAGAAATAGAAGCTATTCAGCGTGTTCTCTTTATTAGTACTTATGTAGCATTTACCCACACTCTTTTTTCTCTAAGAGCCTCTAGCAACGCAAACATGATTTCCATCACACTTACATCCATACAACAGAGAGGAATTTTCCACTCAACTGACAAGTGATGCTAAAAAAAGGAGGCAGGGATTTCGTTTTCCCCAGGCAGTCTGTGTACCAAATCCTGACCTTCTGATTTAACACTATCCTTTGGATGGCATTCTGTTTTACAAAACAAAACCAATCTCTTTTACTGCCTCATGCTCCTTTTGCTGGGAAACAACTCATTTGTTATCAATTTATTCATAACAGATTCACTGTCAGAGAACGAGCGAGCCTAGGGACTGGGGAACGGTTACTCCTGAACTAGCAGATGTGATCTTGATGGTATTTCATAGTATGAGAGAGCCTGTCTCACCAAAGGGCCCTGCTGGATGATGACTAGTTAATAACCAATAGAGGCAAGTGTGCAATAAAGAAGCCAATAGATGAGTGACAGGCATGTCAGTAGGGGTAAGCATATGCTCTTCAATGCAAGAGGCAGTTGGAAGCATCTCTAAGAAACTAGCAATGATAACCTTAATTAGCATTTACTGAAAACTGCTAAACATCAAGTATGGTACTAAACCTTCACAGACCCAGTGCTGCTGGATTTTGTTTGACATGAAGACTGAGAAATGAAGAATATATCATCCCTGTTTTTTTTTTTTTTTTTTTGGTCTTTTGAGACAAGGTTTCTCTGTGTAACAGTCCTGGCTCTCCTGGAACTCACTTTGCAGACCAGGCTGGTCTTGAACTCACAGAGATCAGCCTGCCTTTGCCTCCCAAGTGCTGGGATTAAAGGAGTGCACCACCACTGCCCAGCCCATCCTTTCCTGATTTTTGAGATCTACTTCCTAATCCTAATGCACTTTTTTTTTTCTAATTATTTTTTTCAGACCTTGTTCTACCTCCTGGACCATAAAGCTCACCTTTTCATTCATCAAACACCTCCTATTTCCTGGGTCATAGATTCACCTTTGTCTCGCTGACTCAGTAGAACTTCCAGGAGCAGGAGCACCCCATTCCACTTCCTCCCCTCACTGTACTTCTACCATCCTTAGCTTACATCTCCCAACTAACTTTGATTTACTTCCTAGTTCTCTTTACTAGGAAGTCGGACATATTTGGACCCAAAAAACAAAGAAAGCACCAGCGTGAAATGTTGCCTTCACAGGACTTGCTTTCTAAGCAGGACTAAGAATGGAAAAGGCTTTTGTCTATTTGGAGTCTCTTTATCCTGAAAGTAACAAAGCATCAGGGGACCTGACACTCAGACAGAGACCACAAAGGGTCTTTTGAGACTGACTTTCTCTGAAGATGAGACAGGAGAGTTACAGGATCCACACTCAGACACTGCAGCTGTCAAAATGCGAAGAGCTTAGCCTAAAAGCCGTGAATCTAGGAACCCCTCTGGGGCTTTTCCACTTTAATGGAGACTTCTTCTTTTTTTAATTATTTTTAAGAAAATATTACTTTAATTATGCCGATTTATGGGGCACCGTGTGATAATTTGGTATACGTATACAGTGTGCAATAATCAAAATAGCTAACATTTCCATGCTAGACTTTTTTCCAATTTTTGATTAACATGTAATAGTTGCACTTATTTATGGGTTTCACTATGACATGATAGGACAGAGCTTTTGAACTCCTCTCTTCTAGTAATTTATAACATAAAAATCAAATTACTGTGAGGCATCATCTCCTTCTGTCCTGTTTAAAGACATATGTCTATGTGTCCCCTATAAACAGGACGAGTGTGTGTGTGTGTGTGTGTGTGTGTGTGTGTGTGTGTGTGTTTGTGTGTATGTCTCCTATAAAACAGGACATGAATTTTCTTTTAAATATAAGAGCAGGCAGAAAAAAACAGAAGATGACAGTGAAATGGACAGATAAAAACCACTTGAAGTTTCTGCCTCTTAATTCCCTCATCTTTTGCTCCTATTGCGTTAGCTTATCACCCAGCCTTCATATGAGGGCTTTTGCTGTGTCTTATTGTATCTTGCTTTGACATGTTTGGCTGTTGTGTCGTGGAGGCCTGCTCCTTCCTGAAGGAAAACTTAAGCAGGAGTGGGTCTGGGAGAGAGGGGAGGATGGGGGAGCCAGAAGGAGTGGAGGCAGGGGAAACTGTGGTTAGGCTGTATTGTGTGAGAGAAGAATCTATGTTCAATTATATATTTTTAAAAGAGACAACTGTGTGGCACAATAGTAATAAAAGAAGCAAAAGTGAGGCTTTATTAAAAATACGGAAGTCAGGCCAGCACATGAGCTATTAATGAGTATGCCTGTCACCTTCCCCTGAGGAGTTAAGCTCAGTGTTAGAAAGACTTTCAGGTCATGTACCTCTCTTATATCAGAGCTCAGTTCTTTAAGCCTTGGATTCCCCTCTATAAACAAGAAAAAAACAATCCAAACCAATCTCTAGTAAGAATACAGAGAGAGCTAAGAGCAAGTGCTGTGCTGGACTTTTTATTAATTAAGAGATATTCTATTCATTTTACATACCAACCACAGATTCCCCTGAACTCCCTCTTCCTGCCCTCCAGGCTTCCCCCACAACCCAGCCCCTATTCTCACCTCCTCCAAGGCAAGGTCTCCCTTGGGGAGTCAGCAGAGCCTGGTACATTCAGTTAAGGCAGGTCCAATCCCCTCCTCCCTGCACTGAGGCTGAGCAAAGTGTCTCACCATAGGCACTAGGCTCCAAAAAAACAGGCTCATGGAAAGAGATACCATGATAAATGAAGACACCATGGGAATAGGGAGAAGCAGAATGCTGTGCTGAAGTTTTAATGAAAACATCTGAGGCTTCTGCCTGGCCTTGCATAGCATGCTTTCCCATGTTTGCACATTTCTTCCTGTCAATATGAAGCACAGCTGTCACCTTAACGGGAACTGAAGAGAGCCAAATATGAGTGACCATGACTCAGGACTATGACTCATGTGTCAGGTTGCCATGAACATCTTCAAATATGAAATTAGTTACATTATCCTCTTCTAGCCACAGAATTAAAGGAAGTAAAGGCATTTTCCAAACTCCAGGAACATCAGGTAGGCTGTTACTGCAAGGCAGGGATGTCTCTCCTGCAGGTATTATACACCCTCTGATGGCAGTTCTAAAATTTGGGTTGGTGGAAGCTAGCCATGTGCTATTCCATTGGTTTTAAGGATGTCGAGTCAGGATAAAGTTGTTGGGAATGAGTAATCATTAAGGGGACTAAAGAGAGCTGAGGATTATCTGGCCCTGGACCTGCAGTGTTTTGACACTTCCTAATCAGGAATTTTTCATTTATTTTTTAGTGTTTTATCTCTGACAGTTATATACAGGCATAGACTGTACTGTGATCTGATCCACAGCCCTTTGTCTTCTCTTACCTCTTTCTTCTCCCACTCTTGCTGACTGCTTCCTTCTTCCCTGGCCTGCTCTATACCTCTCTTATTTAAAGTCTTGTTCAGGTAGCGGCAGCTGCTTGCTATGTGTTTATAGTTTAGACTGCCATGCCCTATTTGGAAAACAGCATTTCACATTTTGTAACACTATTCTCAATTTTCTGTCTTTTGTAATCTCTCCATCCCATCTCCCCTGGTGTTTTCTGGACCTCAGAGGGGGAGATATAGAAGGACTGCTGACTGATTAGAAGCTTGTATAGAAATAAGCAAGCAACAAAGTTCTAGTGAGTCAATATTCTTGTAGAATCGCCAACATTACTACAGCATTTTTCTTCTAGACACTTCACTTTACATTGCCTTTTAGACAGATGCAAAATTACTTTAAAATTGTTGTCATCACCAAAGAATGCAAAATTTTACACTTTTTTTTTTTCCTTTTCTGTCTTTTTTCAAAATGCTGAGAAGATGTGCAGCAAACAACCACATTAAATTAGACCTAATGTAGGTCAACTACTCCAGGCCCCAGGCTGCCACATGCCTGTTGTGACTGACTGGTAGCTCATTTGATCTGTGTCCAGGATTTTGACCCTATGTGCTTTTATATTTGAAACACCTACAATTTTATCTTCACTGTCAAAAATGTCCTATGAGACAAGAATTTCCTTATTATGAGAATATTTAGGGCAAAAAAAAAAAAACCCAAGTGTTTTGAAAGAAAATATTATTCAGCATGTAACCATTAAATATTTCTCTGTAAAATTTGAGTTTTACTGGGTAGCAGTGGTGGTGCACGCCTTTAATCCCAACACTCGGGGAGCAGAGTCAGGCAGATCTCTGTGAGTTCGAGGTCAGGCTGGTCTACAGAGCGAGATCCAGGACAGGCATTAAAACTACCTGGAGAAACCCTGTCTTGAAAAACAAAAAACAAACAAACAAAAAATGTTGTTAAAAGTTGAGTTTCTATGTAAAAAAATCTGTCCTTAAATTTTTATATATAATTAGATATATCTGAAACAGAGGTTCTTTAGTGAAGTTTCTATCTGATGAACCATAAACTGCTACTCAAAGAGAATTCAATACAAAAATAAATTTGTCACATTCCACTCCTATTGTTGGTAAGTCTCATAATCTCACCATTATCTAAATTCAACCAAAACATCCCTATGGTGAGAATGTTTTTAAGAATTAGAATATGTCCCAGAAACAACAAAAGTATGCAGTAATTAGAATATTGTTGTTATGTGAAACCTAATTTTGGCCAGAAATATTCAATGTTTGAAGAAAAAAAATGCTTTGGGACAGATTTTGGAGATGGGTTGTAAATTATTTATCGGTCCCTGGAAAGAGGTCAGCAGTTTTACTCAACTCCTTAAGGGTCCTCTGAGGAATGCTTCACTGTCATCCTAGATTTTCTTCCTTGGAAAGACAGCTCTTTTTCATCATTCAGGCTCCTGGTGTGATGGGCTAGGGATCATCCCTTTCGGCTTCCACCCCCCTTCTCCCCCACCAGCAGGAGGAAGGGCTCTCTTGGGGACCATGAACTGGCTACAAAACATAAACAACTCCATGGGTGGCTGCCTTGACAGTTCTTCATCCATAGTGTATTTACCCCAAGGTGTACTGGGACGCACTTAGGCACATCAAAACAAGAGCGGATACATTTCAATAAATCACTCCTGCCAGGTGGTCGGCCAGCTAGCTTTCTGAGAAGCTGGGGCTACAAGGCGACTGTGACCATAATTCATCCTTAGAAACAATGGCAGGCCTGAGCCCACCCCCACTCCGAGTGTTCTTGCCTTTGTAAATAAGGCCATACAAGGCCAAGAAAGAAGGCTGCACAAAGTCGAATTTGCATCAAGAGAAATAGAACACTGACGCCTTCTCTTTTACTTAGTATTTCTGGGGGCTTGGCCAATTAACTCTATGACCAGGCTGAATCAGATAGACTCATTTATAATGATGTCACTGTGAATACTGTGAGAGGTTTTTATGTGGATAGTGGCTAATGCATGGTGACAATTACTAATACTATTTTATATTATGATGGGGCATATAATGAGAGGGTGTTTGAAAACAGAGGATGGTCATAAAATAACTAGAAGAAACAGATTTCCCATGAATGACCCACTTCATCTCCTTCCTCCGTGTAGACATATGGATAGTAGCCCATGTTCTCAAAGATCTATGCTGTCAAGGGAGAGTTTTGATAGACACTCCAGGTGCAGTTCCTTCAGGAAATCCCATCATAATTGGAGGGGCTTAGTTCTTCAAACCATACAGTCCTTGGCCATCAAGACAGTTGTTTTTGGCATCTCAGTCTTTCCCTCCAAATCATACAGAGAACCTCATCAACCCCATAGACAGCTGCTTCACTTCTGTTCATGTCTCTGTTCATATTCACAGATGTGTTTAATTCCATTTCAAATCAAATTGCCACGACTATATGTCTTCACAGTAGGTTCTCTAGGAGAGATGCAAACACCCCTTTATGAGTTTATCTAGGTTGTCTGAATGTGTTGTCATTTTAATGTTAATTTATCCCTGGATGGGAGGGATATAGAAATGAAGAAATTCTTGGTTATCACTCAGTATTCTTCTGTCATCACTTTTCTCAGAGAATTCTCTATCCCCCAAGACTATAGACTGACAACACACTCTTAGCCACAGGTGGTTATTTAGCAAACCACAGACTTACGTGCATGTATTTCTGGTACCTAATTTAGAGTCTCACCTCCCCTTAGAATCTTTTTGTGTATATGACCTGGAAGAGGTATAACTTTCTTGAATGTGAAAAAAAAGAAAAACTTTGCAGTATTAAAGTGTTACAGGTCTGCATTTGTTCTGACTTTCACATTTTAAGTGCTAAGATATTTCCTATTTAAATTGATTGTAGTGGGTAAATTTAACCACAGACAAAAACTGTGCTTTTGTAATTCTAGGCTTTGCTATAGTCAGATATTGTGACATTTACAGCCATGCTTCCAGTCTCCATTCAAAGATCTGGCCAATTGTTTGTGTATGTGCATGTGTTTAAATGTATGTATATGCATTTGCATGTGAGTATGTGTGCTTGTGTGCATATGTGTATTTATGTGTGTTTGTGTATAACGTATTTACATCATACTTCATGACAAACATTGTGTGGTGAGCTTATGAAATAATCTGTTCATTTAGGCATTATTAACTTCAGATTGATACTCACGGATGTACAGGTTAAAATATTTAGCTGAGATCAAAGTTTTAATAAATAATTTTCAAAATATTTTAAAGTATTTTTCATCATTACTTTGACTATAAACAACTGTTAACTGCAGATGATTTTTATTAAGTCATATAAGCAATTTAAAAAATACCTCCTTGAGTGTGATTTAATTTGTCCCCACATTGGATTATCATGTAAATAATAAGCCTTGGTGCTCACATTATATAATACACACTATAAGAAGTTTTCCCTCAAGTTCTTCTGAATTAGGGAAATTTATAAATGTATGAATTTTCTATTACTATTTGAATTTTTTAATTAATGTATTTATTTTATTTCCCTGCCCTCCTCTCCTCATATTCCCTCCTCTCATTTCCCCTCATTACATCCCCATCCACTCCTCTGCTGTTTCTGTTCAGAAAAGGACAGGCCTCCCAATGATAAGCACAACATATCAAGTTGCTGTAGGACTAAGCACCTCCCCTTGTATTAAGGCTCGGCAAGGCAACCCAATATGAGGAACAGGTTCTCATAAAGACAGCCAAAGCATTAGGGACAGCTCCTGCAACCACTGTTAGGAGTCCTGAAAGTAGACCAAGCTACACAACAGTCCCATGTATGTAGAGGGCCTAGGTCAGTCCCATGCTGCAGGCTCCCTGGTTGTTGGGCCAGACTCTGTGAGCTCCTATGAGTCTAGGTTAGTTGTTTCGGTGGGTTTTCTTGTGATGTCCTTGACCCATCTGGCTCATACAATCCTGCCTCCCTCTCTTCAGTGGGATTCCCTGAGGTCATCCTAAAGTTTGTCTGTGGGTCTCTGCATCTATTGCCATCAATTACTGGATGAAAGCTCTGATGACAATTGGAGTAGGTACCAATCTATGAATACAGCAGAATATCGTTAGGTATCATTATGTTGACATTATTTCCTTCCAGTTGGGTTTGGTTCTATCCTAGGTCTCTAGGCCATCTAGCCTCTGGGTCCTGGCACTCCAAGCAGTGTCAGTGGTGGGTTCACTCTTATGGCCTGGGTCTCAGGCTGGACCATATGTTGGTTAGCCACTCCCACAATGTCTGCACCACCCTTATCTCAGTACAGTATAGATTGTGGGTCAAAGTTTGTGTGGCTGGGTTGATGTTCTAATCCCTCCACTGGAAGGCTTGCCAGGTCACAGGAGATGACTAGTTCAGGCTACTTATCCACTATTGCTAGGAGTCTTAGCTGGGGTTATCCTTGTAGATTCCTGGGGATTTTTCTTGGACCAGGTTGTTATCTGATCCCCAAATTCACCCTGTTTCCAGTCATCTCTTTCAATACTCTCCTCCTCCATTCATCCCTAACCTGATCCTTTGTGTTCTCATCTCCACCTGCCCCTAGTCTACCTGCAAGATTTGTTCTATTTTCCCTTCTCAGGGAGATTCATGTGTTCCATCTTTGGCCCTCCTTGTTATCTAGCCTCTCTGTGTCTGTGGATTGTACCATAGTTATCCATGTAAAGACTTTACAGCTAACATCCACTTATAAGTGAGTACGTATATGCCATGTTTGTTTTTCTGGGTCTGGGTTACCTCACTTAGCATGATGTTTTCTGGTTCCATCCATTTCCCTTTAAGTTTCATGATGCCATTGTTTTTTTTGTTTTTGTTTTTGTTTTTGTTTTTTTTTTTTACAGCTGATTAATACTGAATTTTCTAAATGTATCACATTTTCTTTATCTATTCTTCAGTTGAGGGTATTGTCTAAATGTATCACATTTTCTTTATCTATTCTTCAGTTGAGGGGCATCTAGGTTGTTTCTAGGTTCTGGTTATAACAAATAATGCTGCCAAGAACATTGAACAAGTGTCTTTGTGGTATGATTAAACATACTTTGTGAATATGCCCAAGAGTCATATAGCTGGGTCTTGAGGTAGATTGATTCCCAGTTTTCTGAGAAACTGTCATATTGATTTGCAAAGTGGCTGTACAAGTTTGCACTCGAACCAGCAGTGAAGGAGTGTTCCCCTTGCTCCACATCCTCTCCAGCATGAGCTGTCACTTTTGTTTTTGATCTTAGCCATTCTGACAGGTGTAAGATGGAATCTCAGAGTTGTTTTGATTTCCATTTCCCTGATAGTTAAGGATGTGGAACATTTTTAGGTGTTTCTTAGCCATTTGAGATTCCTCTGCTGTGAATTCTCTGTTTAGATCTGTACTCCAATTTTATTTATTTATTTGCTTGTTTGTTGTTTGTTTGTTTATTTTATATGTACATTTGTCTGTGTGAGGGTGTCAGATCCCCTGGTACTGGAGTTATAGACAGTTGTGAGCTGTCATGTGGGTGCTGGGAATTGAACCTAGATCCTCTGGAAAAGCAGCCAGTGCTCTTAACTGCTGAGCTATCTCTCCAGCTCCATGTACCCCAATTTTTGATGGGACTATTTGGTTTGTTAATGTCTACTTTCTTGAATTCTTTGTATATTTTGGAAATCAGATATCTGTCAGATGTGGGGTCAATGAAGATCTTTTCCCATTCTGTAGAATGCCATTTTTGTGCTATTGACACTGTCCTTTCCTTACAGAAGCTTTTCAGTTTCATGAGGTCCCATTTATTAGTTATCGATCTTAGTGTCTGTGTTCTATTCAGGAACTTGTCTCCTGTTCCAGTGCAATCAAGGCTATTTCCCATCCTCTCTTCTATCGAACTCAGTGCAACTGTATTTATGTTGAGGTCTTTGATTCACTTGGACTTAAGTTTTGTGCAGGGTGATAGATATGGATCTATTTTCATCCTTCTACATGGTGACATCCAGTTATGCCGGCATCATTTTTTTGAAAATGCTTTCTTTGTTC
This sequence comes from Peromyscus leucopus, assembly GCF_004664715.2. NCBI lineage: Eukaryota > Metazoa > Chordata > Mammalia > Rodentia > Cricetidae > Peromyscus > Peromyscus leucopus. The sequence goes on along the minus strand of NC_051084.1, from coordinate 1,579,910 downwards.
CTTTGTATAATTTTGACTTCTTTATCAAAAATCAGGTGTCTGTGGCTGTGTGGATTTATGTACAGGTCTTTGATTCAATTCCATTAATCCATCTATCTGTTTTCAATGCCAATACCATGCTGTTTTTATTATTATAGCTTTGTAGTAGAGCCTGAGATTAGGATGGTAATGCCTCCAGAAGTTCTTTGATACAGGATTCTTTTAGTTATCCTGGGTTTTTGTTTTTCCACATGAAGTTGAGTATTGTTTTATCAAGGTCTGTAAAGAATTGTGTTGGAATTTTGATGGGGATTGCATTGAATCTGTAGATTGCTTTTGGTAAGATGGTCATTTTTACTATGTTAATCCTACTGATCCATGAGCATGGGAGATCTTTCCATCTTCTGATATCTTCTCCCATTTCTTTCTTCAAAGACTTGATGTTCTTGTCATACAGGTCTTTCACTTGCTTGGTTAGTTTTCCCAAGGTATTTTGTATTATTTGTAGCTATTGTGAAGGCTGTTTCCCTGCTTTCTTTCTCAGCCCCTTTATCATTTGTATATAAGAGGACTACTGATTTTTTAAATTAATTTTGTATCCAGTCACATTACTGAGGTGTTTATCAGCTGTGGGAGCTTCCTGGTAGAATTTGAGGTCACTTGTGTATAATATCATATCATCTGCAAATAGCGAAAGTTTGACTTCTCCCTTTCCAAATTGTATCCTCTTGATTTTCTTTCATTGTTTTATTGTTCTAGCTAGAACTATTGGAGAAATTATTTTGGCCACTCCACGTAGTTAAAAGGATATTTATTTAATGGCTTAACTCACAAATTAAGTAATGGGTAGGTCGCAGGGTCTGGGGAAGGTGTAACGCAATCCAGCGGTGTTCTCCGGAGCTCTGCACAGTCAATCTGCACCAGTCAGCGTCCCGGCACCGAGAGAGCGCCCAGAGAGAGCGCTTGCCCATCCAGCTCTCGGTCCCCCGGCGCCTCCCCTCGCCCCGCCTCGTAGGCGTGACAGTTGCCAGAGTCTCAATGGGGGTTGGAACTTCCAGAACCAAGCTGGAATGGCTACCCACTACAAGAACTTTAAGTACTATGTTGAATAGATGAAGAGAAAGTGGACAGCCTTGTCTTGTTCTTGATTTTAGTGGGACTACTTTGAGTTTCTCTCCATTTAATTTAATGCTGGATGTCAGTTTGCTGTATATTGCTTTTATTATGTTTGGGTATGTTCCTTTATCCCTGATCTCTCCAATACTTTTAATATGAATGGATGTTTGATTTTGTCAAAAGCCTTCTCAGGATCTAATGAGATGATCGTGGTTTTTTTCTTTCAGATTGTTTATATGGTAGATTATATAAACAGATTTTCCTATGTTGAACCATCCCTGCATCTCTGGGAAGAAGCTTACTGGATCATAGTGCATGATCTTTATGATGTGTTCTTGGATTTGATTTGTGAGTATTTTATTGAGTATTTTTGCATCAATGTTCATGAGGGAAATTGGTCTGTAAAATTCCATTTTTTTTTTGTTATTGTTGAATCTTTGTGTCATTTGATTATCAGGGTGACTGTGACCTCATAAAAAGAATTTGTCAGTGTTTCTTCTGTTTCTATTTTGTGGAATAATTTGAGGAGTATTGCTATTAGCTTGTCTTTGAAAGCCTGGTAGAATTCTGCATTAAAACCGTCTGGCCCTGGGCTTTTATTTTATTTTATTTTATTTTGGTTGGGAGATTAAAGATTATTTCTATTTCCTTAGGGGTTATAGGTTTATTTAGATTGTTTATCTGCTTTTGATTTAATTTTAGTATGTGGTAACTATCAAGAAATTTGTTCATTTCCTTTAGATTTTCCAATTTTGTGGAGTACTGATTTTTGAAGTATGACCTAATGATTCTCTGGATTTCCTTAGTGTCTGTTATGTTTCCCTTTTCATTTCTGATTTTGTTAATTTGGATGCGCTCTCTCTCTCTGCCTTTTAGTTAACTTGGATAAAGGTTTGTCTGTCTTGTTGATTTTCTCAGAGAACCAACTCTTTGTTTCACTATTTCTTTATATTATTCTCTTTGCTTCTATTTTCTGGACTTCAGTCCTCAATTTGATTATTTCCTGGGGTTTACACCTCCTGGGTGAGTTTGCTTCTTTTTTGTTCTAGAGCTTTCAGGTGTGCTATTAAGTCACTAGTATGAGATTTCTCCAAATTCTTTATGTAGGTACTTAGAGTTATGAACTCACCTGTTAGTGCTGCTTTCATGGTGTCCCATAAGTTCGGGTATGTTATGCATTCATTTTCATTAAATTCTGGTAAGTCTTTAATTTCTTTCTTTGTTTCTTCCTTGACCCAGTGATAATTCAATAGAGAGTTGTTCAGTTTCCATGAGTTTGTAGGCTTTCTGTAGTTTGTTCTATTATTGAACTCCAGCTTTAATCTATAGTGATCTGATAAGATACAGAGGTTTATTTCAATGTTTTTGTATCTGTTGGGACTTGCTCTGTGACCAAATTTATGGTCAGTTTTGGAGAAGGTTCCATTAGGTGCTGAGAAGAAGGTATATTCTTTTATGTTTGAGTGAAATGTTCTGTGGATGTCTGTTAGGTCTATTTGAGTCATAATGTCTGCTATTTCTCTGTTTAGTTTCTTTCTGGACAACCTGTCAATTGGTGAGAGATGGAGGTTGAAGTCTCCCAAATTAATGTGTGAGGTTCAATGTGTGATTTAAGTTGTAGTAATGTTTCTTTTACAATTGTGGGTGCCTTTGTATTGGAGGCATCGATGTTCAGAATTGAGATTTCATCTTGGTGGATATTTCCTATGATGGATATGAAGTGTCCTTCTCTACTTTTTTTGATTAATTTTATTTTGGAGTCTATTTTGTTAGATATTAGGATAGCTTTCTTCTTAGAATGGTTTGATTGGAAAGTCTCTTCCCAACCCTCTACTCCAATGTAATGTTTGTCTTTGAAGTTGAGGTGTGTTTCTTGTTTGCAGCAGAAGGATGGATCCTCTTTTCATATCCATTCTGTTAGCCTGTGTCTTTTTATTGGCAAATTGAGTCAATTGATGTTGAGAGACATTAATGAACAGTGATTGTTAATTCCTGTTATTTTTGTTGTTGTTGTTGTTGTTGTTGTTATTGGTGGTGGTGGTGGTGGTGGTGGTGGTAGTGGTGGTGTGTGGGGGGGAGTGTGGGTGTGGGTGTATGTGTGTCTGTGTATCTGTCTTTCTGTTTGTCTGTGTCTCTGTGTGTGTGATGTATGTGTCTCTGTGTGTGCTTTTCTTCTTTGGGTTTTACTGGTGTGAGATCTGTTGCCTGTATTTTTGTGGGTATAGCTAACTTCCTTGGCTTGGAGTTTTCCTTCTGGTACCTTCTGTCAGGCTGGATTTGTGGATAGAAATTTTTTAATTTGACTTTATCATAAAATATCTTGTTTTCTCCATCTATAGTAACTGAAAGTATTGCTGGGTTTAGTAGTCTAGGCTGGCATCTGTTGTCTCTTAGAGTCTGTAAGACATCTGTCCAGGACCTTCAGTTTTAGGGTCTCTGTTGAGAAGTCAGGTTCAATTCTGATAGTTTTGCCTTTATATGCTACTTGGCCTTTTTCCTTTGTATCTTTTAATAATTTTTTCTTTATTCTGTATGTTTAGTGTTTTGATTATTATGTGATAAGGGTACTTTTTTCTGTTCTAGTCTATTTGGTGTTCTGTAAGCTTCCTGTACATTTATAGACATGTTCTTCTTTAGGTTGGGAAAATTTTCTTTTATGATTTTGTTGAATATATTTTCTGGGCTTTTGAGCTGTGATTCTTCTCCTTCTATTCCCATTACTCTTAGATTTGGTCTTTTCACAGTGTTCCAGATTTCCTAGATGTTGTGAGTTAGAAATCTTTTAGATTTAACATTTTTTGAATGGTGAATCTATTTCCTCTATCATATCTTCAATGTCTGAGATTCTACCTTTCATCTCTTGTATTCTGTTGGTGATGCTTACTATAAAGTTCCTGTTTGCTTACCCAAATTTTCCATTTCCATAATTCCCTCAGTGTGTGTTTTCTTTATTGCTTCTATTCCCATTTTCAGGTCTTGGACCATTAATTTTAGTTTGAAGTCTATTTTGGTAGAAATAGACTTAAAAAAAACTGTTTTTTCTTGGCTTTCTTGGTATTTTTTAAGGAAACTTTTTCATTTCCACTTTAAGAACACCTTTGATCTTCATAAAGTTATTTTTAAGGTTATTTTCTTATGATTCAGCTATGTTGGAATGTTCAGGTCTTTCTGTCATTGGTTAGCTGGATTCTGGTGGTACTATATTGCCATTTCTATTATTGATTATGTTCTTATACTGGTGTCTGGGCATTTGAATTTGGGATGATTATAGGTCTAGGTGTTGACTATTGTGTTTGTCTTTATTGGATGGGGGTTTTGTTTCTTGGTTTCTGTTTTCCCTCTGGTCTTCTGGCCTAATTGGCCAAGGGTTATGGTGACTTCAAATCCAGTATGGTGTCTCCACTGGGGTTTGGGGGACCTTGAGTCCCTAGATCTGGCCTGGCCTCCAGTAAAGATGAAATCTTCTTCTAAAGTTGTAGACCAGAATATGGAGCTCAGGGGAAGTGTAGTCTGGGGTTGTTGAGCAGGCTTTAAGGAGTATTAGCAGGTAGTGTGTAGTGTCTTACCTTGCAGTCCCTAGGCCCAGCCTGGCCTCAGGAAAAGCTGCCATGGCTGTGAGCTGCAGTCTGGAGCCCAGGGAATAGGTGCTGTTGGGGAATGTTGGACAGGATTTAAGGAGTATCAGTGGGTAGTGGTGTCTTACCTTGAATCTCTAGATCTGCCCTGGCCTCCAGGAAAGTCTAAGTCTTCCTCAGATGTTGTAGGCAAGAATATGGAACCCAGGAAAATGGGTGCAGTCTGGGGTGGTTGGGTGGGCATTAATGAGTGTTAGCAGATGGTGGGTAGTATCTTCCCTGGGGTCCCTAGGACCAGCCTGGCTTTCCAGTAAAGCTGCTGAGGCTGTGAGCAAGAGAGAAGGCTGCAGGTGTCAGAGTCTGGGGAGTGGGGCAGCTTGGCTGGGAGGCAGGATACTCACATGTTTTGACTGGTTGGACTGTACTTGGGCCTATGAAGTCTGCTGGAGTTATAGGGAAGGGCTGGCCATGGGAAGGATGGTTGGGTGGCAGAGTGTGTCTGGGGGGGAACAGAATCCAGCGTGTGGAGGCAGTCCAGCTGGCAGGAGGGTCACTCACCTGCTTGTTGACTCGAGAGGACTACATCAGAGAACTAAAATTGCACTGAAGTTGGGGGCAAGGCCCAGCAGAGATGCTGCTGCAGAGATGGGAGGGAGCATGGGATGTGCCCTAGGGATAACAGTCTGGGGAGTGGGGCAGCTAGGCTAGAAGGCATGTCACTCACTTGTTCTTCAAACTCCTACGGACTGCACCTGGGCTCATGGAGTCTGCCAGGGTTATGGGGAAGGGGTGGATAGGGAGGATAATGGGGTGGATAGGGAGGATGATGGGGGTGGAAGGAGATGAGGAAAGGAGTGGGTTTGGGGGGAAACAGAACCCATGGGGTGGGGGAAGTCTGTCTGGCAGGTGGGGTACTCACCTGCTAGTTGACTGGTGAGACTGCCTACCATTTGAAATTTTGAGAAAAAGATCTAGTCAATCAAGATTTTTGTTCCCATTCTTCACACAATTTAAGAGACAAAACACACCCTCTGTGTAAAATTTACAATCTATGCTATAACTTAGTCTAACCCAACATGTCTCAATCTTAAGACCACTCACATCATGGAGCACACAGTCCTTGTTGGGGTAAGGGGCCCCTGCTGTGCATCCTGGGGTAATTTATTACTATTTCTGACAGTTACATACCTTCTTTCCCAGAACCTGAAGTATCTGTAGATGTCACTAAATGTCTTCTGAAGGAATCGTCCCCTCAGAGTTTGTCCTTCTCATTAAAAACAAACAAGAAAAAAAGCAAAGCAAAACAAACAAAAGCTAAACAAAACAAAACAAAAACATGTTGTGCCCGCTCTAACATGGGATAGCTTAGTTACTTATCATGACATTAAGAAGTTCCATGTTTGAAGACTGATCATTACCATGTTTAACACATTCATTCTATAAGCATGTGTACAGCTATCCATAGTTGAATTATGCTGTGCAAGACCCTGAGAGGAATCCCAGAGAAACACAAAAAGCAGTCAGTAAGCCCCAGGAGTCTTGAACCTGCATGGTGAATGAAAGCAAGGCACATGAATGGTGGAGTAAGTCAGAGGTCCCTTAGGGGAACAGCAGGATGGAGAGTAGCTATGCCTGACTCTAATAATGAAGGCTGGAACTCTCATAGGTGGGCAGGAAGGGAAAAGCTCTGGTCTCACCCAGAAAAGATTATAATAAATATTCTGCATGTGCTAAGTGTCACATTATATAGTTAGTTTTATCACATCCACCAAGCCATCTGCATGTAACAGATGTTAGGTGTGACCTCTAAAGGCACCAGGCCTTGGGTTAAACTCTTACTTCTTTGACACGAGATGGATGTTTTGCTTACTGTGATGGTTAGCTTTAATTGACAATTTGACACAAGCTAGAATCATGGGAGAAGAGAGTCTTAATGAAAGATTGTCTACATTAGGTTGGCTTGCAGACATGTCTGGATGGGATTGGTTTTATTAAGATAATAGCGGTAGGAAGACCCAGCTCACTCATTGCAGGCAACGGTTAGGGGTCTTGAACTGTGTAAGAGTAGAGAAGCTGATCTGAACACAAGGAAGCAAGCAAGTGAGCATGCACGTATTTATTTCTCTGTGTTATTGATCATAGGGGTGATGTGATTAGCTGGTCAAGTTCCTGCTTCTGTGACTTCCCTACAATGGTGGGCTATAACCTAGAGCTGTAAGATAAAATAAACTCTTTCTCCCTAAGTGACTTTTTGCCAGGATATTTCATCACAGCAACAGTGATGAAACTAGAACACTTCCCTTCTTTATATAATTTTCTATGGATAAGATGGGGATAATTATTTGATATTTATTAACTCCCCATTAATTTGGGCTTTCATCTGTGAATTACATTATTAACAGACAGGCCTGGAACAGGAAAGACTTGAGGAATAAGTGGAGAACTTAACAGGGAACCCTCAGAGGCAGAGGCATGAGAAGCAGTTAGTTCATGCTAAATATTATGCATTCATTCAGATGGCAAGAAGAAATGAATGCATGAACTATAAGCATGGAATTAACATTATCAAGAATGAAAATTAGAAGAACCACTGAATGCAGCATACAGAATGTGTGGGTAGGGATAGACAAGTCAAGAGAGGGGAACAAGGAAATCAGTTTGAAGTTTTACATATTCTTAGGAATTAGAACGTTTTAGAGGACTGAGTTGGAATAGAAATCAGTATGTAAGATTTCTTTCTTAATTTCACACGTATACAATGTATCTTGGTCATAACTATCCCTCATCCCCTCCTTCCAGGTTTCTTCAGCATACGTTTCATTTTATTCCAGACTTCGTGTCTTTTTTATGTATAACCCATTAAGTCTAATTGGTGAGAATTTTTTAAGTTTATGTAATCCAGAGAAGGCTCTCTCTTGGTAAATGTTTGTACAAAGACAGTGCCCAGCTTTCTGACTGTATGAACAGACTATATAGAGATGCCGTGGAGTTAGGGAATATAGAAGAAGTGATTATTAATGACAAAGGGATTGATAACAAGTTGCATGTGTGACATGCTAAGCTTTAACTGTCTGTAGATCTCTTGAGTCATAATGGCCATCTGATCCTTATACTCTCCTCAGAGCTCTGAACTAGACTGGGAGGTTATTAGTGCATCAGCACACATCCCGCAATGTTTCTACTAAAGATAGCTTGTGGACAGAGGGGTCAGAGACACATGACAACATTGTGTTTTTAGCCTTTCTGAACTACCCTTAGGCCATTCTTGTTTTATCTATGATCAATGATACACAAACTATTTCTAACAACCACTCCAGTGGCCTTGTTGCATTAATCTATCAGTATGTTCCCACCGATTCCTGCTCATCATGATTAAAATCTGCATGCACTGTGGGAATCAATGTCTATATTTTGAGTGTCTATACATACACAGTACAGCTGGCCACACATTCCTTAGAGCTTTTTGTATCACGATTAGAAGCACAAGGATCTTATAACATGTACCAAAGTTTGGAATATAGAGGAAAAGCAAGTATAGATTTTTAAAACTCAAGTTAGTACCAAAGCCATAGTGATAGGGAAACCAGAAGACAAGGTCAAGGCTAAGAGACACAGGATAGGTGCAAAGCTTGAGGAAAGCAAAGATCCTAGGACAGTTCAAGTACTTGAGAATTTTAGCTTGGTTGCTTTTTAAAATCAACAACCGGTTGAATAAGGATAGGGCTGTGCAAGGCAGCAGGAGTGTTCTTTAGTCTGATTCCTTTTTTTACAGTGACAGAACTTTAGATGAAGGAAAAATTTTATACTTAGGATAACTCCCCTATTGTTAAAGTCATTCAAGGAGTTCCTGGAATCCTCATCAATTGCTTCCACTTAATGAACATCCATTTTGTTCAATGCCTCACTCATTTTGCATATTCATTCTATTTCGTTCTTACCATAATCTTATAGAATGCATTGGACTTCATCATTAAATGTGTTTTACAAACCAGGATAATTAGTCTTAATTAATTTGATCAGTTGAAAATGTTTGTGGCATTCTCCTATGTGTGTGTCAGCCTTAGAACAGACTCATAAATTCCATGTATTTGTGGTGGAATAATATGAAGTTATGAAAATGAATAAGTCACTGTCACATACAATAATACAGAAAAATCTCACCCATGTTGTGATGAGCAAAATAAGGCATAAAAAAAAGAATATGTGCTACCAGAATCTACTCAGGAGTTACAAAAGTAACAAAATGAATCAATGATAGCAGAAACACAGGTAATGCTTGCCATGGGAGAACAGAGTAGTGTGAGTGGAGTAGAAGCAGATGCTGGTGATAGATCATGCCTGCATCTTCACAGTGCTCACAGGCACGTATATATTCCATGAGGACCCATTCATCTGCAATTGGTTTACTTTTCTATAAGTGTTATATTTTCATCTAAAGCATTAAGTTTTTTTGACAATTCTGCCATAGCATACTAGTATTAGATATTCCAATACTATTAAATAGTGTTTATCAGTTATTGGATACTTTGTACTTACAGGGAAAGGAGGTATTTTGTAAGAACATGGATTTGTGTAGAATCAGGATCCATTGGTGGAAAGTTTTGCTGATTTCAAAAGCCATTTTTAGTGAGAGAGATGGACTGAGAGAGTAGCTGATTCCACATTTCCTGCAGGATAGCTTGGCACTGTTTAATTTCCATATGCCATCCACTCCAAGTTCATCCCCGGTATTTTCAAGTGAGGAACCTGAGGTTTCTCTCATTTCTGAGGAGTCAAAGGCTCTAAGGCTGCCAAAAGGACTGCTCCTCTACCCTTGCTTTCCTCTAAGAATTTGCCCCAGCCCACATGCTTCCTAAAACAACATTGGTTTTCTCTGGGTTTGCCATTTTCCCAATCCCAAGCCTTTGTGTACGCTGTTCCCACAGTGAGAACATAAGTCCCACTTTTCTTTTGTGTCTTGCTTTTCCTGTAGCTAGAAGCTCTAGAATTCTTCTCAGGGAAGCTGGACGAGTTACTTTATTGCTGTGATAAAATACCATGAACAAAATCAACTTATAGAAGAGTTTATTTTGGCTTAAGGGTCCAGAAGGCTAGATGTCCATAATGGTGAGGAAGGTATGGCAACAGGGACAGAGACATGTCACTTTTTAACAAACATCATAAAACAGAAAGGGAACTGTAAGTGGAGTGAAACTAAGCTTTCAAAGTTTACTTCCAGTCACATTCTTCCTCCAGGAAGGCTCTGTATCTTGTGCTAAAAGTTTCATGACCTTTCCAAACAGTGCCACCAAACTAGGCACCAAGTGTTCAAATATATAGCCTATGGGTGACATTTCTCATTCAAACCACCACAAAGTCTTGCCCTGACTTTCCATCATCTATCAAAGTCTTCATGTGGGAGCTCAAGTTTAAGATACAACTGGTTTATTAGCACGGTTCTTGGTTTAGCAGACTGTAGCACCATGACAGGACTCATCATACATCCTCTCATGCACATCGTGATCTACTTAGCAGACATGCTCTACTCTGCCCTGCTGTCAATCACAGAATTGACACATGGTAGCTTTTAATGACACACATTAATGACATAGTGTGTTAAAAATGTTAAACCTTCAGGTTATGTAGTTAGCAAATCTGTATGTATATGATTCTACCAAATCATTGAACATGAGTTATAGTGGAAATTAATGAGGCAACTCCACGTTGTTTATCTGATGGGCAAAAGAGGTTTATTTTAGATAAACTTACAGCAAGCAAAGGGGTCAGTTACAGGATCCAGGAGAAGTGAGGCACAGTCCAACATGGTTCTCTAGAGAACTCTGACTTGGTCTGAGGTCCAGCATCCAGGATCATGAGGTAGCCAAGAGAGAGTGAGCACTTACACCTCTCAGCTTAAGGGGTCCCCATTTCAGCCACACCCAGGGCAGGGACAGGTACCTAGCAGTTACCTGCTGCCTTCTGGGGGTTGTACTTCAGGGGTGAAACACAGACAACTACCCCTACAATGAGTTAGTAAAAATTATTTTGTAAAGTAAGAAAATGAGGGCTGGAAAATTTTGCATTTGCCTAATAACCAACAGCTCATTGATACCACAACACTCAACTATAAACTCACAGCAACAAATTCATTTTTAAAAATTTTAGCCCTGTTTTGTCTGTTTTCTTGCTCAGTCGCCATTCTGCTGCTTTGCATTGATGCCCAGACAATAAGTCCTTTTGCAAGCATTAAAAAGAACTGAAAAAAAGCTAACCAGAAAAAGACTCCACCATTAAAGTCTAAATTAATATAGTAAAACCATAGCTAAAAGTATTGCTTCAGTATGGCAACTGTGCTTATCATTTCTATGTTGTAGGCTTCTTTATGCCACACATTTCCCTGCAAAGAAAATTGAGAACCACTATTGAATTGTGCTGGAAAGAGTAGCAGCTGAGCATTCTACAAGCATTCTTTCAAAAGCATGCATCATCATGACATTTTATTTAGATATATCTTTCAATGAAGAAATTGCTTCTATGCTGTCAGATGATGCAAAGCAACTACAGTTTCTCCTTAAAAACCATTTAGGCCCCCAGAGGCAACCAACAATTCAAATCACGGCTGTACAGCAGCCATTTAAGTGTATGGCTTCCCTGTGGCCAAGTCCTTAGCTAAGCTCGTGGATCATATTATTCCGAGTCAGTTGATACCTCTTTGAATGTTACTGCCTGTGTTTCTACAACTAAATTTAAAGATGAGCCTTTGCTCTGCTAGACAAACTGTTTTTTTTTTCTTTTCTTATTTCTGGGCTCTCTTTCGGCCTCTCTTATGTTCCTGCTTTGTTAGTACAGTCTGTGGAGCAGAAAGCCCTAATACAGATGAATAAGAAAGGCATTCCTTTGACTCAAACTGTGATAATGTCATGATGCTTGCTAGAGGGTTTCTTCCTTGTAAATCCAACTGCATTTCTGAGTAACAACCCACGGAAATGTGAAGCTGGATATGGGTCACACTGGTTTATTTTTCTATGCTCTCTAAATGTACTTTTCTATGCTCTCTAAATGATTTTCCAAAATCAGAATACTACTCACATGGACTCTTGGCAGAAAAGTAGGCATTACCTTTGTTGACCTTGAATCAAAAGGCTAAAAATACCCCCTGGCTATCAAACAACAACAACAACAACAACACACACACACACACACACACACACACACACACACACACACACACACACGGATAAGAAGAGAATTAACACTAACAAGAGACCCCAAGCTTTGGACACAGAAGATGACTGATGTACAGGGATACAAGGAAAAGTAGTAAAGAGCATCTGAGCCAATTTAGGGGAAAAGGCAATTGTATAATGTGAGGACAGAAGCACAGATGTATCATTGACTCATTAGTTACCCCACACATTCAAGAGAGGAGACATGGCATCCTGGTTGAAAGCAGACACTTCCCAGCTTAACACCACCACTGACAGACAAGCTGTGAAACTGTAGCACGACACTTAACCTGTTGGACTTTAATGTACTCATCTCTGAAGTGGGCATGGAATGGTACTCATTCTATAAGGTTGCAAAGAGGATTTAATGAGTTTGCCCACATAGAATGTTTGAAACTTCCTGGCCCATTGGAGCACTGCCTGAGCTTGGATCTAATTTTTTGTTTGCTTTGCACATCTGCTGTGTTTCAGCTTCCACAATAGCCCCTGAATATTATAAGAAAAGGATAATAATAATAAAACGGTGCTATTCCTCATTTTGTGAACCATCATAAACACTGTGGTGCAGTGGACTGGAGAGTTATGAGAGAGAGCATAGTGGGGCTGTGGGGCTGTGGGGCTGCCTGATTTATTGAAAGATGAGAACATCATTCTCTAGAACATGTGTCTTTGGACCTGAAAGATGAAACTTTAGAAAATGGGGAAGAATTAGGAGACTCAAGGGAGACAACATGCCCTGTAAGAAAAAAGAATGAGTGCAAACCTCAAGGGAGACCAAACGCCCTGGTTGAAGAGTGCTGGCCACTTCTGAGGAATTGAAACAAGGCTCATATGTCAGAGACCTGGGAGGTGGGGGAGTAGCAGGATCTGGGTATGGCAGTGTGGGAAGGGACCACACCACCAGAGGTAGAAGACCCATTTTTTTTTTTTTTACTGAAGCAATAGTAAAAAACATTTTGAGCAATTTTGTGCAGAAAAAGGATATAATCAGTTTGCCGTTTACAAAAACAAAATTTACACTGGAATTCCACAGCATTCCCCATATGGAATCCACAATACACAATTTCTTCTCATTTGAGCATCTTGCATTGATGTGGTTCAGCCTCTACCACTGATAAAGCATTGTGGATATACTCTAACCTGCTGAGGTGCACAGATCGCATTAGCATTCATCATCCTGTTGTACGGTCACATGGGCTTTGACAAATATATGGTGTTATTATTCTTTATCATACAGAACAGTTTATCACCCTATAAAATTTTTATTTTTTAAAGAGACTAATGCTGAAAAAATATGAGAAAGACATAGCCTGGGTGGGGTGGCGATGAAACCAATTACGTGTATAGCTGCAGTCCTGACAGGAAGGACAGCATCCAGGACTAGGATAGACACATGGAAATCAGGAGAACGGATACAGTGATGCTAGATTTTAATAATGGGTTTGGTAGGAAATATTAATCATGACAAGCTAACTACTCTACATTTGAGCCTAATAATCTTAGTCATTTTTTGTTACCAAAGTGTACATTTTTACTGATATCAAGTCTGTTATACATAGGTAAAGTGGTTTTACCTCAGCCTGCCCACTAGGCAATCATGCTGTCATATAGTACTTCCTAGTCCTTGTCTTGCTTCACTTCTAAGAGCCTTCTCCATTCACATAGTGACTGAGTGGGTGTGTAGAGGACCATTGAAAAGTGCACATCTCTTCCACACACATTTCACAGGCGAGAATACCACTTTATGTAGCCTCAGTGGGTAGCTTATAAATACTACGCTTCTTATTTTTTGTAAACAGATTGTAGTTTCCTACCCTGCAAGTTATCTCCTTTTTTCAGATCCTGAGACAAGAGCGGAGCACACAAACAAGGCAAGGAGATCATTAACCTCCCCCCCCCATTCATGGTGAGTGTCTAAGAGGTAGGCCTTGGCCATTCTGCTAAATTCACTGCCCTCTTAGGATTTGTGTGGAACTGATAGCAAACATTCTTCATTCTGATGCATCCGAATCCAAGAGAGTACAGGATTCAGCAGTGGTTGTCTGAGTGTGTGTAAAGGCATCACAGAGGAAGAAAACTCAAAGAAGAAAGAAGCACTGTTCCCAGGTATGAATCTTAGATCAAGATACCTGCAAGCTGCACCTCTCCCTGGAGTATCAGTCATGAATACACACATTTTCCACTTTTTGCTTAAGCTCTTTTCGATTTGAGGTCTCCATTGCTGGTAACTAATGAAGCACTAATTGGCACAAACTCCTTGAAGATCCTATTAATAGAGCTGATTTTTATCTACTTTCACCTTCTTAAAGAAGATGACCAATTTCAATTTGTCTCTGAATTCTCCAACTTCAGTAATTTTCAAATGGTGTAGGAATAGTTGAAGGCTAAATAATTTTCAGTTGTGTCCCAGTATCATTTCTATTGCTGTTATAAAATACACTAACAAAAAGTGCATTCTTACAGGAGAAAGGGGTTTATTTCAGCTTATAGTCCCATTATTGTAGAGAAATCATGTAAGAACTTCAAACAGCTGGTTTCATCCCATCTACAGCCAAGAGCAGAGAGAAATGAATGCACACACATTCACTTACATGGTTACTTGCTTGTGCTCAGCTTGATTTCTCCATTCTTACAGTCAGATCCCCTGCCTTGGGGACAGTGAGTTTGTTGGGTCTTCCCTGATCAATTAACTTAATGACAGTCCTCCATATAGATGAACATACAGCAATAAAAGTTTGACAGTGCTTCATGAAAACACTCATCCCAGGTAATTTTAGAATGTGTCAAGATGATGAAGTTAATCATCCCAGGTTGGCTATCCAGTGTTTGTGGCAGCAAATCATTAGAATCCTTGATCAGTTCTGAAAATGTTTAGAGTTTCTCAAATCTATAGACATGGGGAGCATTACACAATCAATCAAATCACTAACACATAGGTAATGTGTCTTATACAATACTGTAAATGTATACGATCTATTATGTTTGTTAATCTCTTATAATTGACAAAATACAAGTTTATCATAACTCTGATTCAGCCTATGGAAAATATTTTCCTGTATATACTTTAAATGATCTTCTGTACATCTCAATGCACACTTTAACTGGCCACTTACACTGTAAGTGGTTCTTAACCTTCCTAATATCATGACCCTTTAATACAATTCTCCATGTTGTAGGGACTGCCAACTATAAAATTATTTTCATTGTTACTTCATAACTGTAATTTTGATACTGTCATGAATTGTAATATAAATATCTGTTTTCCAATGGTCTTTTTGTAGGTCATGACCCATGGGTTGAGAACTAGTACCTTACAGAAAGCAAAGTACTATGAAAAGTAAACACTTAGGTGCATGATGTTCCAGAACACTCTCTAAATACATCCCTCTCTTACAAGTCCTCCATGGGTCCTTGTTGCCTATAGCAAGGCTTTCCTCAATCTTTGCATCACAGGCAATGATATCTGCATCTGAAGGGGACCTACAATGGGTGGTAGATCTTCTGGGTCCCACCCTATCACCCCCCGACACCAAATGAGAAATGACTATCTTGAAAAACTAATATAGTTGTGAACCTGTGTTATTTCATAGCCCTCTTCAGTATCAGATTGCCACAGTCCCCTGTATATACCTTGTTGTTGTTGAGTGAAGAAATGGAGGCATGGAGAACATCATGTCCCCAAGGTTAAAATCTGAATGCAGATAAATCTAAACCTAGAGTTATCAGACTTGCTCATTTCTATAGACTCTTGTTACTATTTGAATTTGAAGTTCCATTATCTTCATGGGCTTTGTTATGGTTACTAAACAAGATGAGTTTAGATCTCCCACCTTCCCCTTATTGTTTGTATTTTTGCTTTGTGAGTCTAATGGTTTAAAATCTGCAGTAGCCTGTCTCCAGGTGCACATGCTTCTTTTATGTACTTTATCAATTCTTTTCATGGGTGATAGCCTTATGATTACACTCTCTCTAGCAATTGCTGGTAAGAAGTGTTGGCTTATGTGATCTTGATCAAGTTATGGTAAGCAGGACAGTGCATACACGTAGGTACACAGTCCCTGAAGTCTCAGAATCCCTGTGATGCATAAGTGTTTTGGTAAGGTACCACAGTGTGCAAGCACTGGAGTGTCAGGTGGGAACAACAACACTTAAGTGATGCGCATTCATCTGATACAGTAGCTGCTGGTCAGGATCTTGGAAATGCAAGGTGGTTAGGCTTTAGTCTTCCTCCTATAAAAACTTTGTTCTAATAAAAGAGAAGGTGCAGTCTGTCTGTCATATTGGAATTCTAATTTATTTCCCCCTAGTCTCTGTCTGAAAATTAACCATCATCACTGAGATTCTGTGAAGATGGTATTTCTTGTGGCAGTGTGTAATTGATTTGACAGCCATAGCCAGGCTTTAAAATTTTTTTTGTTTTTAATTGACAAACATTACTTATACTTACAGAAAATACTGTGATATTTTGATATATGTTTATATTGTAGGAGAATAATTAAATCTACCTAATACATGCATCATCTCAAATAATTTTGTACTGAAACATTTGAAAGTCTACCCTTTTGAAATTTTGAATCACATCATTATTGTATTCAGCATGCTGCATAATCTCCAGAACCTATTCTCTGTGACTCGCTGGACTTTTGAAGCCTTTGACTAACACGGCTCCATTTCTATGTCCCTCTGCAATTCCTCTTCTTCCATGAATAATATGAATTTGGCTTTTGTAGATTTTTACATGTATGTGAGATAATGCAGTACTTTTCTTGGATCCCACGTTAATTTTAATTAATATAATGTCCACCAGGCACATTTCATATTGACGTCAGGGCAGAGTGGGTACAAAGCACAGCACAGTGGATAAATAACTAAAGATGATACACCAAGAATACTAGAAAGGGTCACTGATAAATGGGCATTACTAAATAATGGGATTAATAAGTGATGGTGCTAGCTATCATATTTAGTTGATTGGCAGCTGTTGCTCACTTCTTTGGTTCTAGTGAGTTACTCTGTATCTGAAGCACCCAAAGGGGGGTTGACAACATTCAAATGCAAAATGGGGTGGTCACTTTATTCAGGATAAGACAACAGCTGTGGAAGCTGACTTTCTGGAATCAGTTTTTGATTTGACAGACATCCTTTCATCTGACTTAGACAATTACTTATGTTCTCTGGGTCTCAGGGTAATGAAGATAAGTATATTTATCTAATAAGAGGGATATTGAACTATACACATCAATAGTGAAAGAGTAGAAAACTAGACTGAGTCCAAATATAAGAGTCCAAATATAAATTTTGGGTGGCATAGGGAGGAAGATGATCTCTTATACACTGTTGGTGGGAATGTAAGTCAGAAAAGCAATTATGGAAAACAGTATGCAGGTTCCTCAAAAACGAATTTTGAAGCTGGGCAGTGGTGGTGTACACCTTTAATCCCAGAACTCAGGAGGCAGAGGCAGACAGATCTCTGTGAGTTCGAGGCCAGTCTGGTCTACAGAGTGAGTTCCAGGACAGCCAGAGCTACACAGAGAAACCATGTCTCAAAAAAATTTTTAAAAAATGAATTTTGACTAAATAATCCCACTACTAGGTATTCAAAGAAAAAACTCATCATTTTAATAATTGCTTCTCAATATATGGATAGATAAAGGGATTAACACACACAATTGAATCATATTCAGCCTTGAAAACACAAAATGGATAGTCACAACATGGTTGAACCTAGAAGACACTGTGCAAAGTAAAATAAACCATGCATAGAAAAACAAGGTACTATATGATCTCAGCTATATGTAGAGTCTAACAACTTAAAGTCATTAAAAAAAAAGAGTAAAACATTATTTACTTAAGGTCAAAAAGTGGGAGTAATAGGAAGATTTTCACCATATGTACGAAGTTTGAGTGACAGGATGAATAAGCTCTTGAAACTTAATGTTCAGCATAGCAACTACAATCAATCATGTGCTTGATGTTCCTGAGAACAGATCTTCAATATTTTTACCACCAGAAAAAAAGGATAATCATGCGAAGTGGTGGATATGTTAATAATCTTGATTTTTGAAGACAATTTCACAAAGTATACTTATATAAAATCATTGTTATAAACCATGGACATAGACAATTCATTTAGATTTCAATTATGTTTCAATAGACCCAGACAAGAAGAACCAGACTTGCCTCATAGAAGAACTACATATGTGTTAGTGTGAATAGAACACTGAGAGCAATTTATCTGTTCTTTGTATCTGAGTGCCTCCTGAGAAGAGATGTATATAAGAATAGAAATACTTGTCTAACCTTTCCTATACCCAGTGCCCTTCAGTTGCACAGCAGTGCTAACTGTGAAGCATAATTAAGAATTTAATTTGATAAAGCAATGGATCTTCACAAAAACAGTTTGTCTTTTTTCTGCTCTCCCTTTTTCCTGTCCTCTCTGTCTTACTCCAGTACTACCAAAGCATGCTAATGCTAGCATTTGTAACACAAGTATGACAAAAGAGCAGAAGACTTTTTTTGTCTTCCTGTTTTAAACCAGAGACTATACACATGGAAATGAAAAGGGCTAATAATAGACACTAATAGCCATGACTCTACCATTTTGTTAGTTAGTCTGCAGAAGTTCTAGCCTAAGGAAACAATTTCAAATAATAGATTTTTAAATTATATTTTATGTGAATTTTGTGTTTTGCTCCACAGCATTCGCCATTCCTCACGTCTGAGTTTATATATTTACCAAAGCTATTTCTCTGAAGTACTTATTGAGAAACACAAATATGTGTGTACCAGGCTTTTTCTTTTGGGCCACCAACCAGCTCCCGAATTGTGACATGGAGACTTATTATTAGTTTTGAATGCTCATCCTAGCTTAGCCTCATTTCTGGCTAGCTCTTTTAACGTAAATTATCCCCTTATCTCCCTTTTGTCTCTGAGCCTTTTACCTTTCTTCTTTCCATATATCTTACTTCCATTGCTTCTCATGTCTGGCTTCTGGTCCCAGGTGTCTCCCTCATTCTCCCCCCTTCTCTCATTCCTCTTGTTCTAAATTTCTCTTCTCTTGAGCCTAGATTCCTTCTCCTATTTATTTTACTTACCAACCCCACCTATCCCTATTCTTTCTCTGCCCAACTATTGGCCATTTGGCTCTTTATTAGACCAATCAAGTGCCTTAGGCAGACAAGGCAAAACAGCTTTTCATAATTAAACAAATGCAACATAAACAAATGTAACACGTCTTAACATGGTTAAAGTAATATTCCACAAGGAAAACTCATCTTTCATCACATATTTAATTGATTTATCTGTCTTTCTGTCTCTTTTGTCTGTGGGTACAATGCACATGCATGCCTAGGTGTGTGTGTGTGTGTGTGTGTGTGTGTGTGTGTGTGTGTGTGTGTGTGTGTGTCTGTGTGTGTGTGTGTGTGTCTGTGTGTGTGTATGTGTGTGTGTGTGTGTTTTGTGTATACATGCCACAGCAGGTACCTGGAGGTCAGAAGTCATCTTGTAGAATTTGGAATTTGGTTCTCTCCTTTCACCATATTTGTCCTGAGAATTGAACTCAGGTTGTCAGGCTTGGTGGTAAATGCCTATACCTACTGAGCTATTTCATTGGCTCCAAACTCATCTTTCAGTACCTTGGTTCTAATAGGCAGCTGTAGCTAATGATTCCCAAGTTCCTACCTTTAGTCTCACATGAGCTTTTGAATGCTAGACTTATATCTTTCTACCCGATTGAGTGGTACAGTAGTGGCAAAGCAAAGAACAGCACTTTCCCTATCAGCTTTAAACTGCATTCAAGAATTATTCCTACCCCGAATCCCCAGACATTCTTCTTCCCAAGGCTCTACTCTTCCAAAGTATCCCTGTTATTTTTTTGTGATTATAACAGAATTACATCATTCTCTTCCTTTCCCCCCATCAAACCCTCTCCTATACCCCTCTTGCACATGTAATAATGACAATTAATGAAAAAAGATACTGTATCTCCATACTTAAGGTATAAACCACCATCCATCTTGTTGTGTGAGTCAAAAATCTGCAATTCCTACCTGTGAGACCTTCTTCATCTCTACAATTGTTCCTTCACCACATTCAGTCAATTTAACTGTCTGATTGTTCTTGAACTGGATTTCTCCACCTTTAGTGCCACTCTCTTAGGTCAAGGTCTTATTGGGTCTTTCAGGGACTCTGGGGTTCTCCCTAACTCTGCTCTGATTAGTCTGCATACTGCAAACTAGATCAAAATATCAACTCAGTGATGTCACATCCATACCTAAACCTTTTGTGTATCTTCCCACTGGCTTTGAGAAAATGTCAGCAACTTCTTTGCAAGGCTTTTACAATTTTGACTATATCACCACCTCTCCAGTTTCATTACCCAGCAGAGTCCACCCCTCCCTGAACCCTGTTCCCGACATTATAGTCTTGAATGTCACTTCTTTCTCCCAACTCGGAGCTTTTTCACATACAACCTCCTCTTCTTAGACTATTGTTTGGAGTCAGTTCCATCTCTGTTCCTAATTCACACTCAACCCTCACATACAACAGCCTCCCTGTCTACTCTGTCAGAACTCTCTGTACTTTTCATTCAAGCTGGTTGTCAGAGTCTGTCCTTGAATATTTGTGGAACAGTTTAATAATGGCTTGGCTTTGTAACTCCAAAAACTGTATGCTCTTTAAAGAAGAAGATAGTAGCAAATTTACTGCCTGCTGTGTCCTAACATGACATCTACATCAGTACAGATGCTCCCTTAATATTTATCGAGTGAGCAAATGGGTTAGATGAACAATGATGCTGAGAAGATGTTATGATCACACATTTTATAGATGAGTGAAATGAGGCTTGAATAAATAAAATGTTTTCCAGGGAAGCATGCCCAGAATGTAGCAGACAAAATTTGAACTCAGATCTATTGGACTCTAAAACCTCTCTCGGAATTAAAAAAAAAAAAAAGTTAATTTGATTAAAAATTGAACCAAGTTTAGATAACTATACTTTATAAACTATCCTAATATCCAAGTGGCTTAAAAATTGTTTCTTAAAAACAAATTAATTTGTAATTAGCTCAGGAACAATACTGAAAACCACAAAACAGCAATGTAAAGAAAAATGCACTCACTGTGTCCCACCACCTAGAGATTACAGACATCACATTTATTCAGTTCTGTGAAACATATCTTTATAATTGATTTTCTTCAAAATTAAGATAGTTCTTGCAAAAGTGTTTTCTCTTGAGTATCGCTAGTCATAGATGTCCCAGATGCTGGTGCCTTCATCTGAGCTGTCGTGGTCATTGTTTTCATTTTGCCATTGCTTAACTGAATTGTGAGCAACATAATCATTGTATTTTTATAATTTATTTTCAAGTTTAATAGTGTTTGAGCGGAGGTTCTATCGATGTAATCCAGGACCTCATGAATCACGAGTATCTACTATACCAGACAGTCCCATTCTTCCAGTTACATTGGAGTATAACTGATAAAAGTTTTTAATATTAGTCCTCTTGACAAAATTATACTGTAATCCAAAATCATAATTTATACAACATCATGTTTGTGCAATACCAATAAGGGGTATAAGTGTTATAGTGAGTAAAAAAAAGACTATCATTGGAGAAATTAATTTTCATCTTCTATTTTTAGTGATGAAGGCAGCCTACTGTTTTATGAGACCTAAGGAAAAGAAAGCCTACAAGGAGTGGAGTTGTATTCCATTTAAGTGAAGAGAATGATCTAATATAGGTAAAAAAAAAATGCAGTAGAAGGCAAGAGAAATGTTCAAGTTTCTCAGAACAAGTGAAAGTAAGAACTGAAATGCAAGTGATGCTGAGATGCTGATGAGGTTGAGATACAGGTCTGGCCAGGTTCCATGACACTCAGGACCAATATCAAATCACTAGATATTGACTTATCAGTATGCATTTATTCCTTGTCATCACCTTAGAATCCATGGGATAGAATAGTATTTTGAAAATAAGACATTTAACCCTGTTCTCCATTGTAGCCTGCATAGTATGTAAGAATGGCCTTCTTAGACTTTGCTGTTCTACAGATCTAATCCCAGCAACCACAGTCCTGTCATATATTATTCCTTGACCAAACCCACAGCAGACAACAGCTCTTGGGCATCATTTGTTCTCGGAAACTACCATGTTTCAAGGACCCTTCAGGTATTTGAGGCATTCAAAACAGCCATCAGCTTTGTTTATCAGGTTGTATCATAAAGTGCTTAAAATGTGTAAGCCTTGCAAATAAAACTGTTGATACAGCTAAATTACCATACAGTGTTTACCAATACTTTATGTGGAATTGGCTTTGGGGTTTTTGTTTTGTTTCTAATATTATGTTACTTGTACAATATGTGATCAACCTCATAAATGGTCAGCATTCAAGAATAGAATTCCACAGCCCCCATTTGCTTGATGAGAGTTAGGGTTACACCAGCTCTCCTGATGGAGCATCTCATACCCCTCTCTCAAGATAATTTCTAGGACAACAGGGTGTTCTGTTTATCTGACCAGTGCTAATATGCTTCTCTCCCATGAGGATAGACGAGTTCCCTCATCCTTCCATACTGCATATGTCATGTCCAGATGAAAAAGAATCTGTTAATCTTATCAAATGTCAGCAAACTTTGGCCTGTGGACTTAGTCTGGCTTTGCAGCTTATGTAAATAAAGTTTTTAGTAGAACACGGGGTATCCATTCGTTTATGCATGATTTATGACTATGTTTATCCTCAAAGGTAGAATGTATTGTGTTTGAGGGAGGTTGGGTGAGAATGCAAAACCTAAAGTATATCTTACTTAACCCTTTATATTGGAATGTAACCAAACTCTGATATGGCCATTCACACAATGATTTTCTAAATGTTTGTGTTTCATCATAGGCTAATCACTGAGTTGTGTCATTGGAAAAGAATTTCTAGTGATAAGATGATGTGCGATGTTCTGTATGCTGTGAATGTGTTTCTCTGATTGGTCAATAAATAAAAAGCTGATTGGCTAGTAGCCAACAGGAAGTATAGGCAGATTAAGCAGAAAAGGAGAATTCTGGGAAGGCCGAGTAAGAGAAGATGCCAGCCCGCCATCCAGGGAGCAACATGTAATGGCACACAGGTAAAGCCACGGATCACATGGTAGGTAACATGCAGATTAACAAAATGAGCTGTGTTTAAGTGTAAGAGGTAGTCAATAGTAAGCCTGAACTAATAGCTGAGCAATTTTAATTAATATAAGCTTCTGAGTGATTATTTTATAAGTGGCTGTGGAGTCCATGGGGCTGGATAGGACCTGAGAAAACTTTAGCTACAATGAGGAAATGGGTGCTTTGATTGACAAGGGCTATCCTTCTTAAACACAATGAACTTTACATCAAAACAAAAAGTTTCACTTTTTAATACAGATACTTCCTAAGTGACTTTGTCTTCTTAAAATTTCTATAAAGGATATTGGATGTCCCGCCCACCATTTCAAACTCTACATTGCTTTACTAACATAAATGAAATCTGTCTTCAACTTCCTGGAGGCTTTGAATATCAACTAAGCTGCTAAAATAGAGAAAAGAATAAAAGGAAAAGACTGAGGGCGAGACTATTAGAATTACACAGCAGGCCAATCCGGGGACTTGAAGGCCACTTCTGGATTAAAGAACACACAATTTAGCATCAGACAGTCTTAGGATTTAGTTCCACACTAAACCCCATTGGCTTTAGATAAAAACCCAACTGGTAACTTCATTATAATAAAACAGATTAAATTTACTCATGAATAATAGTTTGATTTCCAAATTTCATTGACAGTGTCTGAATTTAAATTCCTTTGTCTGTAATATAGAAATAATAAAAAATATATCAACTGATATATATGTGAATAACACTAATGTGTCAACCATAAACACAGCTTAAATTATAACAATTATTTAAAGTAGTGAAGTGATCAGACACAAATATGCATTATGTAAATATTACATTATTATTTACTATATAAATAATTTTAACTATTTATGTTTAAGTAATGATTATGCATCTATAAAATTACATGCCATGTTTAGATACAATTTGTATAAAAGAAGTCTATTTATTGGCATCTGATAAAATACATTGTATATATACTTGAGTGCATGAATTGATAAATGAATGAAAACTACAGTCTTGCTTAAGAAAGTCAAATAATCTATGTCCTCTTGTCTACACATGTTTTGAAATCTTTGGAAAATCTACAAGATAGAGAATAACATATGAACATCTAGTTTAGGAAGACTTCCTGTTAATATGTAACTATTGAGAAAGAAATGCATAATTCATTCTCCTATCTAGGCTCATAGTTACAGATATATACTATGCTTTCTATGTGGGTATAGATGTAGATTTTTTTTTAGTGTAGTTTCTTGACTTAGTCAACAAGTTTTGGCACCTTTCCTGTTTATTTTTTGAGATCTTTTTAAAAATTTATCTATTTTATGCATATGAGTACTCTGTCTTCATGCACACCAGAAGAGGGAATCAGATTCCATTACAGATGATTGTGAGTCACCATGTGGGTGCTAGAAATTGAATTAACAACCTGTGGAAGAGCAGTCAGTGCTCTTAACCACTGAGCCATCTCTCCAGCCCCTTTAAGAATGTTTTTAAATTCTTCTCTCAAACATTACATCCCAATCTCAGCTGCCCCTCCTTCTACTATTACCAGTCCCTCCCCCACATCCCCTCTTCCCCAGGGCCACTTCTTCTCTGTTTCCCTTCCAAAACAGAGCAGGCCTCCAAGAGATATCCACCGAACATGGCATAAGAAGTTAAAATAAGACTAGACACAAACCCTCATGTGAAGGCTGTATGACATAACTTAGTAGGAGGAAAATGGTTCCAAGAGCAGGTAAAAGAGTCAGAGACACACACTCCCACTACTGGGAGTCCCACAAGAACACCAAACTACACAACCATAATATACATTCAAAGGACCTAGCTCAGACCCATACAGGGTCCATGTTTGTTGCTTCAATCTCTGTGAGCCCCTATGAGCCCTGCTTAGTTGATTTTGGTGGGCCATATTCTCATGGTATCCTCAACCCTCCTGACCCTTACAATCCTACATCCCTCTATTCTGCAGTGATCCCCTGGCTCTACCTATCATTTGACTGTGGGTCTCTGCATATGCTCCCACTAATTGATGAATGATGTCTCTCTGATGACAATCAGGCTAAGCACTGATCTATGAGTATAGCAGAATATCATTAGGAATCATTTCATTGACTTTTTTTGCCAGTCATGTTTGGTTTTATCCTTTGTCTTTGGGATGTCCAGCCTCTGGTTCTTGGTCATCCAGGTGGTGTTATGCTTGGGCTCCCTCACATGTTGTGGGCCTCAAGATGAAGCAGTTACTGATTGGCCACTCTCCCAAGTTCTGTGTCACTATTAACCCAGCACCTGTTGCAGGCAGGACAGATTGTAGGCTTCAGGTTTTTGGCTGGGTTGATATCCCAGACATACTGCAATAGGAGCCTTGCCTGGTTATAGAAGACGGATAGTTTGGGCTTGATACTCTTCAATACTAGGAGACTTTGCTAGGGTTACTCTCAGATTCTAAGGACTTTCCACTGCACAATGGAGAAACAACCTTGATGTCCCTCAACTGAAGAATGGATAAAGAAAATGTACATTTACACAATAGGGTATTACTCAGCTGTTAAAAACAATGGCACCATGAAATTTCCAGGCAGATTGGTGGAACTAGAAAAAATCATCCTGAGTGAGGTAACCCAGAGCCATAAAGACAAACATGGTATGCATTCACCTATAAGTGGATATTAACTGTTGAGTAAAGAATAATCATGCTACAATCTACAGACCCAGAGAGCCTAAGTAATAAGGAGGGCTCAAGACAGGACACATGGATCTCTGTGGGAAGGAGAAATGGAATAGGTTGTGGGTGGACTGGGGTGGGTGGGGATAGGAACAGGAGGGATCAGGTTGAGGGGTAGGAGAGAGTATTGGGAGAGATGACTGGAATCTGGTGGCATTTGGAGGAGGCAGGATGTAGAAACCTTTTCTATTCTTGACAGGGAAAAACAGCCAGCAGATGTATCTTCACAACCTCACAGAGCTATGAGAATCAAAAAGTCTATGAACTCTACCTTATATGGGCATCATAGACTAATGGACAGGTCATTGTCCTCTCTATGATATATGCTCAGCTGCCTATCCCAGCTTCTAAGTGCTTCTCAGTACTCATTGATGATGTCCATGGTGCATTGCTTTTCTCTTGAACATAGTTCTCTGGACATCATCAGAGGAAACCAAGACCCCCTTTTCTTCTTCAGCTGAAACTAAGTCTATCACTGGACCTCTCTCCCTGCTTAATGGTCGTAGAAAGTAGTAACATCTTGATAGTGATAAGCACACCATCATCTTGATGTTGATCACCATTTTTTCACTAAGGACTCCTAAGAAGCCACTGTTCAGAAGATGTATGTGTTGAATGGGAGACAGAAAAAAATGACAATAAAGGATAAGAGGGCCCTGAAATGACATAAACCAAGAAGTGTGAAGGAATTCTGGGAGTGGCAGGAAGATTCTAAATAAAGTAAATTCGAAAAGTGTCTCTGGTTGCACTGGACACACTTGGAGTATCAAAATAATGATAGCAAGATACTAGGCCCATTCAATAAAATAAAACTAAGGATCTTATAGAGATATCTGAATAAACTGATAAATTAAATAAATACATATTGATGACTAAGGGTTGATGAGCAATGAGATATTTACTTAATATCAAATAAACTCTCTATAACATTGATAAACAACAAGAAGGATAGTCTAACTTTGCATTGAAGAGTCTGGTAGACAATATGTCTTGTCATCAAAGTCAATTATCATTGGTAATCAAACAAATTAATACCATGTGCTCCCTGATATGATATAGAGAGAAACACACTGCTTCTTCCATTTTTGGAAAGATAAATAATTTTAATTTAATCATAAAAAATCTCATCAATCAAAAATAAAGTTTGCTCTACAAAGAACCTGATGTAAAGTTTAACAATGGCAAGGTTGTGAAAGTCATGAAGACTAAGATTCTGCTCCAACTTCTAGGAAACTGAGCAGGCATCATGAGTAAACGCAAGATGAGATTCTGAAGTGGATCTTTTTTGCCTAAAAGACATTATTGGAATGACTGATGAAATTTTAATTTTTAATAATCGAAAGATGAGCAAGCTCTCATTTATCATTCTTATCTCTGATTTTATTGTTGTGTTTTTGGTATGTTGAAGAATGTTCTGTACATTGAAAATGTACATTAAATAATTCAAGGCAATAGAACTTCAAACTAGAAATGCAGATGCTTTGGAAAACCCCTTTATCCTATGCTTAAACTTTTGCTCCAACTTTTAGATGATTGCAAAAGAAAACACTGGGGGTGCCCACATGACATACAAGGCATTTGGTAAGACATACTGGAATCAACATAGTCCACAGGAAAAGGCAGGTATCAATGTGAAAGAAATATACATTGATTTTTTTATACAGGTAAGATAGTGTATGTTGTAAATGATAGCTTATGTGAACAGAAACTGTTATGTGAAACCATTCAGATATGAGTTAAAAATAGACTATATTCATGCACATTACTAAAATTTTGAAAATTATGACTGTTAATGGCTTGATGAGGTCAGTATTTTTATGTTTGATTTTTTTCTTTTATTATGCATTATTTCCCCTTTGGTTTTCCGTCATGACCTTATAGTCCTATGTTTTTTTTAAATTTCATAGTTTTTTAAATTAATCTTCTTCATGCTATGTTAACTTAAACATTAAAAGTGAATAAACAAAATGAATACCTTCTTTCAATCCATACTTATAAGCTGCTTGATTGCTACAACTTATCATTAAATGAAAAAAAATTACACAATTAGTCCTTTTTTTCTGTACCTTTCACACTGCAACTTGGATTCTCTCATAAGACTATGAGTCTGGGCTTCTGTCAGTCTTCTTCTGAAGCATTGGAATTTCATTCTGTACCTGACAAATAGTAAGCATTTAATAAATGTTTACATAAGGAAAATAAATTCAAAAGCAGTAGATCTAGTTAATTTATGTTTCATAACTCATTAGATGGAAATTGTTTCCTGAGATGATTAATAAATCAAGTATTTATGTTGGCTATGTGCTAAGAAAATTAAAACTATTATTTAATTTAAGGACTCATTATTATAATTGGTGTCTCTGGTGTCCCTGGAAGGGTTACATGCTAACTAAATTCTTTGTGCCTTGACTGGTTCCACTGTGAAGTGATAGAACAAGTAAGGGGTTTGAGGTAACTGGGAAAATGCTCTTGAAGGTGGTGCTGGGACCCCAGTCTCCTCTTCTTTCCACTTCTCCATTCTCAGCACGAGGTAAGGAGTCTTGGTCTGTCACAAGCTGGTGATTTCCTAAAAGCACAAAAGCAAGAGAGTCAGCTGATCAAGGACCGGGACCTCAGAAAACATGAGTCAAAGTAAAACTCTCCTCCATATTGCTTGTTAAATTCGGTGTAAGTTACAACGTTGAAAAGTTGACAAATATGGCTTGCCACAAGCAATGGGAAAGTCATTACTGTGTACAGATGAACATCACGAGGCTTACACATGAGACAATTACCGGGATACTCTCTTGGCATTTGGGAAATTGAACATTAACCCGGGTCTACCTGGCTCTTTAGCCCTTTTTTAATCTGCCTACCTCCCTACACACAGTATTGTGGCCATCCTGTTAGCAACAGAGGTACTGCTTCCACTGGATCCATGTCTCCCACTGGATCAGAACTTCATCACACCTCCTTTGGCCCCCTGCAGACAATGCTTAGCTTCTCCTCCACCTCCCATCTACCACTAGTAAAGAAAGGAAGATTTTCTATTTCAAAGTCAATGAAGGAGGGAGTTATGAAATGCAACCAAAGAAGAAAATTGGAGATAGGGAGTGCTTAAATAGTGACTTATTTAATACATACAGTGCATGACTGGGGCATGGGGTACATTCCTAGGATTATATCTATAAATAGCAAAGGGTGGGTGTGCATCTCATTAATTAAATTATACACTAATTTGTTCAGTCTTTGTCTTTCCAGGTGCTGTGATTTAAAAGTTTCCTCACCAAAATTTAAGAGCTATGAATGTATTATTAAGACTTTGGCTATTTAATGGACAATCAGACCATAAGAGTTTTTTACCTATGAAAGGAATGGGAACTGTAACAAAAAGGCACAACAAGGAGTCATTATTTCTCGTCCTTTAACCTATCATGAGGATGCGCTCCCTAAATGTCAGAGAATCGATCTAGAACTTTTCAATCTTCAGAACTGTAAGAAACAAAACCCCACCCTTTGTGCATCACCCAGTCTTAGTTATTATGTTACAGCAGTATGAAGTGGACTAAGACATCAGAAACACTCCATGAGAAACTAACTGGGTGAGGAGAGAGAAACATGATAGTTAATACAAAGGAGGAGACATGATTGATTGCCTTAAGTTATCGGTCTAATCCCTCACTAGTTTGGGGATCAGAAACATGACAGCAATGTCAGAAGAGATAAGAATCTATGTGAGCTAAAATCAGATCGAAATAGGATGTAGAAAAAAACAGATGTGAAACATGGATGTCTGCTATTTTTTTCCTTCCTTGTTGGTATAGGGAAGCATATTTTTGATTAAGATTTCATACCGATTTAACCTGCAATCTTTGTGAATCATTTGTAGCAGAGACTGATACAGAAATGGTACTTCCTGCTGTCCTATTAGAGGCACCCACCCATGGGATTTCCTTGACCACAAGGCTAGAGATCTCTATCATAAACTAGGCTCTGTAAGATTGACTCCCCAAGTTCTAGATGCATGGGGGCTGTGAATGATCCATCCTGAATCAAACAGGTATATCATGGATGGGGAAAATAGTGTTCAGTATGTTTTAAAAGGAGATAGGAGGACTGGTGAGATGGATCATAAAGTGTTTGCCTGATAGCCAACATTCATGTAAAAATCTCGGTGCAGAAGCACACACCTGTAATCCTGGTCTGAAGAGGCAGAAACAGGCAGTTCCTCAGAGCTTGCTCACCAGATATGCTAGCTGAATCAGGGAGCTTAGATTCTGTGAAAAATGAAAATTAAGGTAGAGGACAGCTGAGGAAGACAATTAGTGTTGACTTCTGACTTCCACAGGCATGTACACACACACACACACACACACACACAGAGAGACAGAGAGAGAGAGAGAGAGAGAGAGAGAGAGAGAGAGAGAGAGAGAGAGAGAGAGAGAGAGAGAGACTTATCTTCTCCAATCACTATCAGTTGGCTCTTCATGGCCAAATGACTAGAGGGAAGGGGGAAATTTTCTTCAGTAAAGGGTTGGTGTAGGATCTGAGTTGAAACTGAAAATGGACAGTTATACCACTTAAGACTCAGAGAGGTGCCTCTGAAAATAATAGCAAGGTGAATTGTCCCAGTGTGCAGACCCCAGTGTACACATTTTAGGTCAATGCATTGGGGCATTAGCTTTGTACTAGAAGAGAAATAGTTTAGAGTTAGGAAATGTATGTATATAAGGATAGACAAATGGAATACCTAGTAGGTTAAGGGTCTAGAGAAAGATCAGAAGAGCAGTAGACTGTGAGGAGGTATGAGAAGGGTAAAGAAGGGCAATTGTTGCAAAATGTGGACCTTCTTTAAGCTACAGATTATTGCGCTTGAGAACATCCACTATGTAAATGGCACTTAGTCATCAAAAAGCTCAGTTGATATCAGCCAGTATCTGTAGCTGATACACAGAACACATGTACAGAGGGGTAATCTTTGTTTCTATAACTTGCTGTATATGATAACTGTTTCAAAAACCAAGTTGGGCTTCCATTTTTACTACATTTTGTAAGTTCCCTCATTTTTATCTACTCAATTCTGACCTACAAAGTGAAGACCTGCATATTATAGTCCTCCTATTTGGAATATGGCAATATCTGTTACAAATCACACTGTGAGCTTTGAAAGCAGACAGATCTGTCCTTTGTCCCTCTGTCCACAAACCACACGGCCTTGAACATATTAACATGCCTCTCTGAAACTTACCAAGACAAAATGCCCATGTGTAAGTAATCACAAGCACTGAATGGAATGATGTGTGTGAAGGCGTGGTCTAGCTCTGTCACACAGTAACCTAAAGATCAGATGCTGTTCTCTGTAGCCAAATTTCTGAAGTCAGTACTCGATAACCTTTGGGATTCTTCTAGGATTCTCCATTCCACTTCTGACAAGCTTGCAGATATCTTTTTTACTCATCCTAATTTATTCAGGCTGTTGTAGCAATTGGCCGAAACCCAGTAGCTTATGAATAATGGGAATTCATTTCTCACAATTCTGAAGAAGTTGAAATGAAGGTGCTGAAGGATCCGCTGGGAGCAGCCTTGCTCTGTACCTCATAGACATCTTGTCCTTGCCTTCTGAAGATATTCATTAACCTCATTGGTGGTTCATTAACCTCCCCTCATGACCTGCCTGGATACTCACAAAAGCCCCTCCTTCTGAAATCCACCATATCTTTCTTGGAGTTAGAATTTCAGAATATATATTTGGGGAATGATGTATTTTTAGAACACAGCATGTTTACAAGAATTTTATATCCAGACTGAAAGAGGGGCTTCATATGTGAACTGCTTCCAGTTGTCTAGTGATAGTATTACAAAGGCAGGGTTGAGATACATTCTGAAGAGACATCCATCAGGCAGCATCTTCAGCCTCAATTTCTACCTCATTTTCCTCTGTGACTCCCCAGTGCACTCTAAAGATCCCTAGAGTAAGGCAGCTTCAGAGCAAGTGGCACAATCATGTAACAAAGGGAACATACTTAATGAAAGGTCTAAAAGATATATATCATTTAACAAAGCAATTAAATACATTATCCAAGGCCATGCCACCTGGGCCCTGAGGACTGCACCAGAAAGCCTAATATGATCATTAGGATCATGTACCTGCAGTCAGCCCCAGATGGGAGTTAATAAAGAAAGATTAATGAAAAAAATACAACAGCTTAAAAATAGAAAGAGGCATTGATGATGACAGATTAACATATCCTGAATAATAAACTATATATTTGGCAAACTAACTTGTGTGGAGGAATAGTACTATTCCTCCAGCATTGGATTATTCATTTCTTTCCCTGTAAGGAAAGTAGTGAAACAAAGAGAAAACAAACAAATAAACAAGAAAAACAACAAAGTTTAAAACTGGATTTAAAACTGGATCCTACTGTTGAACCCCATTGCTTATCAAATGAATGCCAAATGAATTTTATTTACCAGTGATAACTAATGAAAACATTCTCACTGAACAAAAACAAAATTTAAAAATAAAAAAATAATGCCTTTTCCCACTACTATTCCCTTTACCCTGGAAAAGCCATATGACCTCTCTTGCCTAGATTTCTGTCTCAGTTTAAATAATGAGAGAGGGTTAAAAGGGAAAGTTTGTTTCTGAAAGTTGATACTGACCCCACCATTCTCAAGTTGAAGCTAATGTGGAAACTAACAGAAAAGCAAAGCACAGGCACCAAGCAGTTGGCACGTGGGACAGGTTTCATATAAATTGCAAATTGGCATAGAAGATGAAGTGCCTAATATTTGGGCCTAAAAATGATATTAAATAATACAGGAGCCATAAAACAGAGCTTGCTAAAGTAACTAAGCATTCATTTGAAATCTCCCAAAACTCTATGAGTCACCTACCACAACACGAGCTAGCTTAGTTTTGAAGCACTTTAAATCTGGTAGTCTGGTTTGGTTACAAAAAATAGAAAGAAGCTCCTGTTCAGACCTTATGGATGCCTAATATACCAAAGCAGGCAGTGTCCCACCTCACTCCAGATGTCACACAAGCATCTAGTTCTCTCTGCTCTCAGTGTTAGACGCATCCTTTATCTACATCACTCTGTGTTCACACAGGATGGTAACAGTGACCATCTGAGCTAAATGTGCCTTTGTTCCCATCCAGCATGAGAAAGAACCTTTTCTCCTAAGCATGGGCTATATATCCCTCCTTCTAAGCAAAATGGGGCAACTTGGGTCAACTGTTAGTTGGAATGCTCCTGTATATCATGTATGGGAGTGCTAAAAGGAATAATGGACCAGTTTTCTCTAAATTGGGAAGGTAAAGGATGTACATGAGAACAGATAATTGGGCCTTATAAGAGGAGAAAATGGAGGCTGAGTAGGCCAAAAAAAAAAAAAAAAAAAAAAAAAGGTCCTTACATTTGTTACTAGTTGAATGGTTGACAGTTACAGGGCCAGCACTGATTCAGTCAAATAGTTGATATAAACCATAGACTAATTTCTATAAGAGAGATAAAACACTTCCTATATCAGCAAGCCATTCTAAAATTCCCCTGAAATACAATAAATTTATATACCTGAAAGATACATGACAACCCTATTTACCCAACAACAGCAATAACACAAAAAGAAAATCAGATCACTTAGTCTAGAGAGTAAAATACTTAGAACAATTGAATCAACATTTTAAGTCCAGGAAATCAGAAATATCCACTGCATTAAATGTCATGCACAGAGAAACCATTTGCCTTAAGTGAAGTCAACTGAACTATGAATTCATAATAAAAATATCTGTACAATAATAAATATTGATGTGCTGTTTAGTTCTACTTGGCATTATTGATATTTGTTCATTGTAAAACAATACTTAAAACCTGCCAGAAGTACAGAAAGCAATTATAACTTTTCAAATGACTAGTCATAAACAAAGCGCTTCTGCCTGATAAGGCTTCTCTAATTTCTTCTGGCTGCCACTGATAATGGTCTGTAAATAATGCTGCTTCAGTATCTGGTGTCTAAAATATTTAACACTGAGACAAAGACAAGCTGGCTAGGTACTGGCCTCTTGTTAGTTGAGATCTTGATTCCAAAATATTTACTCCCCATCTAAGCTCAATTCGGTGCAGTAGAGATAAATATCCTCTGTACACAAAAGAGTCTTTGTTCCCTGGGAGGAAAGATGGGGCGTGGCTGTCTACAAGATGAACTTTGGCTTGTTATGCAGAAGGAAACAAGCCAGGAAATTCACATTTTGGAATATTCCCGAGTTCCTGCCTCTAATTTTCTCGGCTGGACCACTCAACCCATTAGGACCAAGTCCAGCTCTGAGTATAGAGCAGAAAAACAAGCAGGCAACATAAGCCATGAAGCCCTTCCCTTCCCTCCTTCTGTTAGTAGGTGTTCAGCCAACCTTTGAAGAATAGAAGATCCTCACATGGAACAGAAACTTTTCATTCATATTCATTTTAATTAGTGTACATCACGGAGCATAAAGAGTCATGGGGGAGGTAGCCTCAAGATAGATTGTATGCTTGCATAAAAAGTATCATGATGGGACTAAGGGTGGCATTCAGTTGGTATAGTATTTACCTAGCCTGCATAAAACCCTGTATCCAATTCTTAGAATTGTAAACTGAGTATAGTGGGTCCTTTGCTCTCATCTCAATCCTTGAAAAGTAGAGGCAGGAGGATCAGAAGTTCAAGGCCATCTTTGGGCTATAAGAAACGCTGTTTGGGCTATAAGAAAATTGTCCTCATGAAAACCAATACTGTGTCTAATGAAATTTTTAATTGAGTTAAAATGCCTAAATGAGGTTAAGAGGTGGCCAACATCATTTTTTTTCTATAAAATTTTCTTTGTCCCCAGTCACGATCAGTCTTCTCTCTTTCATCTGAGATGTTACAGACTTCTGAGTTTCTTGTCAGAATTCAGCTACAAATGTAATTGTGTACACATCTCTCAGTGCCTCCCTCCACAGCATTCTTCATTGTAATCCGATCACCTGCAAAAGACATTCTCAACCAGGAACAGGCAAGCTGTCCCTGTGAAGGGAGAAGCAGTCAATGCTCTTGGTTTAGGGGGGGTCACATGGTCTGGTTTCTACTGCAGCTGCTCGACACAGCCCTCTGTCAGTGTACAGCAGCTGCAGGCAATGTGGAAACAAGTGACTTCACTATTTTCAAACAACCCTGTTTATGAACACTCCAAAACTGTATATTATGCTCATATTATTCTACTTTTGTTATTATAATCAACCATATGAAGATATAATAACATATCTTTTATCATAATTCATTATATAACAGGTGACATGCTGTTTAAAAATATTTTATGAATCCTTTGAGAATTTTGTTTTGGTCATATTAACTCCTTCCCCCAAATCTTCCCTGATCTAGCCTGCCCAAACCCTTCCCTACCCATTCAACTATATGACCTTTTCTTTCTTTCTTTCTTGTCTTAATTAGGCACATCAAGAACAATTGTGCTATCCAGAAATTCTTAGATGTGTGGCCTTCCACCAGAGTGTGGCCATCTTACCAGGGGCCACACATTTATGTAAAGCTTCCTTCACTCAGAAGCTATCAAATGCCATAGCTCCTTGGCTAGGTATGAGACATCATGCCCACCACCTCTCTCCATGCTGTGATTTGATTTGGCTTGAGTTTGGGAAGGACTTACGCATGCCGTCACACCCACTGTGACTTCATATGTACAACTGCCCTGTTGTATCCAGAAGACAGTTGCTTTGCAGTCATTCACCACGTCTGGCTCCTATGTTCTTTCTGTCTCCTTTTCCTCCATCATCCCTGAGCCTTGGGAGGAGAGGGTGTGGGATCTATGTTCCATTTAGAGCTGAGCATTCTGCACAGACT
This sequence comes from Peromyscus leucopus, assembly GCF_004664715.2. Taxonomy (NCBI): domain Eukaryota; kingdom Metazoa; phylum Chordata; class Mammalia; order Rodentia; family Cricetidae; genus Peromyscus; species Peromyscus leucopus. Next base: position 1,544,322 of record NC_051084.1, on the reverse strand, counting down.
TGTTTTGGCCTGTGGCTCTGTGTGAATTTAAAGATCCCCTGGTCCGAAGACTCCTATAACATCTGATTTAATCCAAAGTCATGATGCAGTCATCCACGAGGCAGCCATCTTTTTTGCTCTTTCCACCATTTTTACCTTCTACATTAGGCAGCTTCCTGTGTGAATGTGCCCTGCACTCAAGCATCGAAACTGACTTGATGTTGTCATTTCTTCCATCCAGCTCCCAAATATACATCCGTGTTGTGAAACTTTTCCTGATTGTCTCAGCTTACAACAGTGGCTTTATTCTTCATATTAACAATGCTTGCCTAGCTGTCCGTTAAGCAATCTGCCTGCACTATGCCCTTTAAGTCCTAGATAGTCAAATAGGTGTTGTCAGGATAATTTTATACACAGGCATTTAATCTTCAGCATGATTTAATCTCAATAGCATAATGATGGCCTAGCCAGGATTCTAATTTGGAGAGTTTGAACCCCAAAGGCTAGGCACTGCTTTTTAAAATTAATGTATAACCACACAGGCGACTGTTTTACTCCTACTTCTTTTATGATGCTGATTTCATTTCTACCCACTATTAGAGCTATTTGTGTAAATTTCTCCATCTCTTTTTCAGTCAGGAATTCTCAAAGGCACAATCCCCACTCTATTCATATTTGTATCCTCAGAGGGATTTGCATAGAATAGGTGCTTAATACATCTTCCTTGAGAGAATGAGCACTATTTAATATACACTTGTAGCAATGAATTCCTAGTATTAGCTTTGGATTTGATTTCCTATAATCACTATCCTTGATGAAAGAGAATGAACTGCTTGCTTTCTTTCATCCTTTCTTTTTTCTTCTTCTCAGAAAACAAACCGATAAATAAGCAGAAATAAAACCTGGTTCCCATCAATATGTGTGTGGTGATATTTTCTTTGTGCTCAAATAAAAGCTGTACAGCTACAAACCTAAAATGCATTTGGTAGATTGTTTTGAATGTTAGCAGTTTCTTCTGTATGTGGTGTGTGTGTGTGTGTGTGTGTGTGTGTGTGCGCGCGCGAGAGCGCAGAATTATCTTTGTTATGACTTAACATCAGCACATGAGCTTGGCAGCTGGAATGCTGCTGCCCTAGTTGTATGGTGCCTTTGATATCAATAACAACTGGTACTGTGGGTGGGTGGGAAGAGAACTTCTTCCCAGCCCAGCTTCTGACAGGGTCAGCCTCGATCTCTATGGCACATTGGAGTCATTTGGATGGAACTTTTGTCTGGCTGTGACATTTGGCAATAGTGAAGAAGCAGTCGACAATTGCCACCCCTTTCATAATTCAGCTTGCCAAATCTAAACAGTGACTGATTCTTCTGTCTTCAGAGGTTAAGTCTGACACATCTCTCCCTCCCCTAGGTGTGATACTTCTTAGGTTATAAACTAAATGACTTAATGCCTTGAGGAGCAGCCTGTATAATGGCACAGAGCCTGAGCTTTGGAGCCAAGAGCCCACCATTCACTAGGAGAGGCTGTCTGTGTTCCAGAGAACACATGCATGCTACTCTGGCCCATTGCTTGCAAGGCAAAGGAAAACAATGCTTTTGTCATAGAATTTTAAATAAAGAAGCATTAACAACATCTCAAGTGGAATGCCTGGCAGAAAACCAATACTCAGCCATTGAGTTGCTTCCTTCTCTCTACAGAATAATGTTGTTTTTTGAAAACAAATCTACTCATTCTTAAGTTGGGTTTGTATGTACCTTGTTTTCTTCTTTTTTTCATATTGTATGATTGTTGCCCCAAGAAGATTGCATCAGCTGGAGTTCATTTTAAAGGAATTACTCTAAAAGCTGAGACTCCCGGGTGTGAAATGGAGGTTTGGAGAGCAGAGAAATTGTACTATCAATCATATGGATATCCAGACAGTCTCTGGGTTACAGACCCAAGCAATAGAAGTGGGCTGCAAAGGGGGTAACCATTGCATCCCACTGCCCATGGCTTCAAGGTCCAGATACCACACTTGAGAGCAAATAGCTGCCTTCAGCTAGTCCATGCCACCAACAAGAGTGAAGTCTATGCTGTAGGAAGGTGAATATCTGGACCATATTGTTCTATTCTCACTCTAGTCTCAGCCAAGTTCACATTATCACTGGACTATGCTCACTCTCTTTGTTCCTTTGTGACTTTGCTGCTCTCTTTCTTTCTTCACATTTCATTCAGCTGGTGGAAGACACCCTATTTGCGTTCCTGTATTGTTACTTTTCTGAAAAACCTAGCTCCTTAAGCTTTACGTGAACAGGCCTGTCAAGTAACAAGGGCCCAAGTCTTCTATCAAATTCGGTGTACATTAGGTGTTCTCAATAGTTTGCCAAGGGATCTGCCTTCGAAATATCATTCTCTGTATTTCTCCAAGGTCATTGATCAAATAAATGAATTCAGTTATTTAGACAAATGAAATTATATTTCTTCATTAAGACTTACATAATTTCAGCAAATATAATGATATACATGTAAAAATGTCACAATGAAGCCCATTATTTGGTGCAATAACAAAATTAATAAAAGTGTGTAGAACTTATTGAAATATAAAAACAGACTTACATGCTTTCCTATTATTTAGTAAGTCACTAGAGCCTTTTACTGATTTTTTTAAATTAGCTGATTTGTCTTTTTAGAAATGGTGTTTCTGTTTTCATTATACTTAGGCAGGTTTATGACCTGAATAGGATATATAACGACAATTCACTATAATATTTACGTAGGTATGAAGTGTTAAATTTTAAACAGCCAACACACAATTGCATATTTAGGATATAAGTTATTTGAATGATAGTTGCTACATGGATATAAAGTAGAGTTCCCCTCAGAGCCAGATGTTTCCCATTCATGGACTCAAGCAACAAGCAGTCAAAAATATTCAGAAAAAAAAATGTCTATTCTGAACATCTACAAGATTGTTTCTGGTAATCATTTCCTAATTAATAAAGTGCAAAAATTCCATGCATAGCATTTATATGGTTTTACACAACATGAGTAACTTGGAGATTACTTGAAACACATAAAAATGGAGCTTATGAGTGGTCCCATGGCTGATAAGGCACGCTCTCCCAAAAGATTTGAGTTTGGTTCCCAGCATTCACATCAGGCTGCTCCTAACCACTCTAACTCCTGCTTCAGCAGATCCAAAGCCCTCTTTTGGCCTCCAGGTATACTCCCACACAAGTGCCATAGTCACATACTCATACAAAAATATAAAAATAAATTATTTAAAAATAAAAATATACAGAAGTGGGGGGGGTTGATGGAAATATGCAAATGATATGCCATTTTATCCCAGAGACTTGACTGCTGGTAGATTTTGGTATCTGTGGAGGTCCTGGAATCAACCAGTCTTTAGACTGAGGGATAACTACGTTAACTAATCTTAAAATTCATAGCTCACTTGACAGTCTACATCACATACATCATATAGTTCTCTCTTTTGTTTGTTTTTGGGAAAATGTTTGTGATTATTGTCATGTACTTGAACTGCTAGGATTTTTGACTCCGAGAAATGAGTGTGAGGATCATAACTTCACTGACAGGAGGCAATGGAATTTCTCGGGATTGCCTTGTAGATGAGTGGCTTCCAGTGGTGGGATGTGGTGAGCAGAATAGGACTTTTCTCCAGCCCGTTAACAACTTCCCAGTTTTCATAAGCACTAACCTCTAAGCATATTTAGTCACATATTCAAATATCTATCAATAAATCATTTAAGGTAATAATAACCTGGGTGTGGGTGTGTACAACAGTAATCCCACCACTTGAGAGTTAGAAACAGAAGAATCAGAGTAGTTCAACATCATCCTTAGGTTTAAAGGGAGTTTGAGACAAACCTGAGAATCATAAGACCCTATCTCAAAAATAAAATAAAAAGTAATTTCACAAATTGTGCAGGTTTGACAACATCTCTCTTCTTTGCTACACTCCCACAGTCACTGGATGAAAATCTTTCTTGAGGCAAGTCTATAACAACCCATAAGTAGGATCTAGCCAACCCCCAGGTGATAGAATGCTGTATGAAGTGGTATAATTCCTAGATGGATTCCAAGACCAGGGCTTTATTCTGATGTAGAAGAATTTCATTCAAAGATTTTTGTAGTGTGGTCATAAACCTGTGTATCTTGGGTCCACTTATTTCACCAAGTTAAAGAATATATCTACCATTCCTTATTCTAATAACTCTGGTTATGGACCATTTATAACAATGAATCATTCTTACCTGCTTCTTAAAGGTATGCTTAACATATAAAATAATTCATATTTAATGATCAACTTGGCAGTTTGAAGAGAAAAAGGATATACTTATGAAACTGTCATTATAATGCTGTAAATATATCCTAATATCATAATTCATCTGTGAGTTTATGATTTCATCATTTACATACTAACTTATAATATACCTACCTTATACCTCACCAAGAAAGAGGCTTCCAATATTAACTAGAATAAAAACAGCTCTCTCTCTCTCTCTCTCTCTCTCTCTCTCTCTCTCTCTCTCTCTCTCTTTCCCTTCCTCTCCCTCCCTCTCCCCCACCCACACACGTTAAAACTGTAGATTCTTGTCTTTCCACAAAGTGGGTCTTATGTAGATTTTCAGCAGGTGAGAAACAGAAGTAGGGTAGAGACAGTAGATAGACACAGTGAAAAACAAAGTCCTACAGCACTAGCAAAAGACTTTGTTAGAGTTAGAGGAAAGCTAACAGTTTTTAATTAGGTGGATCTCAAAAATGCCTAAAATTCAGTATGTCCGAAAGGACATAAGCAAGGGACGAGGCTTGGTGCTCATTGTAAACTTGAAAATGAATGCTTAATTGAAATACTATGAAGTAAAGAAAGAGATAAGACAAGGAGCCTATCTCTTCATCATGTGAGATTTTTAAATGAGTTCTATTTTTCTTTCACTAAGCCAAAAAATACACAAAAGAATAATTGCAAATGATATAACCCAGCTTCAAATATTTGCTTCTATTGTATTAATAGAATCTATACTCCTAACTTTTAAAATACCAATTTAAGATACTCTTGTTCAATTATGTCAAATGCCACAGGGCGATTAGTGTCTAGACTTGGTCTTTCATGATCTGAAAAGTCAGGTTTAAGCTAGGCTTGGTGGCTCATGCCTATAATCTTAGCACTCAAGTGGTTAAAGTAAGATTGTTGAAATTTACAAGCTATCCTGGAATACATAGCAAATTCTGGACCAATCTTGGTTACAGAGTAAGACTGGAAAAACAAGCAAACGAACAAAAAAAAATGGGTTTAAAATGGTAACATTTATCAGAAATAAAGCTAGTATTCCTTAATTTTTATTATTAAAATATATTTTAGTAATAATTTAGACTATTAAAAATAATTTAGTAATTAACATACATTAAAGCCAAAAATATTTAAAATCATTCATTACTATAAAATTTAACTAGTTAAAAATTAGGTACCTTAGCCGGGCGGTGGTGGCGCACGCCTTTAATCCCAGCACTCGGGAGGCAGAGGCAGGCGGATCTCTGTGAGTTCAAGGCCAGCCTGGGCTACCAAGTGAGTCCCAGGAAAGGCGCAAAGCTACACAGAGAAACCCTGTCTCAAAAAAAAATCAAAAAAAAAAAATTAGGTACCTTAGCTAGACATGGTTGTGCACACCTTTAATTCCAGGACTGGAGAGGCAGAGGCAGGCAAGTCTCTGGGAGTTCAAGGTCAACCTGGCCTACTAGGTGAGTTCCAGGACAGCTAGGGATGTTACAGAGAGATATCCTGTCTCAATAAAAAAAAAAAAAGAAAAGAAAAGAAAAGAAAAAGCATTAGGGTCTTACAGCTATCTTGAATGTTGGGTCTTGGATCTGGATAGGAAGAGCATCAGCCTTCAAGTCCTATGAGCTAAGAATTCTGGGCAATACAATGCTTCCTAACACATTTGAGACCTGAGGTTCAATCTTCAGCACTAGAAAAATAAAAATGAATAAAATGGAATGATATAAATGTGCTATTATAACCCTTAACACATTGACAAACTGGACTTTGTCAGTGTCCCAAAAGGTAAACATAGAGTTGATTACAACCCAGTTCTCAAAAGCTTTCTACAACCAAACAGTTCTTCAGTGACAGGAATTTTGTGTTCCCAGGCCTCAAACCCAATCTTTCATGATGTCTGGCTCCTATAGAATCCATCTTCATATTAATTTCTTCAAGTACCAAAGCACATAGCATTTATTTTTCTTGTTTAAATTCATGAACAAAGTTGTGGATTTCAGTCCAACACTTTCATACACATGTATCATGGTGGAGAACGCTTAAGAAGCCATGAGTAAATAGTCTTTCTCATCACCCTGTCTTCTGCCCCTACCATAACTGAAGTCACTATCTGAGTCTGTCTCAATCATCTTCCTCCACTAGTCTCTGAACCTCCTTAGATCAACCACATTCATTACCATATCCATCACATTTGGCTCACTGCCAGCAAGTCAGGATCGCATTCTGGAAGAGGTGGTAGCTGGAGAAAATTTTGTTGATTATTTTTTTGGACCTTGTTGAATTAATATAGTTGAGGCCATAATTGCTGGGATTTTCAGAAAGATCATTGAATTCTATATGTATTGATCAATTATTAGAGAATTTCCGTGTCATGTGCAAGCAGTCCAGAATTATCCTCTAGTCCCTGTAAGCACAGGTGTGCTCAGGCCACTGTTTAGAGCTCTTTTAGCCCAGGAGAGTAGAGATACAAGCTAAATAATCTGGGTCAGTTTGTTCCAAGGTCATTACAGAGGCGGGGAGATTTCACTTAAACAAAGACTCCCTCCTCCCAACAAGTCAATATCTGAAAGGACACATGAGTGATGGAAATGAAACACAAATTTGTGGTGTAATGAAGGCATTTTTATTCTGAGAACAGAACAATGGATTTTCAGTTGAGCCTAAATCTCTGTGTTAAGAAACAAATTGAAGGGGCAAAATAAAGAAAGTTCAGGCAGGTCCCAGAATCAGAGAACCCAACTCGACCCCTCACTCCTATCTAAACGGAATTTCTTGAGTTTTGTTGTTGTTTCTTTTTGTTTTAATCTTTGCCCTCCCTGTCACCCATGGTCACTGTGAGAAATCAGGAGAAGCGTGTATGTGGTACTGATGAGCCAAACAAGCCTGTCTTGTGGGTTATCATGGGAGTGTATGCTTATTTTTCATTTCTGTGACCTCGTATTAGACACTCAATGCTCATTTCATGAGGTTGGCTGTGCTATCTCTGAATTAAAAAGTGATTAGTCTCATGGCATTCCTTCACACTTGAAGAAGCCAAAAATGATATCAGATGCTGAAATGATCACAGGTTCATGTTTTGCATGAGTAAGACTTCTCTGCATCCCACAGCTTGGACCTTTATGAGGAGTCTCCAAAAACCATCCCCAATTTTGACAGCTTTCTACAGACTGGGCCTAGGATGGCGATTGTAGCTGTGATTTATTTTTAGTGAAAGATACAAAACAAAGTCGACAAAGAGGAAAGACCCATGGGCAAAGTCTTGAAAAATTAGACACAAACTTGATGGTCCTCATGTGACCATGAGCTTTGACAGAACAGGTGAACTTTTGACAGTCAGGGGGCTTCTAAAAGGTTCAGCACAAGGGTCTCTGCTGAAATCTTACCACATGAGCACAGCCCACTTTAACATACCAAAAATTCTGGAAGGAAAGAAGGAATTTGGCATCAAACATAGGCGTTAAGACAAACAGTGAAGGCACAGCAAGCTACCCTTATGAATGAAAATGAGAACCACCCCCAAATCAAGGTTTCCACCCAGGAGGATCAGCTCTATGAGCAGGCCTTCATGGGGAAGCGACATTGTCTCCAAGGTGACCTCTAAAGTCTAGCTGTCTACCAATGCAAAAAGGTATGTGTCTTTCCTTTTCTTTCTGCATCCTAGCCACCTAGCTACTCTTGTATGGAGAGGCGGGTCAGGAGGAGAAGCAGAGGTGCAGATATCTCTTATCTAACTTTGCTGCACACATGACTCTGGCTGGCTTTTAAAGGTTGGCACTGTGTTACATTGACATCCCTGTGGATTCTTCAGGGTTCTCTGGGTTGAGCAGGAATGTCTGTAGTACAATGGCATATTTGTCTTGGCTTTGGGTAGCATTTTAGTCCCTAGTATTTGAGACCACTCCATATAGATTTATTTTTTTTAATTGCTATTATGTCCTCCAGTAGCTGTCCCAGGCAGGATTGACAAGTGTTTCATGTGATCTCTCTCTTTTGAGCACATATCTGACTCATCAGAAGCACTCTACATTTCTGCCTGACTAAGCACTCTAGGGACTAACAGCCTAGTGCAGTCACCTCTTCTTCATGGCAGTGGCCAGAACAGCCAGCACAGCCCACCTCTCTCATTTAGGTATCTGAGAGTCAGATACTGCACAGGTGTACCTAGAGCAAGGGTCAAGATCAGGCTCCTGGAGTGGTCCTGTGGCTGCATCCCTCTTCCTTGATATAAAACAAGAGCAGCCTCTTTCACCTTAGTGATGAAGGGGATGGGGTGGGGATGGTTGGTGTTCATAGCAGCTCTCTCCAGAAATGACTTATTTAAATACTTGAGCTATCTCTCTCAGAACTCACTTTGATATCTCAAATTCAGATGCAAATCACTAAGGGGACTGAAGTTTATATAACTTGGAAAAGATATGCATCTGAACAAAAAAAGACAAGCATCTCACACACACTCACACATACACCTGTGTGTGTACATATATTTGTACATATACATATAAATAATGTAGTATGATACAAGGCTAAGTTCTAAATGGATATTGTTGTTTTGATACAGGGTCTCACTATTTAGCTCTGGCTGTCCTGAAACTCACTATGTAGATCAGGCTGGCCTTGAACTCACAGAGATACAGCTGTCTTTGCCTCCCAAAAATTGGAATTAAAGGTGTGTGACACTACACTCAACTCTAATGATCATTTTTGAATGACATGATAAACCAAAAGAAAATAATAATTTAGTGGTGCTTACTAAGAATGCCATTGTACAGGAATATTAAATGAAAACATAATTTAAAACTCAGGTCCCTTGTTAAGGTTGGAGCCCCTCATGGAATCCATGTGGATACTGCCCATTTAAGGACACATTTTGTATCGAAGACACATTACTCTGGAAGGGCATCCCAAGGACTTACACAGAATACACTATGTATGTGAGCTCATTGGTGAGCATTTTGTCTTCTGTAATTGCCCTTTCTTGCAATCCTTTCTAAATGTTATACTATTTTGAGCTATTCAAAATTAGATTGTGAAGATTCTTAGAAATATATTTAAAACATCATTTTTTTTTAAGTTCTGAGAATTACTGGGAATTCCTGATTTCTTTTTCCTAAATCTCAAACATGCCAGAATTTGAAAACAAAGAGACTTGTTTTTTTTTTTCACTGTATGCTTTAATTTTAAATTGTATCACTGTTTATACATAAATGTACTTTGATTTTTAAGTAACTCAAGGAAAAAGAATTTAGAATAATTAACAAATACTATAACATTATCATTACTTGAACTCCTGTTTGGTACCTTTTCTAGTATTGTTTTAGACATGGACTCTCAGATTCCCTTTATATGAAACAACTTTTCAATATTCTCAGTAATGTGAAAAAAAAGTAAGCCAGTCTTTCCTCTAGCTCAGCTGTTAAGAATTTATTGTCATTCTTGATGAGTTAAACAACTTCCTTCAAGCATAAGAACACATCTGTGGTAATGTAAAGTGTTTAAGATTTTAAGTAAGAACAAAGAGAGTTTGCAGCAGTTCCTTTACACACAGGCCACAAGATGTGAAGCTAAAGAGGACTGAAGCAGAGCTTGCCCACGTTTCTCTCGGCTCCACTCCAAGTGCTTCTGTGCTGTCATTTGTGTCCTGGTCATGTGACCATCTGAGTGGGTGCTAGGGTAAGTTCAGATAATTGTGGAAACCATACCCACATAGTTATATTTCAATGCAAGCTAAAAGTATCCGTAAATCAACTTCCCATCAAACCAATCATTCTTAGTGGAGTGGAAGGTCCAATGTTATCTTCCTAAGAAATTTTGTTTCAACTGTGGGGAGGATGTGTTGTTGAAACTGGCATCTGGTAGGTAGAAGCCGAGGATACTGATAGACATAGAGCAGCCAGAGTGTGTTGGGGGGGAATCTAATACAAAATGTCAGTAGGGACCACAATATGATTGCAAGCTGGATCCTGCTACCCAGGTCTCCAAAAAGGTGCCCTAATCATCACAGTGTCATGTGACAGTACAGGAATTACAAAGGTCAAGAAGTGAGTGTAGGTTGGCATCCTAAGGCATTCTGGCCCTTCCCTTGTACAAATTTTGCACAGAAACTGATTACATAATCACATTTCTGGGTCTCATTTGGGGCCTTGGAAAGTTTCCCAAAGTATCAGTTTCATCTCTTTGAGAATGAATCTACCTGTGCTAATACATCTCATCCTTCCACCCCTGTGGAAAACGAGAAATAACACATAGCATCCTGTATGAGCATACCTTTAAGGATGTGTGTGTGTGTGTGTGAGAGAGAGAGAGAGAGAGAGAGAGAGAGAGAGACACAGACAGACAGACAGACACAGAGAGACAGACAGAGAGAGAGGGAGAGAGAGAGACGGAGGGGGAGAGAGGGAGAGAGAGAGAGAGAGAGAGAGAGAGAGAGAGAGAGAGAGAGAGAGAGAGAGAATGTTATCTCAATTTTGCAAGAGAAGAAGTAGAGATCACAAATACCCCTTGGTAGACTGGGGCTTGACCCAATGATGTGATTTATTGATTATTTTATTTTTACACATGTTTATTTATTCTGGGTGTTATGTATATGGATGCACATGTGGGGGTGAGTGAACAAAAGTCCAGAATTGGTTCTCACCCTCTACCAAGTGGGTTCTGGAAATTGAACTGTCAAGCTTGGGAGCAAGTGTCTTTACCTGCTGACCACCTCAATGGACCAAATTTACTGATTCTTTCAACATTTAAAACAATTTGAATCAATTACCAGCTCCCAAATTATGATATATGCTATAGGACTCCAGATTTAGGAGCTGAATGAACTGTCAGCTCTTGTGGGAGCCCAAATTACTCAGTTTAAGAGAATCTGAGCTTGCTTTACCCAGCAGGGCTGCATAAAAGGTGATTTGGCCAGGAATGTGTTTACCAGGTATTGTGAAGGGTCTACACTTGGCTGTACTGTGTGCTTTAATCATGCGAGGGGGAGGTCTTTGGCCTCTCCCCTTGGCATATTATAAAAAGCTCTTTTGAATAAAGCTCCTGGTGGCTGAGTATTGGCCCAGGGCCCTCCCGAAGTTAGCCTGTGTCTCTGTCTTTCTTATCATCTCTTTATCTTTCTACCTAATAGTTCCTCACTCCTCTCTCTTCCACCCAACAACCCCTTGAAAGGTGGGAGCAGTTTGGAGCTGGACTATAGCAGACTCCCATAAGCTCTATCCTCCTCCTACCTGGCACAGGGTAGAGCTGCTTTAGGTGACTTTTTTTATTTTCTTTTTCAGTTTGTTTAACATCTCACACGGCCAATCCCTTGCCCTCTCTGCCTGGATCCCCAAGTTATCTGCATCCATAGGTCTGGCCTATGCTATCAGTGTTAGTTATTTTGCGGCGCTGTGCTCTTACCCTGCAAGGAAATGTCATGAAACACGACAGAATCCGCTAGTAAGAGTTTTATTAAGATAAAAGGGACAGAGAGTGCTCAGGCCTGTGGGAGACACTTGTGTAGAGAAGAAGAAGGAGCCGGAAATATGGTGCCAGCTTATAAAGGCTGGGCATGCACAGGTCAATGTAACTACTCCACGCATGTGCGTAGATCACATGGCTACACTGCATGCTTACGTAAACATGTAAAGTCACGGATCCTGGTCACAGGAGATGCCTTGACCCAGAAATTGGTATCTTGACCTGGAACTGGCTAGGCAGAAGTGTCCAGGTCCACCGGGCATGTGCAAACATGCCCAACCATGGAGGCATGTTGTGAACCCTTTATCCAGGTGGCCACTGTGGAGAGAAAATTGTTCAAATATTCAACAATGCTATTGTGTTTAAAAGTCACCCTTCCAGTCTCTTTTTAATGATGGACAAACACTCCTTTATTAATCACTGATCACTTTTCTTTCCTTGGAGAGTCCACAGGTATGTACTTTAGTAGAAGTAACATAGTCTGCAATGTGTCATAGACTGGACTTCTTAAAATGCAAGATGCAGACAGAGAAAAAGATGTGTGGCATACTTAGATGGTCTGCAAACCACAACTCCAGTAAAACCATATATTGGTAAGACTCTGGGATAGAACAGCATGATTTTAAAGCCCAAGAGGCTATTCAATCATGTGAAGATTAATGATATATACACAAGTCCAGAAATAATAATGATAACTCCAAAGTTGGAAAGTATCTAAAATTAAAATTGGATTCATTTTTCATTTATTACAGGAAGATGTTATGAACTGACATTAAAAAGAAAGGGATGTGTGAGCTTCTTTCAAAGTCAAATTTCCATGTCCCACCCATAAACCATTAATGGTTCCCATTGAGGTCATGTGTTAGGTATCAGGCATCAAAGGGTGTAAGTGTAAAAATATATTTGTCCCAGAATCTGGTCCCAGGTGTCTTAATCATGAACATAGAATAATTTTATTTTAAAGGCATCAAATTCAGCTTATTTATTTATTTATTTGTTTGCTTGTTTGTTTGTTTGTTTGTTTGTTTGTTTGTTTGTTTGTTGGAAGGACCTGAGATCCTGAGTTACTTAGAGAGTGCCTCCAATATTTATTATCTGTTGTCTACATGGCTCAGCCTTGGTTTCATTATGTGGCCAAAAGTGATTTGGATGTTCTATTGAGAAGACTTTTATATGAGATTAATACTTAAATCTGTGCACTGTGAGGAAAGCATTTCCCTCCATAATTTGAGCGGGTCCCATCTAATCAGCTGAAAGCCAAAAAGAACAAACATCTGACCTCCTACGAGCAAGAGAGAAATCTGCTGAAGATAGCCTTTGAACTTAGATTACAATGTTGGCTCATCCAACTTTGCCAGATCATCTACAAATTTCAGACTTGCCAAGAATCCATAAGCATGTCCACAGTTTCTTAAAATATTTCTCTTTGCATCTACATGTGTTTTTGTGTATGTGTGTTCATTCTGTTTCTCTGGAAAACCATAGCTGATACACAACCCAAGGAAAAGGTTTTATACTTTAATTTAGGCACTGAGAATAAGCCAGTGATCAGAGGACATGTGAAATGATCCATTTCTCTGAAGACTTTGGAGCCTGCCTTTAGCAATTGCCTGGAATGGTGGCTCTCAGCTGAGGAGCAGAGACCACACACTTCTCCAGAGCTTGTCAACATTTTCTCAGGGAAAAATGTATAACTTTTAAAAAGCATGTTCCAAATGAACCTGCGTATTTGTGAGACAGATGGGGGAACATGTCTTTCCCTGGGGCAATGGACAAATGGCTAAACACTGCTAACATGCTGTTAAACTGTTAAAATCGCCATCAGCGCTAATGAAGCTCTTTATGTTCTTATTGTGCACATGCTTTCTGATGTTCTCCTTCCTGTAAATAAGTAAAGACTGTGAGGGATGAAGCAATTTGACGTCCCAATTAGCAGTTGCTGGACTGTCCTTTGCAACCATGGCTGCCTTGAATACAAAAAGTGCCAATCAAAAAGCCAGCTGGACTACTCTTATACCAGTGCCAGCCACCTGGAACCCTCCACAAATGCCCCAGCTCCTGAAGGCACAGCCTTAGCCAGGAGTATTAGAGACAAGCCTCAGGAACCCAAGATGAGCCTGTGGCCTTTGTCACCTACAAGAGTGAGAGAACACTTCTCTTGGTAGTTAGCAAAGAAACTGCTTTGACTATGGCTAAGGCAGTAAGGCTATGCTTAATTCGAACACAAGCCTCAGTGGCTGTGGTCCTTTGGGGGCTATACAATGAATGAGGCTGCTCTGGTCACTTAGTGAAAGACTCTCTATGTCTGGCTTCCCTGGAGTTGCAACATCAGAACCAATAAAAGCAGAGCTGAATTGTGAACGGAGAAAGGTAGCTGGGTGTTTGACAACGGAAAATTCCAGTCTTGGCTTCAAAGAGGTGAGGGCAGGAAAAATGATGGCTGAAGGAGAAAATGACAAGAGAGGATTAAGAATTGAGACTAAAGGGTGAAGGATGCTCAGGAGTCAGAGAAGAGACACTGTGTGCCCTAGTCACCGGAAGGGTTCCAGAGAGCTATCATGATTTGGGGCCAAGGGCTCAAAGCTGTAACACTAACACCTGGCAGCAGGTTGAGCAATCTATGTATCTAGTGCCATCTGGAAGCTGCCACCTCAGCAGTCCCCATGCCCTGAGGAACCTTGACCTCAAAGGACTGCATAAGAGCACTAACATTTCTAGGACTATGGAACCTGGGACCCAACACCTTGCACAATGACAGTATCTTAGGGTGGCTGTTGTTGTGATGCAACACCATGATAAAAAGAAACTTGGAAAGGAAAGGGTTTTCAAAGTCTTTCAAAATTTAAAGTCTTTCGATGGTGGGCTCTTTTGATTTGTGTAAAATCAAAAGTAAACACGTTCTTACTTCAAGAGGGAAGAATCAGGGCACAGTCACAATCTTAACAAAGCAAAACCAAACTCCAAAAGTATAATGTCTAATTGTATAGGATTTACTCACAATCCTCTGGGCTCCTCCAAGGGCTTTGGGTCACTTCTCCAGCTCTGCCCTCTGCAGCACACACAGTTTATCTTCTAGGCTTTAGCTGGCTCCACTCCGTGGCTGTTGCTGGTCTTGCTGGTCAACCCATAGTTCTGGCATTTCTCAAACTGCTGGGGTCCCTTGCTGCAACTTGGCTGCACTATCACCAATAGCCTCTCCTGGGCTCTCTTTGGGGACTCCAGCCCTGTTTCATAGTGCCAAACCTCAGCTTCTTTCCATGTCCCGGTCATGCCTTTAAAACAAATACCATCTGGGTGGTTCTTACACTACCAAGTTTGGCTGCTACCATGAGGTACACCCTTGGCTGCTTCTGGAACATGGCTTCTGTGTGCTGACTGTCAGGAAGCACTTCCCAGAAGATTTTACCTCAATGATGCTGGTCTCTTAATCACAGATGATTCTTCAGCCCCAGATGACCAGCATTTATTGTCCCAGCAAAGCAAAGGTTTTACTTCAGTGGTTCTGTTCTCTTGTTAGTCACAGTCAATTCTTCAACTCTAGCTGACCAGACACCACAGATTCTTCACACAAAGGACCCTGTAGTCTTAATTCACGCTGAAACTTCACAAGCCAGGCCTCCCTGTTCCACACTGCTCTCAACATTCTTATCTTCCAAGTTCATGGAGAACAACTCACTGAGCTCTCAACACTTAATAGCTTTTCTAGCCCAAAGATCCAAAGTCCTTCCACAATCTTCCCCAAAACAACATGATCAGGTCTGTCACAGAAGTACCTTACTATTCCGGTACCAATTTGAAGAAACTTTTGCTGTAATGAAACACCATGACCAAAGCAACTTAGGGAAGAGAGGGTTTATTTGGCTTACACTTCCATATGACTGTCTGTCATCCAAGGAAGTCAAGACAGGAACTCAAACAGGGCGAGAACCTGGAAGCAGGAGCTGATGCAGAGGCCATGGAGGAGTGCTGCTTACTGGCTTGATCATCATGGCTACTCATCAGCCTGCTTTCTTATATAATCCAGAACCACCAGCCCAAGGATGGCACCACCCACAATGGGCTGGGCCCTCCCCCATCAATCACTAAGAAATGCCCTACAGGCTGATCTTATGGAGCATTTTCTCACCTGAAGCTCCCTCCTTTCAGATTACCTCAGCCTGTGTCAAGTTGACACAAAACCAGCCAGCACAGACATTAACACAAGGTGGGTGTACTGCCTGCTGCTCCTCCTACCTGCCTGTTGCTGCCAAACATCAAGAAAAAAGAAATCTGCCACAGACAAACCTTCTTGTTTACTCAGGATTCCTATGGGTGGAGCAAAAGGGCCCCAGGCAGCTGAAAAATATACCTTTTAAATCTATTGTTTTCATAAGACAGCCAGCCCAAAGTGAATCTTAGGAAATGTTCAATGCAGGTAGGGTAATTTGAAAAATGTTTGTCAAGAATATTAGCAAATGTTTGCAGTATACTCTTATGAATTGGCTAGGCTAGGCTGAAGAATTGCATCAAATAGGCAGAATGGGGCAGAAACATGTACATTCGCATGCACAACTGGTTCTACACCGGCCAATTCCCATTTCCGTCTTCGTATTCCATATGTATATGGGCACTTCAACATATACATGGTGTACGATCAGTGTCTTTCATGGACTGCTTCAATCAGTCAGTTATGCTGATGTGCCGCAACCCTGCCTGAGTTACTGGGAGTGGGGCCCAATCCTTACACTGCTTGTTCCCCACCAGAGGAGGAAAGCAGTAAGTACAAATTTGTGTCAATAAATCAGTCTTACAAAATAGGACACATCTAGAAAAGAGAAGGGTGCCATACCTCAAGAACACAGTTAAGGGAACGCAGCCCAACCCAGGGTCTGAGGAAAAGCCGAATCAGGAAAGTTGACATCTTTAGGTAAGAGACGAGGCCCAGAAATATCTTATTATTCTTGCCCATCCCATATCCATATTTTATCTCTATATCAGGTAAGAAGGGAGGGAGAAGGGAACAGGGACCATTAAATTCAGGGTCAGAGTGATCGATACAAGTACCAGGATCCTTCTGAAAATGTTACCTGAAGACCACTGACACTTTATGTGCACCCTCCCATGACCCTTTAGGAAGGAGGCTTCAGGAGTGCATGAAGGGGCTGGTCCCACAGAGCCAAAGTTGAAGGATCTCCATGACTCAAGGCAATAGCAGGCTGTCTGAGAAGAGTCTCAGTGAGGGTCTAGTATCCATGCTGTAGCAGAAGCCCGAGGCCTCACACCAGACCAATGACTCATTGCAATGAACATTTGTAAGTAAAGCTGGTTGAACAAGAGGGTATTCCGAGTGACACACCGTGACACACCACAGCTTCCACGACGAGCCTTTTTTTTTTTAATTTTTATTTTCTGTTTTCTTTTGGGGGAAGGTTAAAAGAGTGGAGGGCAGATATGGAAGGACTGGGAAATAGATAGGTTCAAGTGCATGATGTGAAATTCACAAAGAATCAATTTTTAAAATTATGGGAAAAAATTATATGTTAAGAAAGTAAAAAAAAAACTAAAATAAAAAAAGAGGCTGCTAATACTTACTGTGAAGTAGTTATTTGCAGCCTTTTAACCAGGTAGTACGTAATCATTATTACTCTAGTTAGATAGCTTGGCTCTGTGAGGTCCCAGCATTTTGTGAGCATGATAACAACAGCAGCAATCAACCCCACACATATCCTGGGCTTTGTTCATGACCTGAAGGCCGAATTCCTGGTATTTAGGGATACCTCAAAAAGAGATTTCCTTTGGGGAGTCCACTGTGTTTGTTAATTTTCAATCAAGATAAATTGGCTCATTGTACAACTCAGACCCATTTACTTACCTAAGCTGATGCGCTCATAAAGCATTACCGTCACCGACTCTGAACCAGGCTGGAGAGTGTCTGACAAACAGGAAGGGGGAGACACAAATGAACAAGGTCTATAAACCAGGAAGAGGACAGATCCAGAGGCAGAGTTGCCTGAAAGGAAAGGGTGAGGGGCAGCTGCTTGGGAAAAGGTTCTGTTTTAGTCACAGCGGAAGGTGAACAGCAGTGGGTCAGACAGGTGGGGAGAGAGGAGGAGGGAGGAGGAATCGCCCCCCACACAGAAGACAGCTTTTCCAAAGGTGCAGAGAGGAGAAGAGTGTTTCCCCTTTGTGAGCCAAAGCTGTGAAAGCAGGGGCAAGGCCCGCCCACTGCAGCTTTGGAGCTGTGAGCAGGTGTGGAGAAAGATTTGGGCAACTGGACCTAAGTTTCAGAAACACCACTGGGAGATAGTGTGAAGGACACGTTGGAATAAAGAAAGCCAACACATGGGGTGGGAGGGAGTGCTGGAACAGGAGGAGGCAGCAGCATGGGCTTGGTAGAGAAAAGAACTGTTTGATCTTGGTTCCGCTGTTTCCCAAGCCTGATAACCTCCACACCAGTATCCAATTCAGGAGCAAGCTGTTAGCCTGAAATTGTAGCTTACATTTATTTCTAACTTCTCTTCTGGGATCCATCATGAGGTATACCAAAATGGATGAGGGTTAGGACGAAGGCTTGCTGAGCTATAGAATGCCAATCTTCCATATTCCTCTTCATGTCTCTTCCTTGGCCTTAGCTCCAAAGAATGTTATTTATTCCTCCTGTTAATCCGTAGTGCCAATGCAGACTCCTTTTAACCTTACACTCTCATATGGACCATGTAACTTTTCACTGGGTTGCTTGGTTACTGGTGACACCCAGTCCATACAAGTTGGTTTACACAAGAAATAGAGTCAATGAAAAATAAATGAAGTGACTTGATCCAGGTTATCCCATGTAGTTAAAAGGTAGGGCCTCATGCATTATTGTCCTAGCATAGTAGTTTATCATGACCAATTATGTAATTTAAAAAAATGTATCATTAGGTGTGTAAACTGATCTATCTAGCCTATTAGAATATTATTCAGCCCTAAAAAGAGCTATCAGAATACAGAAAGACATAGAAAAAAACTTTAATGTGTGTTACTGAGAAGAAGCCAATTTGAGGTTATATACTATATGATTTCAGCTATATGAAATTCTGGGAAAGACAACCCACAGAGATAACGGGAAGATCAGTGGTTAATGGGGACTAGAGGAAAGGAATAAAGTAATTGGTGAAATATGCAGGGTGTTTAAGAAAGTAAAACCACCTTGTATAGTATTATAATGGTGAATACATGTCATTATACATTAACAAGACCTAGAGAATATACAGTTAAGAGTGATCTCTAACATGAACTATCTATTCTAGGATATATGATAAACCAATGTAGGCTCACTATTACATCAAATACTCCACTCTTGTGGGTGATATTGATAAGGAGGAAACATGGACCTCACTTCTTATAACTTTGCCTAAAAGAGGAATGTGTTCAAAATCTATATACCAGCTGAAGAAATTTCATGTGGTTTGGATTATGATATTTTTTTTCTTCTTTCATCAACACACTGAGGTATTCTCTCTGAAACCTACCACTACAGCCACACAGTCATGCAAGACCAAAAAAGAAGATACGAGAAAAATTATGCAAGTGGTAGATACCCCTCCCCCCCATACATCTGGTTCTGCTGACATACTCAACATAAGCAATGATGGAGCTTCATTCCCTTGTGCAAACATTTTCACAGATCTCATTGTCCTGGTGTAATTTTATATCATATGGTACCATCTGTCATATACTTCCTCTCACTGCATATATTGATTTTTACTATGTCCAAAAATAAGTTCACAAATGAAGTAAAGATTACTAAAATATAACCTTGAGGTCTCATTTTCTTAATCCCTCAGCAGAGCTGGCACTTGTTCATTGCATCTAGCAAGCACTTTGAGCTGTGCTCATCCAGTGTTGGGCATGGTTCCATGAAAGTAGACCTGACAAGAAGCATTTCCTGAGAGGAATGACAAAGTGCGTCAACCTGGGCTGAAAACTGACCCTTGGGGATGGATACGTGCTCATCAATCTCTTCCCTACGTGAAGAATGTGCAGGGAAAATACTGAGACTATCTCCCAATTAGCATGGATCATGAAAACATGTGAAGGGGCCTGAGGCTGTTTATAGAAAACTGTAATGCAGGGTGAACTGTATAGAAAGAAAACAAGACTGAGGAACGATTTACTTAGCCTAAGGAATGCCAAGCGAAATCTTTGTTGTTCTAACTAGTGAATGCATTCTTAAGGAGTGAATGTGGGTTTTCCTGGAAATAAAGCAAGACTGTCAGATGAATGGCCTTATCAAAGAAATGGCCCATGGAGGAGTTTGAAGTGTACAGACTTCAGAAAACTGCTGGAAGGAAAACAAACCTACTGTACCCACCCAAGGGAAGGAGAGAAGAGGGGTGGAATGGGGAAAGATAAAAAGTTTGGAAGTTGCCTGTTTTTCAACCTGGGATCTAAGCACAAGTTTGGGCATGGAGAGGCTGCATGGTGTGTATGTGTGATGGGTATCCTCTGATTTCATGCCCTGGAGCCCTCTCTCTCTTAGAATATCTGCATTTCTGCATGTGTCCATTTTGCCCTCATTTTGCTTAAACACCTGCATATGGCATAAGCTGACCACTTTCCCACAGCCCCAGGACCCTTACTCAGAACCACCTTTTTCTTAGAGTCACACAGATCTCTGAAAATATTTCTGTGTCCCTCTGAAAATTAGAAAAAGAAAGGAAAGAAAGGAAGGGGAAAGAAAAGCATAGAAAAGGAGAGGTGGAAATTTTAAAATGATGCCAACTGGGGCTGTTTTCTGTGCGTTTGGATGCCTCCTTGGGTTGTTTAGAGAAGTCTCAGACAAAGTCTGCACAAGGGCCCTGTATGTTAAATGAGCTGCAAGCCACAGGTAGACTTGCTGGAACATACAATCCCATTTCCCTTGCCTGTTACAGAACTCTAGGGGGAATCAAGTCCACAGCAAAGTGGCATTAGTAACAGCAATGAGAAGACAGCAGAGGGACCAACTCTGATCTGAGAAGCAGTGTGAGGAGGGAAGGACAACACAGGAAAATGTTGGGAGGTGCCAGGTGTCAAGCAGGGATAATGCCATGGGCTGAACCTGGTGAGCAGTGACAGCATGACAATAGATAAGCCTTTCTCATCCTGGGACACTGTGGTGGTTGGATGAGAATATTCTCATAGGCTCATGTATTTGAGTGCTTGGTCTCTAGTTGGTAGACCTGTTTAGGAAGGATTAGGTGGTGTAGCCTTGTTGGAGGCAGTATGCTACTGAGGATGGGCTTTGAAGTTTCAAAAGCCCTTGACAGGCCTAGTCTCTCTCTCTCTCTCTCTCTCTCTCTCTCTCTCTCTCTCTCTCTCTCTCTCTCTCTCTCTCTCTCTCTCTCTCTCTCCCCTGTGTTTCTCTCTGCCTCCAAATTATAGATAAAATGTGGGCTCTTGGCACCATGCGGTCCTGCCTACGGCCTTACTCTCTGTCACGATGATTATGGACTCAGCCTCTGAAACTATAAGTTAGTCCATAATTAAATGATTTCTTTTCTAAGTTGCCTTATCCATGATGTTTCCTTGGAGCAATAGAACAGTAGCTAAGACAGGCACACTGCTGTGTGAGTAACATCTGAGTCAATAAGTTAACTATGCTGTTTTCCAGATACCAGGAGGAAACATATACCTCATTCATCACAGATGATGTCAATGCATTCTGGTACTCTTGGAAATGACCATGGACAAGATCAAATATGAAATGTGATTAAATATATCAAATATGATCTTGTGATATAAGGTATTTCCTCCCAGTCCATACCATGTGATGTAATGTTTTATAGGGAAATAACCAACTGCAGAAATCCTTTAAAATTCATAGAGATAGAAATGAAATTTTGATATAAGAAATGGCAGTCTCAAGAGTATACTCACCTGGGAACTACACAGGGTGTAGGGTCCGGCTCATTTGGAAGCTTGTTGTACTCTGTCCTAGATCTATTCAAGGCTGGCATAGAGAGAGTCAAACACAGTCAGAAATCAGCTTTGCAAGCACTGAAATCTATAGAATGCTGATAAGTGGCTGCTGCTTCTTCTGATGATGATGATGATGTTGTTGTTTTTAGTTTGGCACCTCAAGGTTTGTTTATTTTTTAAGGTAAATCTGGGAGAGAGATGACCAAAAAAATCTCTCCAGTAGTTTTTCTAATGCAGGAGCTAGACATTGCCTCAGTCAGATTGGGAACATGAACATCGATTTAAGTTTTAAGAAGCTTAAAAGTGGCACTTTTTTTCTATTCTATTTGAGTGTTAAAACAACCTCATTCTAGAGAGTTATTTCAGTGTTGTTTTTCAGAGTTTTGAGTTAAGTGTCAAACAATACTTACTCATGGCTGTTTTCAGAGTAGAGAAAATAAGCACGCACCTCCTTTATCTAAGAAGGGGAGGAAACAACAAAGGAGAGAGATGACCCATCATTACCACCACCACCGTCATCATCATCATCCTCACCATCATCTTAGAAGACAGATTCTTACCTCTGAATATAGCTCTTTGACATCGTTCTTCTAAAACAACATGCTATTTTGCTTTGAGGAAATGTAGTATAGATAAGTTGTCCCTAAAATTATTGTGTGACAGGATGTCAGAATTGAAAGGGAGTTTTAATTCAACCTCATTCATTGTTGCCATCATTGTGATCATCATTACTACTGAGTCTTTAAATCCCAGGCTTTCATCCAAGTTTCTTGTGGGCATTCCTTCATAAGAAAGATACTCATGCTTTAAGGTCAGTTCGACTATGATTCTCTATTTCGAAGTCAAGGAAACTGAGGCATCCAAGAGTAGTATAAATTAAAGTCACTGAAATGTTATATATGGGCTTAGACTGAATTATAGATGTTTTGATCTGATGTTTTATATTGTCATCTAGGTTACTGTATATAATAAGTGAATATGAATCTTGGGATTAGTCAACTTCAGAACAAGGAAATCAGTCCACAAATAGACAGAGCACTGGTCTGAGTCCTAAGGTCTGTTTGTAGTCTAATTTATCAATATTTTTTTTTCCACTCTGGCCAGGTTATTTACCACCTGAACCTTAATTTCACTAGTCATACAATAAGAGGTTGGGTTAGAGTTCCTTTCCAATCCTGACATTTTATCACACAATAATTTTAGGGGCAACTTCTCCATGCTAGATTTCCTCAAAGCAAAAGAATGTGAAGTCTTAGAAGAGTTATGTCCAAAAGGTCATATGCAGAGGTCTGAATCTGTCTTCCACTTTTCATAAAAATTAGGTTAACATTTTCACCTTGTGTTTAGTCTCTTCCCCCCACATCCAGTGAGAACTGCTCCCCACTTGTCCCTCACCAACAGCAGACATATTCAACCCCCTTGAGGCTCTGCTGGCTCCAGCAGACTTAGAAGCTGAAAGGGATAAGCAATGCTTACTTTTATAATCACATCCTTTGCTTCATAAAAAGATCTACTAAATGAACCCTTTAAATAGCAATCTTCTTAGCACATTTAAAAGTAATTCAATTTACTTCTTTAGAGACACATTTACCATATCAGGCGAGTCCTACCTTTATCTGCAGCCAGACTTTTGAATATTTATCAGTCTAACGGGACCAGGGACATTTTAGTCCTATGAAGGAAAAGATATAAATTTGCTGATTGAGAGCACATTCATTGTCAGGCTATTTATTGAGCATTAAGTTCTGGCCTAGGAAATGGGAAAACTGGGGTGAATTAAGATTGGTGCAGCAAGGATCTACACAAAACTTTAAATTCTAGAATATTCGTTGATCACTTCCAATGCTGTGCCTTAAAATGGAGTGCATACTGTGTTAGGAGAAATCTAGGTTTTTCTTGCATATTGTGTAAACATGCATAGGAGATCCCTGGGGGATGTGTCATTTGTACTAAAACCTGTAACTATGGAAAAACAGCAATAATAACAACAAAAATAGAACAGATGAAGAAAAGTGGGTGACTAAAAGAAGAAGGTTGTTAGAGGGAAATGAAAAGGTTAGTACCAAGACACAGAGGGAAGAGAGGGCATGATACTCTGAAAAAGCTCCCAGAAACAATTTAAAAAATGCTTTTAAAATGCTACTATCTCATAATAGGTAGGGGCACACACAAGAATAGCTATGCACCTTTTTGAGGACCTCAAGGGTAACTGAACTAATTTGACTCACAGCCCTCATCTGAGTCATGAGTGTTTTAGAATAAAGACTACCTAAGATCCCTACTAGCTATGAAACTCAACACCAAAGCTAAAAGCAAGAATAACACAGAGGGAAATAAAATTACTTCATTGGAATAAAGAGATCAGGTTGTGTGTCACTCATTTATTTATACAATAGTTAATTGTCCAATGCTGTGCTCCAGTTACAAAATTATACAGAGGTGATCATTAAACAAATCATTGAAAATAATACATGCATTTTTAATTTAAATAAACTTGAAGTCTGATTTTATGAAGTTCTTTGAAAGAAATGTCATGATAAAGGCACATTGAGGGGTTGGGGATTTAGCTCAGTGGTAGAGCGCTTGTCTAGCAAGCGCGAGGCCCTGGGTTCGGTCCTCAGCTCTGTTAAAAAAAAAAAAAAAGACAAAATAACAAAAAAGACCAAAAAAAAACAAGGTAACTGATAAAGGCACATTGATAGGATGGAGGTATAGCATCTATAAGGCCATAAGGGATTTTTCTTAGAGCTGGGTGAGTTTCTTGAGTATTTTAAGCACCAATCTGAGAACTTTTTATGAGCTCTTCAATGTGTTCAGGGTCCTACATTGGACTCATGATTATAAATAAACTCATATAGTGGGGCTTCTCTTTTTTCTGTCCTTGTGTACAGAAAAAAAAGAGAAGGGAACTAAGGAACAACACAGACACACAGAGAGAAAAAGGAGAAAGAGACAGAAACAGAGACAGAGTCAGACAGTCAGACACAGATGCACACAGATGCACACAGAGAGACAGACAGACACACAGATACACACACAGACAGACAGAAACAGAGACAGAGATACAGACAGATACACACACACACAGAAACAGAGACAGAGATACATACAGATACAGAGATACACACACACACACACACACACACACACACACACACACACACACACACACACACACCTCTATTTAAATAAGTAGCAAAAAGCTTGCTAGTCATGTCTGCTACCTAGAGGCTTTGGGAATCTCCAAATATCTTTCCTCCAGGAAAAGATTGCGAAGCTGATAACCTGAAAATGCCTCTAAATGACATCAAAGTGTCTAGACTGATAAGGAAACTCAACATGAAATGTTAATGCCTCTCACTGAGTAGAAACTTCTGCCTCTCAGGGTGCTCCCAGCATTTTCCACATGGCCACTGACTTTTCTGCTCTGCTATCCTTCCTGATATTACCCAAGCAGGTTTTATCCTATCCTCCAACTGCTGTTCCCACCCAGAAAGTCACTGGAGCAGCTTACAGTTTTGGAGATGGTTAAAGATTTGTTATTCCCTTATAGTTATTCGCTACTTTGCCTTGGATCATAAAAGTCTAGGGTAAGTTTCCAGGAAGATGTAATCAAGAGTATGGAGTGGAATTTTACAGGACAGCTCTCCAGTAGGAAGGAGTGGAAAAAGCACAAGGCCTGGGTTACCCCTGTTCTGTAGGCATGAGATCCTAATCTAGCCTCCTCTCTTTTCTGAGCCTTGGTCACTTTATCTGTGGAACATCCTGCCTAATGAGCTTATACTCATAAACACATCAGACACAGCTGTGGCTCACATAGAAGTTGCTTCATAAGCAAGTTTTCTTTCATCCTAACTTTCAAAAAACTCTGGGACCTGGTATGGTGGCTCATACATATAACCCCAGTACTTAGAATGTAGAGGAAGGGATATTAGCACAGGTTAGAAGGCAGCCAGGTCTATTCAGTAAGTTCTAGGAAAGCCAGAGATGCATAGAGAGACCCTGCCTTTACAACTCTAAGTAAGTAATCATCTGTAAATGTTGTCATTGTTAAAGCAGAGATTTCCCAAGGGGGAAAGTCTGGTCCATACACAGACACAGCCTGTGACATCTCTAGAAGTCCCTGGAAGCATCTTGAGGATCAAGGATTGATGGCAGCAGAGTAGTCCCACCTGACCCTAGGATTGTGGTTGCTGTGCCCCACTATGAGGAGTAATACCATCTTCTGCCTCACAAAGTCACCCCATAGCTAATGTTTCCACACTGCAATGTGACAATGGCCAACACAGGCCACTCTGGCTCATTGTTCGATAGCCATTAAGAGGTCATGGTACCGTCTATGCTAGAAAGGAGACACCCTTGTTGGTTCTCACCATCAGCCCTGGGAAATAGGTTTGGAGATGGTGAAATGAATCTGGCATAATCCTTGTATGGATTCAAACACTGTCAGTCTGTGAGAAATGAGTTCCTTCCTCTAGGAATGCAAGGTAGGGAAGGCCTAGAAACCATGTGACTAAGGAATGAAAATTTTCTAGACAGAGAAGCCGCCTCTATTGAAGGGAAAGAGTAGCCACCAACACAAAAGAACGAGGTGAAAGGAAGGCTGGGGGAAAATAGGGAGAAAACTTGAGGCAAATGAGCATTTAGTAGAGAAGGACAAGCTCATAGTTGTCATAAATGGCCTCTTCCTTAAGTTTCAGGATTTGCTAAACAGTTTAATGCTTTCACAAAAACTTCCATTAGGCATTTTTAGTGTGTATATTTTCCATTTGTTATCGAATTACTTATTAAAACAAAATGTATCAGGTCTAGTACATTGATGTACCAGTCAGCTACACCATTTGATTGGAGACAAAATAATTAATCATTCAAAAAGGCAGAGATGAGCTGTGCCAGAAGTCCAGTGGTGGCTGAAACACAGGGTCTTATGAGCCTCAGCCATATCTTTCTATGCCTGTTTTATACATCTTTATATATTTCAGACAGAAATGGAAACAGGAAACATTGTAATAAGCAGTCCATTTCCATGAATTAACACTTCCAAACCACTACATGTCATTTTTACTATAATCAGATATCAGATATGATTCAAAGTATAATACACCACATTCCCTAGCTCATTCCAATAATTCCTTAGGACCAAATGCCTTTTATTGTTTACATGCATGGATTTATTTTATTAAACATATATATCCATATATATATATATATTTAATGCACTCTATTGTTTGATTATTTTCCTTTATGCTTAGCACATTTTTTGTGAATTTCAGTCCAATTGATCCACTGAGATCTAATTCACTCTTCCCTGAATTGTTAGTCCATTTTTCTAGACATATGCCTCCTGTCCTCCTGCCTGCTTTTCCTCTTCTTCCTTCTTCTAGCTCATTCTTTTTGTTCATGTATTGAGTTGAGTTCCTGTGCAGCAGCAGAGGCTTGGGCCCAGGCCCAGAGGTCTGTATCAAGGATAGCCTATAGGGTATATCTGACTAGGGTGAGGTGACAAGGTCTAGTGCCATCAGATTAGCTAGTCAACAGCTATCGTGCCCAGGGAAGACACACCACCTTAGGCGAGTTAGTTCTGAGTATACAAGGACTGTTCCCTAGTAAGGTACATAGATCTGAACCTTTGACTTGCAAATTCAAGCCTTGGCACTGTGTGTGTGTGTGTGTGTGTGTGTGTGTGTGTGTGTGTGTGTGTGTGTACCAGTGGCAAGAGAGGGTTTCTAACATCCACATACTGGATCTGTAGGCCTTGGGAAACAGTGGGTGAAAGTGGCTGAGTCCCATGGTTTTGGTAACAGAAACTAGATTTGCTTATCATAGAGGAAGGAGATATTTTCTAGGGGGCTCAGTTCTGGCCTCAGATTCTGTAGGGGACCTCAAAATCAGAAGCCACTGTTTCCTTGGTGTCCTCTCATGGGATTGATCCTCACTTATCACCTTTTAATGTTCCTCTTCCTGTGTGAATCATGTACCTGGAAACTGGCTGCTTTGTGTCCGTTACCTGCAGTTTCATTTAATAACTTGTATCAGAAATTTAGGGATTTCTCTTTTGTTGGTTATAATAAGCAATGCTGAAATTAATTACCCATGTCTCCTTTGCTGTATATGTGTATGCCTCTCTGGGGTATAAAGGCATGTCTTCAGTCATTACCAGATAATGCCGAATAATTGCTTTTATCAACTCACATTCCCCTAATGAAATTCAAGAGTCTGATTTCTCTATATCACCACCAGCCCTTGAAACTGTTACATAATTCTACCTTTGCCAGTCAGTGTAAAGTGACATCTCTTAATCGTTTTAGCATTATTTCTCTGATGAATTAGTGAGACTAAGTGTATTCATCACTCACATTTCCTACTTATGTCCTTTGCAGGTTATACTGTTGAACTGTTCTCTCCTTTCTTGCTTTGCAGAATTGATGTATGTGACCTGGATGCTGGCTTTCTGTGTGTGTTCTGTGCGTTCTTCAGATGGTCTCCTGCTCTGTGGCCTGCCTTTTAAGTTTCTATAGTATTTGCAATCATACTAAAGTTTTAAATCTTTTAATGTAGTTCAGAGTTACTGTCCCCATGGCAATAAAAAGGGTTGTGGGGTTAAACCACGAACTCACCAGATACTATAATTATGTTTGTCATTTTTTAATACTTCATGTAACTCAGCATTTGTATATTCCAAAAGAGTATATGAGAATTACCATTTTCAGCGGTTTCGTCCCTCTAGTAGAGATTCAAATGTGAGAAGGGAAAAGACGAGATAATCGATTGCATCAAGGAAAGAGCATCAGATCCTCAGATTAGGGCCCTGATGCCTTCTTCCGATAATAGGCAAATCAATACTAGGTGGATAAATGGTAGATATGTATGTGTGCTACAAGTGCATGACAGTATAAATATGAGCTAAAGGATATTCATTTTTTAGATGTCGGTCAGTTTCTTATAACCAGTTTGTAGGATGTTAATAAATGAAATAAGTCTCAAGTCAGGGTTCATCAGAGGATTCAGAGGAAATGTTGCTTAAGCCAGAGAGAGAAGGGAGATATTGTAGGCAGAGGACACTGTAGATACAATAAAAAGGGGGAATATAATAAGTAAGGCATGATCTGGGATGTTTCTGCTTGTGAACTCTAATTTGATGGTTCTGAGTTACAGAATGACAAGTGTTTCTGCCCCTAACATCTAAGCTTACTAAAGAGAACATACATCCTTTTTTTTTCTTTTTTCCCTTTTATTAAAAACAAACTTTTTTCCTTCACATAACATATCCTGATTATGGTTTCCCCTCACTCTGCTCCTCCCAGTCTCTCCCCACTCCACTCCCATGTAGATGCACCCCCTTTCTGCCTCTCACTAATAAACAAACAGGCTTCTAAGGGGTAATAATAAAATAGAATAAAACAAATGCTACAAAAAAATCAGAATCAGATAAAACAAACAGAAGGAAAAGAGAAGGCATAAGAAACAAAGACACATGCATTTGCACACTCAGGATTGCCATAAGAACACTGAACTGAAAGCCATAATATATACACAAAAGACTTGTAGGGTAAAAAGAAAGGAGAAAAAAATATATGAATATAAATAACATAAAATAAAAAAATTAATTTGTTAAAGGCAAAGCCCTCATACTACATTGAGAGACAAGCAACCTCCAAAGATGCCCTTGAGTTCCTTTTCTGTTGGTGGTCTACTGCAGGGCATGCAGCTGACACTTAGGAGTAGTTTCACACACACACACACTCACTCTCTCTCTCTCTCTCTCTCTCTCTCTCTCTCTCTCTCTCTCTCTCTCTCTCTGTCTCTCTCTCTCTCTGGTAGACTCCCTTTAAGAAAATTAAATTTTCATGTGCACATGGTTAGCCATTGGAGATTGCTTCTGGGTTAGGGGTAGGGACACTGACATACATTCTTCAGGTGTATCTTTTAAGTGAGCCCCACAAGTCTAGGGCCCATAGAAGAGAACTAGGGTTGTCTCATGTCTTATTTTAAAAACAACAGAATCTCCATTTCATGATCATTTCTTTTTACTCTCAATGTGTCTTGTTTTGTTTCAGAGCACTTGGTCACCTTAGAGCCAGGAAGGCCCATATCATAGGGAAATGTGTGCAGAACATATGAAATGTCCTGGGATTCTGCCCAGACTCAGCAGTTTGCCAGAAGTGGAGCTTTGAAATTCTCTAGACTTGAATTTTCTGCCTATGAAGTGTTAATTAGAAAAGCCACAGACCCAACCAATACTCAAAGTAATTTTCAAAAACAAAAGATGATTCTATGTACTGTAATAAGTTAGATTTTCATAAGAATTGATTATATAGCTCTCTTTGAAGAATACTACGTGCAAACATAAAGTTTAATTTTGTTCTGGAGTTGCATAGTATTTTTCAGCTTGTGGGTTAAAGTCAATTAAAATGGTTTTGACCAGCATTAAAAACTAGAAACAGAATAAATTATTAGACTGGAATAGCAAAAACTAAAACAGAGAAATAAGAAAATATTGTGTAATTGGGTTTTTTGTTTGTTTGTTTGTTTGTTTTGTTCTTTATTCTTTGGGGGCCCGCCATCCAGCTTCCAAATACTTAGGTTTTGTTTGTACTTAACTTGAAAAAAGGCTGTTTAAATACTCTGCATTATGACAGTTTTTAAAGGAGCCATGTCTTTTTTTTTTTTTTTTTTTAAACTTTCTCAGGCCTTACATAGAAATACAAGCCCATGCTAGAATGCCAAAATATAGTTGTTGGGTTTTTTTGTTTTGTTTTGTTTTGTTTTGTTTTTCACTCTTTGGGGGCCCACCATGCAGCTTCCAAATAAATACATGGAAACTTATCTTATTTATGAATGCCCAGATTTAGCTTAGCTTGTTTCTAGCCAGCTTTTCTTAACTTAAATTATCCCATCAATCTTTTGCCTGTGGGCTTTCTTTTCTTTATACACCTTTCTATACTTCTTACTCCATGGCTTGCTATATAGCTGGGTGGCTGGCCCTTAATGTCCTCCTCTTCTCCTTTTTTTGCTTCTTGATCTTCTCTTCCCAGATTTCTCTTCCTATTTATTCTCTCTGCCCACCAGCCCCACCTACTCTTTCTCCTGTCTAGCTATTGACCATTCAGCTCTTTATTAAACCAATCAAGAGTTTTAGACAGGCAAAGCAGCACAACTTTACAGAATTAAACAAATGCAACATAAAAGCAATACAACTTTGCATCATTAAACAAATATTCCACAGCATAAACAAATCTAACCCATCTTAAGATATTATTCTACAACAGTGTTGAAACAGAATTATAGTTGAGAACACTAGGTTCAGGTGTGTGTGTGTGTGTGTGTGTTATCAAAGGTATAAATTAAAAATAAATGATTTAAAATGAGACAACCTAGAATATATGTAGGGGCTCTTGCTGACAAGAGAAACTTTCTTAATAAAGGATGGAGGGGATTAAGAGTTCTGTAACTTCACGATGAATATTAATTTCCGGTCATGGGATGAATGGTAGAAATGACCAACCAAGAAGCAGAGGCATTCCCGGGAACTAATGTCTGCATAGCAAAGACTGATATGGCAATGAAGTACTAAGGGCTATTAGGACTCGTTCAGCTGCCTCCCTGGGGAGTGGAGAGGTCAACATTGTATTTCCAAGAACAGCAAATGAAGATTCATAGGTCTGTAAATCTCCTCTTTTATGTGTCTGAGACTTACACAGTTCCCTTAAAGGTAAGAGTCAAGAATAAATATCCTGCTTAGTAAAACTTGAAATTTGGAGCATATACACATTAGTCATGCAGAAGGCTGGCACAGGCTCAAGCCAGACAGGGTCCCAGTGCTGAGAGGGAGAAGGGGACATGAGTTTCCACACCTAATCAAGAAGGTATCTGCGGGGAGGAAAGGACTCAGTTTGCACCCTTTTTGTATGTAAAATAAAATGTCCTAGGGGGCTGGAGAGATGGCTCAGAGGTTAAAATGTCCTACCTTTCTTGGCTACATTTAAAAAAAAAAAAAAAAAAAAAAAAAGAAGGTATCTGCAGTTGACATCAGCTTGAAATCGAAAAATCAGTTTTCTCCATAGGACTCTCATTGGGTATATTAACCACACTTCAGGATAGGCCCCATGCCCAGCAGTAGATGGCCAACACAAAAATGAACTCAATGGTATTTTTGTAGATTTTTATCACATATTACTTTGTTTAGGCATTTCTTGTGTGTGATATTGGTCTTTTACTTGTATTTTATGGTTTCCAATTTTGTGCTTTTAAGGGTTTTGTTTGTGTGTTTCATGTGTTATCATCATTATTTGTTTGCCTGTTTGCTTTCTGTGAGAAGAAAGAAAGAAAGAAAGAAAGAAAGAAAGAAAGAAAGAAAGAAAGAAAGAAAGAAAGAGAGAGAAAGAGAGAAAGAGAGAGAGAATGAGAGAGGGAGGGAGGGAGGGAGGGAGGGAGGGAGAGAGGGAGGGAGGGAGGGAGAAGAGCATAGAGTTGACTGGGTGGGAGGTGGGAAGTACCTAGGGACGAGTCATGGAAGGAAAACCATGAATAAACTATATCATACAAAAATTTTTTTTCAATAAAAAAGCAGTACAAAGAAAAACTATCCAGTTTAGAGTTATCAACAGAGCTTATCAACAGAAACTTCTCCTAGGATACTATTTTGAAGAAACGTGTTTGTTCATTTGGATTTGAATTGCACAATCTCTAAATTTTCATTTAATTAATCATTTTATGAGCTTCAGGAAAACTTTTGCTACTAAGAGTTTACTGCTACTAGTGAATCTTGACAAGAAAGCACAGTGGTCTGGAAAGATCAACATTTATTATTAGAGCATTCAACTATGTCTTAAGGTGTTTGGTGACCCCACTATATTTCTGTTAACGGCTAAGCTGAGAAAACAGTCAATACCACATATATAATGAGGTCAAGATGTACAAGTTCATACAGGACTACACACAGGACAAAATGCAAAGAAGAGTGGGCACTCATATACAACAAGTCTCACCTTCTCTGACCTGGGGGCTTGTAGAAGACTTGGAGAAAGCTTAATAAAATCTCAGGTTCAGGGTTGGCAGTGTTCCCGAGCTGGGTAAACATAGTTGAAACCCATGAGAAAGCAGAAAAAGGGAGGAAGAGGCCGGGGAGTAGCAACAGTGTGGAGGGGCTAAGATCACAGAGAGCTGTAGACCTGACACAGCAGGCAGTAAGAAGTGGAGCTGCAGAAGTCCAAACACAGAGAAGGCTGTAAAGCTGCACTGGGAAACTTTGGATTTATCCTGTGGAAGAAATGGATCGATGGACCTGGGGGAGGAGCGGTTTGTTGCCTGCGATGATCTCAGTGAGGATCCTGAGGATGTCTGCCTCCCTCCACTGGAGCACAGTTAGCTGGTCATTAGCATAATTACCAATCTTACATCAGCACTTCAAGAAGTACCTTCCTAGGTAGGTTTCCTCATTCCCCTCTAAACTCCCGCCCCACAACACTACTTCATAACAACTACACCCAGATTGTGGTTTCAGCCGCAATCATGAAGCCCAATCAGTCAACTGTGTGTTGCTGAAAATCACATGATCTAAGCAGGGTTCACCTAGGTGATTCTTCCTGGAGCTGTGGGTGCAGGTTGTGGCTCCTTGTTGGATTTGGGCTCAAGTCTACTCCACATCTGCATATTTATTCAAACTACTGTGGTAGCCCCTCAAGGCAAGGGTGGAAGTTAAAGATGATAAGCAAAAGCACATAAGAATTCTCATAGTCTAGATTCACCCAGTCAATTCTCACTTCTTCTTCATTCTATAGCTGACGGATACTTTTATGTTGTATGTGTCAGTACCTTCTTCCATTTTTAAGGCTGAGTGATAGTCAATTTGACATATAAATATCGTTTTGTTTATCTGTACATCCATTAATAGATACTTAAGCCACTTTCATCTTTAAACTATAATAGATAATGCTGCTATTGGACATGGGTATCCAAATATCTGCTTGAACACCAGCTTTACTTCACTGGGCTAAATACAGAGGATGGAAATTACTGGATGATATGGTAATTATTATGTAATTATATAGTAATAATTACTATGATATAGTAATTATCTGAAGAAGCACCAACTATTTCTGATAGTCTATACTGTCTTAATTCTTACTAGTAATGCATAAGGATTTGTTTACATTTATGCCAAAATATTTTTTAAAATTTTATTTATCAATTTTGCATGTGTGTTCATGTATACACATGCATGCATGCATGTGCTCCACAGCATACATGTAGAGGTCAGAGGGCAATTTTTTATTTTATTTTATTTTATTTTTTGTTTTTTAAGACAGGGTTTCTCTGTGTAACAGAGCCCTGGCTTTCCTGGAACTCACTCTGTCAACCAGGCTGGCCTTGAACTCACAGAGATCTGCCTGCCTCTTCCTCCCAAGTGCTAGGATTATAGGTGTGTGCCACCACCGCCCAGCCTATGCCAAACATTTTATCTTCTATTTTTTGACAATATCCACACTACTGGGTAGGAAATGATATTTAGTTTACACTCCTTAAGGTTGGTGATGTTAGCATGCATCCTGTGCTTCCCCAACATCTGTCTTTTTTTTTTTTTTTTTTTTTTTTTTTTTTTTGGTGATAGGTCTGTTCAAGTCCTTTCTGGAGTTTGAAACTGGATACTTAGCTTCCTTTTGTTTGGTTGGAGTTCTTCAGATAATTAAACTTTCATCATATACACAATCCACAAATATTTCCTTCCACTTTATGGTCTGTGTCTTCACCCTAATAACTGTCTTTTTATATACTAAAGCTTTAAATTTTAGGATGTCTGACTTGTCAACCTTTTCTTTGGTTGCTTGGGCTGCGGTGCTGTGTCTAATTGCCAACTGCGGTATTGAAGAGTGTTTCCCTTGACCCAGGGGCAGTTATACCACAGATAACGAGAATATCAGGAGTAAAGCATCAGTGCCCTAATCAACCCATTGTACTGCTCTTTCCCTCCTTCAAATGCTGGTGACCTGGTACCCCCACCTAACCCTTCCATATTCTTTTGCTCTTAGGCAGGGAATTCAGCCAGGTCTGCAATAATGCTTACCACAGAACTCCAATTTGGCAAGAAGTTTCAGGTCAAGAAAAAGAAAACATGCTTTTGACATTTCACTCACCTCCAAGAATGTGATAAAAAAAAAAAAAAATCTTCTCATGCCCTGAAGTCACCCGTTGAAAAACAGGATCGGTTCCTCATTGTTATCCCTTTCTGTTTTTCCAGTCTCCAGAATCGGCTGCGTTGAAGGATGATAACAGGATTTTACAAATAAACTATGATAGAGGGCTACTCTAGAGCCAAGAAGGTCCCAGCCAGGAAACGATCAAAATTCTTATAATCCCCCCTATAATGTTGATCTCTCCTGAGGAATCCCTTCCCCTGAAGAAGAGCAGAGGATTATTCTTTACTCTGTCTGCTTTCATGTTTACAGCATGTGGTTTGTTATAGAAAGTGGAAAGGGGCATTTTCTTAGGATCTCTCCAAGTTTTGTCAAGACTTCTATAAATTGTAAATACTTAACAGGGAGTTTCCCCTTATCTTCCCCATGTAGAGCCACAATGCTGAGTATTAGTTTTCAATGGGTACTTCTTTGTGTGAGATTGTGGTTGTATCTCTCCAGTATCACCCCTAGGTACTTAGATATATGCAGCACACACATATGCATACACACATTGGGCCACAGATTACTAATTCAGAAAGCAGAGGGACAGAAAGGGTTTGTAGTTTCATTGTTTATTATTTTTATTTATGCCATATGGTAAAAACTAATACCCATGGAAATTGACATGTGGTGGACAGACAAAAGGCATAAGCAAGAAAGAGCAATGAACCCAGCTACGCTCCCTCAGGCACTAGGGATCTGAGAAAAGTGGAAGTGGTTTATAAGTAGTTTATTGCTGAAATTTGGAAGGAAAGGGTGGGTAGAAGGAGCATAGCTGAGAAGATAAATTCCATCTATAACTCAATTATCCCAGGAGCTTGGGGAACTCCATATCAGTCCACTTATTGATATTGACTGTAGACACACAAATTGTACAAGCAAATGCAAATAGACAACTGTAAAACATAAACAGCTTAGTGTTACCAACTGTGACTTTCAAGACAAAAATCCTACAGAAGCTTAGAGATGAGATATATATTTATAGATAGATAGATAGATAGATAGATAGATAGATAGATAGATAGATATGCATGGCTGAGATGTGATGAAGAGCTCTTGGTGCCTAATTTGCTTCAGGAATTATACAAGAATAAGTCAACTTGAAAGTATGGCCATCAAGACCCTTCCAAAGAGATTGTGAAAGTTGAGGGTCTGCAGGGCAAATGCTGGGAAACTGCTTGCTGTAACTTTCAGCTTACCTATCAATTTGCATCGCCCTGCTTTAATGAGAGACTAGCATTGGGAGGTGGAAGTGGAGTGAGGTGACCCATGTTGAAGGTCATGTTGCTGAGCAGGACCCAGTGGTTCCTGGTCTCTTCACAGAGAAACATTATTCTTGTTTCCTCTCTCCCGCAGCATCTGTGTATTCACTGCAAATCCCACCAGAAATGATGGCAGACATTGGTTCCATCAGGATTTTAGCAGAGGTCCCATTATCATTCAAATTGGCTAGTTCTTGACCAGATACTGAAGCATAAATCAGAGAGAGAAAAAAAGTCTTAAAAGCAGAAGGGGAAAAGAGAGACAAAGAGAGAGATGTAGAGGGAGCCTACTGGTCTCACATGGGCCATGAATTAATCACTGACACTAGAAGAAAGGCCTGTTTGATAACTCAGTGATTATTCCACCAACAGTATATTTCACACTCTCCCCAAATTAATAAAAAGCTCCTTATTCTACAATTTGCAATCTCTCCCCAGATTTTATTCTCTAATGGCCCTCTAATAAAATGTAACATATATTCTACATATATTATCATGCAAAGCAATAAAGTGGGTACACTGAGCAGGACCATCTTCCCAGGGAAGCCTCAGGTTTTCTGGATGCATATTCATTCACACAGCTAAGAGACACAAATCACCATGTTGGTGGAGCAGGCACCAGGTGAGTGACGGCCTTAGCTCCTAATGAAGCCAAACCATGCAAGACATTAGAAAGATTGATTGGAGTTAAGTTAGCTACCAGGGTTAGCCAGGGTACCCCAGGCTGTAATGAAATTGCCAGAGATTATTTATGGAGACATAGAGTTTGGGGTGTACGTTATAGTCAGCAGGCTAGTGTTACAAAAGACAGACACGTGATTAAACCTTTACTGTGAATGGAGCAGCAGACACCTAATCCCACTGGGCCCAGTCCCACTGACTGGGAGTGTCTGCTTTCCTAAACCACTGTGTCACGATGAAAAACAGTAGGTTCTCAACTGGAAGAAAAATGGGTCACAGGAAATGCATTGTTTGAAAATGTAGACTTTGAGCAGGACAAGAGAAAGGGTCAAAGTCGTCATTAAATAATCGATTTTTAAAAATTCACATACAAAATCAATACCTTTATCTCAGTTGAGGCATAAAATACGTGTCTATCATTGATGTTTTTAAATCATTATTTTGGCCATGGTCTTTTCATTAGCACCAGGAAAGAAGAATATAAAAGAAGAACCAATATTAATTGTGTGCCATCTCAATAACCATGATGGAGAAAGTCATAAAAATCCCCATTTAACACATGTAAAGTCTGCATAAACTTTCTCAGGAAATACTGCTGGAAATTTGATGTCTGGATAAATCAAGGTTATGGGAGGGAATAAATGCCACTCTCAAAACAGTTTGAAATAAGAATTATATAAACATCTGTTCCAGGTTGCTTTCTGTGGCTGTGATAAAACACTGACCTGAAACAACTTGGGGAGGAAAGAGTTCATTTCACCTTACAGGTTATAGTCTATCATCTAGGGGAGTCAGGCCATGAGCTCAAGCAGGAATATGGAGACAGTAAGTGAAGTTGGGATGTTGGGGGATTTGAATGCTAGTTATTAGCTTCTTCCAGCTTGCTCAGCTAGCTTTGTATATAGCCCAGGCCCATCTGCCTAGGGATGTACTTGGTCCACAGTGGGCTAAGCTCAGTGTGGGGCTCAGGGCAGCTTGGCTGCACTGCTGCCATGACAGGCTCAAAAACACCAGTCAGAGTGTAGGCTTAAGTTCCGGTTTACTGTAAGGCCACATCTGGTTCCAGGAAAAGCCATAAACTGGCACCACACCAGAATGGGCCAATCAGTATCCAAGGGGAAAATGGCTAGCATTCCAACTTTAGGGGAAAGTACCTGATATTCCAAACATTTCCAACCATTATAGATAAGATCTCTAGAAGTCTATCTATCTAGCCCAGCACACACCTATCCCTTTTTGTCAAGATACCCCTAGACAAATGTTAGCTAGTCAGGTTCCTGAATCCTGGAAATCCCCTCACCCCAAACTCTGCTATGACAAAAAAAAAATAAAATAAAATAATAAAAAAAAAACCCTACCCCAATTGGGCTCCGGTCTCTCCAATCATACCGCTGCATCAGACTGACAGAGGATGCAAGCTCCAGCTTAAATAAAGGCTCTTTGCTTTTGCATATGGATTTGGTCTCCATGGTGGTCTTTGAGGGGTCCCTGCGATCTGGACATAACATTAGCAATCAAGAAAACACCCCATAAGCATGCCCACAGGCCGATCTGATCGAAACCACCCCACATTGAGACTCCCTCAGATAACACTGAGCTGTGTCAGGTTGACAGCTGAAGTTCACTAGAAGAACAACCTATGAATTGAAGTTAGGAAACCAGAAGGCACCTAAGGAATGGTAGCCAGGTAAAGGAGTGGCTACCTCTATGCTAGAAGGTTCATCAGGTAAACCGAACCACATGCCAGAAAGCAAAGGATTTGGAGTAATGCAATATACATACTCAGCCTCTGATCCCACAAAGGGAGGCAGAGAGAGGTGGCAATGGACTTGAATGAGGAAAGAAAATGGCTAGCAAACTGTCATACTCCTCAATTCTGTTCTAAGTACTATATATTTGCTTGGTTTTAAAGTGCATGTATAAAAAACAAAAGATAGACAGAAGTAAGCTGAAAGAAAGGGAAGCTCTAGAAATATGATTATGTGATTTATCGAATATCCAAGAGGCTGGAAATGTCACCCAATCAAAAGTCCCTTTAATCCATAACAGCCTGCACACAAGGAAAAGGGAACTAACCGATGCATAGGTTTGGTTGCAGTGGTTTGAATAAAAATAGTCCCCATTGGCCCATAGAGAATGGAACCATTAGGAGGTGTAGCCTTGTTGGAGTAAGTGTTGCCTTATGGGAGGAAGTGTCACTGGGGACAGGCTTTGAGGTTTCAGAAGCTCACGACAGGCCTAGTGGCTCACTGTCTCTTCCTGTTGCCTATGGATCCAAATGCAGAACTTTTAGCTACCTCTCCAGCACTATGTCTGCCCACATGCCACCATGCTTCCTACTGTAGTGATAATAGACCAAACCTCTGATCTGTAAGCTGGCCCCAGTTAAATGCTTTCCTTTATAAAAGTATCCATGGTCATGGTGACTCTTCACAGGAAAAAAAAAAAAACAACTTCAGTCCTGCAGTATATCTATCAGATGATGTGGACAGATCTGGGTTTCTGAGGACAAGGCCAGAAGACATAGCAATGGAAGATGGGGCCACAGCTGCTTATAGCTGCAGGAAATAAAAAGGGGGTGGGGTCTGGAGAGGGTAGAGTGGACCAAGAAGATAACCTACCATGTGGTCTCCTGAGAACTCCTCAGAACAGACCTTGAGACAGAAGTTGGTGGCATACAGGCTGAAGCAGGAAAGCTGCAAATTCAAGGCCTGATTGGGCTATAGAATGAGTTCAAAGCCAGACTAGGCATCTTTGTGAGCCTATCTTACAATAATGATGTTTTTAAAGGACTGGGGATGTAGGTCAATGGTAGAATTCTTGTTTAGCATGTGTGAGGCCCTGGGATCAATCCCTAACATTGAGGGGGTGGGGAGTATAAGGTCTTCTAATAGATAAAATAAGACAGGGAATGAAGACAGTCCAAAACTCAAAGAGGCTGTATAGAAGACACTGAAAACAAAGAAAAGAGGTTGAATTGCTTCCCTGCCAACTTTCATTTTCCAATATTGAGAGTTGCTTCCACGTGATATTTTGGGGTGGCTGCTACATATGTTGGAATGTAGATTGAAACATTAGAGAAATCAGCATAGAAGGCACGGAGCTTTATAGAAGAGCTAGAGGTGAATTTAGTTAGACTGGCAGCAAATGAACTGTGCCTCTGGTCATCCTGGCTCAGTCATTTGTGTATTCTGGGGTGGATTATGGGGAAAGGATGGCTTCTGAGACATGGAGGCTCAGTAACTGGAAGATAGCTTCAATGTGCACGAAGCAACAGCTCAGGAAATAGTCATCTATTGTTGAGCACCATGGAGAGCTACTCTTTAAATAAATACATATGTGTGAGCAGATGAGAAGAGAAAACAGTCCAGGATAGGCTCTCTCTAGAGCTACAATATATTAGCTGTTTGCAAGAGAGAAACATAAAGACAGAAAGAGGGCTTTGAAGAAAGGAGATGGGAAACCTGAGCTATTGTGTCAGAGAAGTGTATGCTTTTTCCTTAAATGCTGTTTTCCTGTTTGTGCATGTACATCACACACACACACACACACACACACACACACATACATATACACACACACACATACACACACACACACACACACACACACACACACACACACACACACACACACACACACCAGTTCTAGGGTTTCTGAACAAACAGGGCAGTTGTGCAGTTCCCATCCACCCACTTTATATGATAGCACTTCTGCTTTTACAAAACTCTGAACGGTGGACATGACTCCCGGTTTACAATGCCAATAACTGTGCAGGGCTGATGAGATGTTGGCTGCATCCAGTGAGTGCCTCCTGCTCTTCATAAAATGTTTGTCCATGTCATGTGATCAGTTTAGCATAGCACACTACATCCAGATAGGAATGGGGAACAGATGTGCTGTTCTCTGACTCGGGCAGACAAAGGTATTAGAACTAATTCCACAAAAGAAAAAAGAAAAAAGAAAAAAGAAAGGAAGGAAGGAAAGAAAGAAAAGAAAGGACCAAATTACAAACTATGGCTAGAATCTGGACCAGAAAACAAGATTTCTGAATCATGAGGTATTTATAGAGAATATTGCTGTCTCCCTGAAACATGGTGTTATTGGTCAATGCACTTATTTCCATGTCCCTGTAAGTTCACACAGTAAAGTCACTCATCCAGTTCACTTGAAGTCTCTCTTCTTTCTTCAACATATCAACCCTTGGTTATCAAAATATATTGCCACATACATCACTTAAATGGGCTCTTCCTTCGGTGTGTCAGCTCCTAAACACCCTACAAATCTCAGCCTCTGTCAGCATATGTAATCTTGACTGAATTCTTCACATCATAACCAAAACCTGACACTACTTCAGAGGCCTGTAGCTCATTTAAATAAAGCAGCGAGAATATTATTTCCTAACACATAGGAGTGTTCAGAGGATTAAGAAGACATACTGGGTGAGTAACATGCTGAGGGCCTTTGGTGAGTGATTATTAATTAATAGACCTGATTGTGGAGAGTCCTTCACATCTCTGTCCACTGGACAGCAAGGAAAAAGCAAGTCAAAAACTCCAGCTTCCTTCCTTGGGAACAGTCACATTCCATCACAGGCCTCTAGCTTGCCCTCAAAGACACACCTTGCTCTAGCCAAAATCAGCGAGAGGACACAATGATTGTGTTCAATTCCTAAATGTAAAAACAAGGGCCGGGCAGCACCTCAACCAAAGCCTTGAAAATATTTCTGCCACTTACTTAATTGAAGAGATAAATGTCATGGAAAGAAGAGAGGCTAAATGCTAAAAGCAAAGCTGCTGGATAGCAGCAGAAACATGAGTTATTAGACTCCTGTCTCTGATGCCCAAGGGAGTTTACCTGTTCCTCTTTCTCATGAGGCAACACAGTCACGATACCCTTTGATGTATTTCATAAGTCAGCAAAGCAATAGCAGGAGATATATATACTTGATGTGTCCTTCATCTAAGCATCTCTCTAAGTGCTCTTAAATTCTAGCTTGTACAATGAAGACCACTCGGAGTTTGTGTTTAATAACACACCTAGCAAAAGGAGCAGTATACCTGAAAATTCTCTATTTCCAGTGGTGACTAGGTACAAGGCATTATATAAGTTATCTTCATGATTATCCATCTCATGACACCTAGAATGCTCATGAGAGGATGACTGATACTTACTAAATGGTTGGGAAAACTAAGATCATGGACAAACTAAAACATCACAGAAATGTCTTCAACACTGGGGAAACTAAAAGAAAAAGTTAAGGAGTCAACAATGGCAATGTGGATACTCAGAAGTAAGACAGAGCCTCGAACCTACCTCTTCTGAGCTTATATCCTCAGACCTTCATGCTAAGTACACTTGATTTGGTCTTCAGTATTGCTTTGTAGCTCCTTGTTTCATAAGCTTTGTGTGAATGACAGCAGAGGGTGCCAAGACTTCAAGAATGCAGACACCAACACTAAGCACACACCTTTTTTTTATCCTAAGCTGTAAAAGAAATTTCATCAGGAAGTCTATGTTTTAAAATCAATTCAGTGGGTCTAATTTCTTTGACAAAAAAACTGTAGAAAGTTTTGAGTCTGGCTTTCCAAACAATCATGAGTCCTCCTCCCAGAATGTTCAAGTGTTCTACTGCTTGCAGTTCAGATTGATTCAGAGCAGCCCCCGAATTTCATCATTGAGGAAAGGGAATCCCAGAGAGAGGAAGGGATCTGTTACAAGACAACTTAATAAAGTCCTCAAAAAAAAAAAAAAAAAAAAAAAAACCCTTCCTTCCATTCTCTTATGTAATTCTATCTTCATTTTAAAATTTTTATTCTTTGTCAATTTCATACACATATACAAGAAATTGCAATTATTTTCACCCTCAGTTAGTCTTCTGTTCTCTTCCCTGATGCTACCACTGAATACTTTCTTCCCAAGTCCCTGTTTGGCTTTCATTTTTTTCTTTGTATGTGAATCAATGTGTTTAATTAAGGTTGCATGCACTGACATGGGTGGAACGTTTTTACTAGGCCATGGACAACTTATAAGTGACTATACCACTGAATACCTTAGCAATGACTGTCAATAGTCTCTTAGGATGAGTTGGGGGTCTCATTAACCATCTCCTGTTCAGTGATGAAATGTTGACTACCCTAATCTTGTATAGATCTTGTGCAGGGAAAAACAAGCAAAATGAGTTTATGAGTGTGATGCCATGTAAAGGCAAGATACCTTTTTGGCAACATACCTCCTCATCTGTTAGCTCTTCCTTTCTTTCCATCTCTTCCTCCACGAGTTTTCTTCAGCCTTGGAAGGACTTATATAGATGGCCCATTTATATCAAGAGCTCCACGGTCCCTTATTCTCAACATTGTTTTTAAGCAGGTATGAGTCTCTGCATTACCTGTTGCAATAAGAAACCTCTCTGGCCAAGTGGTGGTAGCACATGCCTTTAGACTGAGCACTCAGGAGGCAGAGGCAGGCAGATCTCTATGATTTGAGGCCAGCCTACTCTACAGTGTGAGTTCCAGGACATCCAGGGCTGTTACATAGAAAAATCCTGTTTTGAAAAAAAAGAAAGAAAAAAAAAAAGAAAAAAGCCTCTCTGATTAAAGATGAAAGCAGCACTAATCTTTAACCTTTACAAGGTAGTTTGATTACATGTCCATTTAGAAAAATGATAGTGGTAAGTTCACCACTAAGACTTGTTATGTCCTTAGCCTCCAATTCTTGGAGAGGTTTAAAATATCAGGCAGGGGTTACTGGAACTAGACTCCAATCAGATAGCAAATTGTTATACCTGTAACAGTCATGCCACTATTACATCAGAGTATACATTTTGCTTTTTATTGTAGCTTACCATGCCCAGAGGTAGATAAGACTATTGATGACTCATCTACCCTGTAATCCTGTATAG
This sequence comes from Peromyscus leucopus, assembly GCF_004664715.2. NCBI lineage: Eukaryota > Metazoa > Chordata > Mammalia > Rodentia > Cricetidae > Peromyscus > Peromyscus leucopus. The sequence goes on along the minus strand of NC_051084.1, from coordinate 1,500,674 downwards.
CATCTCCCAGAACTATGAAATCTGGCCAATAGAGAAGAAGTTTCTAGCTTAGTTCCTACTTGATTTCTCCACATACTGTGACCAAACTCTTTGATGTCTTTACTACATATAACGCTATTATTCCTGTGTCATTATTTCATTATATCATGAAATATTCTGATTTACCCAGCTGCACCTGAGGAGGAAGAATTGGATTCTACCTCAGCTCTTTTGATCCCTGGCTCTATATTACCACACATCTGCAACTCAGACCTGTAAGGAATAAGGAAAGGTTATTTAAAGAAAATTCACATAGCTTCAGAGTTGTTCTGTATAATTCTGAAATACTCTAACTGTACTGGCTAGTTTTATGTCAACTTTACACATATTAGAGTTGCCAGAGAGGTAGCTTCAATTGAGAAAATGCCTCTGGCTATAGGGCATTTTCTTAACTACTGATCAATTTGGGAGGTTCCAGTCCATTGTGGGTAGTGCCATCCCTGAGATAGTCATCCTGGGTTCTATAGGAAAGTAGGTTGAGTGAGCCATGGAGAGCAAGCCAGTAAGGTACACCCTTCCATGACCTCTGTATCAGCTCCTTGCTCCAGGTTCCTACCCTGTATGAGTTCCTGCTCTTACTAATTTTGATGAAAAAATTGTATAAGGAAATCTATGTGAAACAAACTCTCTCCTCCTCAAGTTGCTTTAAAGGTCATGGTGTTTCATCATAGCAATAGAAACCCTAACTAAGGGGCTGGAGAGATGGCTCAGCAGTTAAGAGCCATGACTATTCTTCCAGAAGTCCTGATTCCCAGCAGCTACATGGTGGCTCACAACCATCTGTAATAGGATCTGATGCCCTATTCTGGCATGCAGGTATACACGCAGAGCACTCACACATAACATACAAATAAACAAATAATTTTAAAAATAAACCCTAACTAAGACATAGACTCTTTTATCCCTCAGTTTATAATATTTATTAAATAGACATCACTCCATTGCTTCATATCTAGGTCATGGTCAGAGTTTAAACTCAGATGGTTAAAATTCCTTGTGTCTACCCCTCTTCCTAACCTCATCCACTAAGAAATAACAATATTTCATGTGGATAATTTGCATCTGCTGTTCAACAAGCATGTTCTTTCATGATGCCTAAGGCAATGGTGTCAGGGAGAACATGGGCGAAAGCTAAGGGAGTTCACAGTTAACTATGGAGTTAACAGAAAGAAAACAAAGGGAAAGTCTAAATAAAGGAAAGGAGAGAAAGGAAGGATGAGTCCTAAGGCCCTTCCTAAGTTGGCAGTTTCCAGATGTGATCCCTGTGGGAGTCACCAGATACCACATCTGAACACAGAGTCATGTGTTTTCTCAGCTGCTGCAGAACAACAAGGTGTTGTATAAGCTCTGCATTCTACTGGCTGTTATTTTTTTTTTCAAAAGCAATGGCAGCATTAAATTTTAAATGCTGTGACTTTTTAAATAAATGTGCTTTGAGTCTCTGGAGTAGCAATTCAGCATCTATCCAATTCTCCACCATTTGTTCAGTCACCCACTCAGCTGTTCAGCTCTTGCTTTTTATACACATAAATTGAATATTTACATAGGTGTGTACTGTAAGTGTGGTAAATACAACAGATTTCAGTTGACTGACAGATAATGCTTGCCAAGTGCTTATTAGGTGACATGTGCTATACGAAGCATTTCTTGGACCACCACATTTAATACTTCTAATACTCAAGATGTCACCATTGTAATTTAAATATTAGTAACCTGATTAAATATGTATCACCCAAAGCCATGGCACTAATAAGTAGCTCTATTTGTTCACAGGGCAAAAGAAGTTAACCATTGTGCTTGACAGGAATAGCACTTTCCCCATGGACTTTACAGTTTTATTCAGATAGAGCAATAGTTGACCCTGAACTGGCTTTAATTTCCCCGTACTCATTTTTATTGATGCATAATAAATTGCACAGAATTAACATCTTAAAACAATACATGCTTTTTATTCCATGGTTTCCATGGGTCAGGAGTCTAGCTGCAGCTTTTGTCTTCTATTCAGAGTCTCACAGTGCTGTGATCAAGGTGTTGAAAAAGAAACAAAAGTCACCCATATCTCTGTGTTTCCCTGACCAATGCCAATATGATCATCTTTCAGTACCATGTGATTATTTCAATATAATTTACTCCCCTGATCATGCTTTCTTTACTAACCATGGACAAATGTTCTGTGAATGTTGTAGTACTTCAGACTCCTTCATTACTGTCAAGTTTTTAATCAAATTATGCCCACCATCTACACACCTTAGCACGTGCCAGAAGATCTTACTGTAGCAACTTGTGGCCCATATGTCGCATTATATATGCATATGTGTTCACACCTGTGTTAGTTGTGGCAAAAATAAGTTACATATTGATCAGTTTTTAGCAGAACATCCATACAGTAACTAAAAGGCTACTATTCCTTGGCATATATACCAGTTATCTACTGTTAAGTAACAAACCATACCAAGTCAATAGCCAGTCTCTAGCTTACAATTCTCTAGGTTAAGAAAAATTAGCTATGGTCAAATGGGTAGCTTTTCTTGTCTCTACTGGTTCACTTAGATATCTATCATCAATTGATATAACCACAAGCATCTGGCTAGAATGACTTTTCCTCTTCCATCCTCTTCAGGCCACTGTCTCTTCTACAGTGGGAACACTTTGAGATATTGCTACCTATTCATTTTAAAAACCACATCTCCCTGTGAGGGTCAGGGGATTTCAATCATAATAATCTCATCCTTGCTCCCAGCCCAGAAATAAACCCATAGCTGTGACCTAGCTAGACAAGCAGCTTCTCTCCCTGGCAGTGATACTTGGCCAAAAGATGGTTATATAATTTAACCAAGACTGATCAGAAATCTGCCCTGAGGTCCAAACACATTAAGCAACAGAAAAGACAGTTCTATCTTGTAGGTAAGATAACAAGTCTCAAAGTCAGCAAATAAGAACATGAGCATATTTTTGAATAAGACTAGTCCAATGCTGACTCATCTATTTTTTTCAAATTTGTAAACAATAGTGAAGTGTCAGAGCAAAAAAGAAATTTTAAGTTCTCCCTCACTTGGTACAAGGATAGAGTATAGTAGCTTCCCACCCATGTAGCCATCATTCTACTCTTGTTAAGATGTCAGAGGCCAAGCCAGCCGTGTTGACGCACCCATTAATCCCAGCACCCAGGAGGCAGAAACAGGCAGACCTCTGTAGTTCAAGGCTAGCCTGGTCTACAGAGAGAGTTCCTGGACAGTCATGGCTACACAGAGAAACCCTGTCTGAAAACAAACAAAACAATGACAATGATAAAAGATGTTAGAAACTATGTGCAAAAACTGTAATTTATCTCTTAGAAGAAGGAAGTTTAAAGGCAAGCTATTTCTTGTTAGTACCCTAAAAACAAAGGAGAACAGACAGCTAATGACCACTAACTTGCTTCCTGTAAGCTAAAGTTACACAAGACAGAGTGCTCCACCATCAACACCATTCTCCACTACTAATTACATCTGACAGAAGCCATGATTGTTGGAGTGTCAAGAAAGGAGAAGATCTAGGAAGCAAAAAATGGAAGACAGGACTAGACATTGACATTGCTTAGCAGCAGGGAATGACATTTTCTGGGTAGAGCCAATAGAGTAGCATATCAGCAAACCATGTTATGTTGTGTTGTACTGTAGTGTACTATATTACATTGTATTGTATTGTATCATATTGCATTGCATTGTATGAGATTGAACCACCTTCCTATTTTTCCCCAAAAGGACACATAGTAAGCTTGAGGATTCTGGAAGCAAGAGGTTGGAGTTGACCAACCCCTAATGGTAGGTGGAGGGGAAGAGGCCAAGCTTCAACCAGAATCCTCTCAAAAAAGGTGACCCCCCCCCAAATATAACCAAATATACCTTATGAGAGGGCCAGTCCTTGTGTTCTGGACATATAAGGTCTCAAGCCAGAATAACAGCAACAATAAATAAGATATGCCATGAGAATCAACAATGAACAGTCACGTAAGGAGTACCTTTTTCTATCTCTTCTTTTTCTATGCTTAAAACAAGGAAAGCAAGGATAGAACATCAGGAGGAGCATGTGGAACTCCTGCTAGAGGCTCATCATCTAGTGGCAGAGACAAAATAAGAGGCCAGGGATTTTAATTGGAGAAGAGTAAATCTTAGTTCTTTAAAGTGATCAAGAAGTTATAAATATCTTACTAGGATGTCACTAAAGAGGTAGCCATGTAATTTACTGCAAATTCCAGGGCACTAATGAGAGGTAAAGAGGGCACAAGAGGTATGAACCTAAACATTCCCAGAAAAACTGGCACATATGTCACCATGCCCTTACAGAAAGGGACTTCAGTACAGCACCGTTGTTAACAGATTTTGGAAAAATAAAAGTGCTCCAGGCTCATATTTAAAATTCAATTATGAAGCCAATTAATGTCCACTTTAATTTTTTTTTGCACTGATGCTACTTTGATAGGACTCAGAGGCTCTTCTCCAAGTAATATGCAAATATAAGAAAAATAAGATGTTAGCAGCAAGACAGAAGAGTGAGCAATAGGATTAGAGTGTGGATGGTAGCACCTGGGGATATTTAGACAGAATCTGCAAAGGAAAGAAACCCTGAGATATGCCCTCAAGCACAAGTAGGCAACACCAGACGGATGAGAAAGATGAAGAGGAGGGAGAGAAGAAGGCAAGGGACAAGGGTGTGAAAATAAACGTAAGGTGAATGCTTGTTTAAGGAGATGAAGGTAATTCAAAGCTAACAGGAATGGTGGAAACCACAGTGCCAGACCAAATTCGGCACTTTGCATCAATAAATCTTACTGCGACATAATCAGAATCAGTGCTTGGCACATTGTTGAGGGTTGGTTTCACACAACAGCAGCAGAATTGAGTAGTTATAACAGACTCCATGGTCCGTTAAAGTCTAAACTACTTCCCACCTGGCTCTGTTTTTTAAATGTTGGCTGAGTCCCTGCTTGAAGCTCCAAGGAGCTCCAACTAGTTGCTTCTTTGCATCACTATTTATTCTAAGTGAGGTATTCCAGAGAAAGATAGACTGTCTTTGTTGCTACACATAGAACTGTGATTTCTCAACTCTGTTTTCTTACCTTAGGAGAATGACCAGATCCTTCCTCTGACATATACATATCACAGGACTCTAAGGAGATTCATTTACCACCCTGTCCTATCAGCCCCATTCTCTAAGTTAAATGCTCACACAAGTCTTCAGAGAAGAACCTAGAGCATAGATCTTATTTTGGTAGAAACCTTGGAAGAAGAATGCCAAGGGGATACATCTGGAAGAAACCTAGACAATAAAATGTGTATTATTCAAGCCGGGCGGTGGTGGCGCACGCCTTTAATCCCAGCACTCGGGAGGCAGAGGCAGGCGGATCTCTGTGAGTTCGAGGCCAGCCTAGGCTACCAAGTGAGTTCCAGGAATGGCGCAAAGCTACACAAGAGAAACCCTGTCTCAAAAAACCAAAAAAAAAAAAAAAAAAATGTGTATTATTCAGTCAGCTACCATAGTATACAGTCAGAGCTTCTCTGTGTACAAAACATGCCTTGGAACTGTTCTAGTCAAGGGATGAAGAAGGTGGAATGCTTACATATCACACATGGAAGTCACTGCCTCCTTTAAAGGTGTCAGCCCATATCACTTACTAGGCAAAGAAGGCTCTAACAGCATTAAAGTCTCCCAAAATATGCAAGCAAATCATTGAAATTAGGCTGTATGCAGGGAAATGTCAATGGGTCTGAATGGTAAGGGCAGAGAACCAGATATCAAGTGTTATGTTCATCATGGCTCTGGCTTGACTTTATTCTACTAAAAGGGTTCCATAGAATCTGGAATTAATTGCCTTTGGATTACTGAAAGAAACAATGGAAAATATGTATCTGGAAAGACATAGGGTGTTTCTTTTTTTCAGTTCACTGTATCCCATATATAGGTACCCTGACAGAGAACATTCCTGCATTACCTATCTCATCAGAAGAAGGAAGGGAATAAAGAGAAAGAAATATGATAGAAGGGAAATGATAAGGAATGGAGAAGAAAAGGGGAGACTAGGAGAGCCCAAACAGATAAGAAATAGAATTTTTATACTTCAGTATTCATGAAAACATGGACCCAAATATGGACCCAGTGTCCCCATGATATCAATTCCTCTTTCTCCACAGTCTAACAGGTGGAGAGAAAAAGCATATGAGCTACCCAGGAAACTACAATTTCTATAAAACCACATCTCAGACCACTGATCTTCAAATTTTTGATTGCCAAGTACTATTGGCCAATAAAAGTTGAAAACTTTCCACATTGTTCAGACAGAAGGTTTCACATGTGCATGCTATGTACAGGTAACAGGCCCACACATATTCTAAATGTTAGCAATTGGTGTTTTCTCTCTCTCTCTCTCTCTCTCTCTCTCTCTCTCTCTCTCTCTCTCTTCCTTTCCTTCCTCCATTCATCCATATGCTCTTGCTTCTTCTGTCTTTCTGATCTATGTATATGATCTATACAGTACATATAGCTTCACAGCTTTGCTAAGTTCTACCCCATATTATCTTATATCTTATCCCACTCTATCTTTCTTCCATGTATGGGCCTGACTGAGTTCCTTCATCTATGAGGAAGACTCCACGTATCAACACATAAATTCTCAAAGCCCTCTAGCCTTACCTCCTATATTCCCCCCATAAAGCCTCTTGTAAACAGAGATGTGTCCTTAGTATCCCATAAAGACTCACACACACACACACACACACACACACACACACACACACACACACAGAGAGAGAGAGAGAGAGAGAGAGAGAGAGAGAGAGAGAGAGAGAGAGAGAGAGAGAGGAGAGAGCAATTCTTTACATATTCTCACACATATACATTATTCTAGGCTTCACACAAGTGTACATATCTTTATCCAGATTTGTGTTGGAGCAGACTGTGCATAAGGCTATAAAAGTAAAGTTGCAATGGAGACCATATGATGGTGAAAATACCAGGAACATGGAACATCTGTCAAAGAAAACTACAGACATGGAGTAGTATTGGTCCAAGACAAATGTTATGTGTGCCATAGGCAGTAGTTCTGGAGGAATGGGGGCTACCCAAGGCTGCTGAAACACAGCAAAAGAGTGTAGTCTTGCTCAGCTTCCGGGTTGTCATTCACCACCACTACAAGAGTCAGTTTGCTTTTATAAGATTCAATTTTGTAATATCAGGTCAAAAGAATAAGCCTATTGTCTTAGTTAGCTTCCTCAGAGATTGTGATGTCATTCTCTTGGACTGACCTGGCAATGTGTACATGCCCCTTATGTTTCAGACACATTGCTTCATTCAGATAGGAATGTTCAACGTGGGTAGGGCTCTCCTATACACTCTTTCCTTCAACATTTACACAGAAAAAGCGAACTTATACAAATGTGGATTTGACAGTATAAGCTCAGCCTGCCTTCCATTCTCTGCAGATTTTTTCTTTGTAGCAGTTACATTCTTTTTATTTGACCTAGGAATTGCACTCCTACTCTCCTTACCTGAGCCATCCAAACCCCAAATCTTAAAACTATGATACTCACTGCTTTTATTCTACTGTCTATTATAGCTCGAGGCCTAGCCTACAAGACTACAAAAGGGCCTGGAATGAACCACATATAATTGGTAATTAGTTTAATTACAAATTAATGATTTTGACTCATCAGATTATGATACTAATCATAATTACCAAAATGACATCTATGGCTCTCAACATCACATTAGCCTTCACTTTGTCCCTTCTAAGAACACTTACATTTCAACCTCACCTTCTAGCTTTGAAAGATACAAAGTTTCATCCCTTCTGTCAGACTTAGAGTGAGCCAAAACTCAAAAACAAGCTCTGGTAAGTGCACCTCCTCTGGAGACATTGGCTCTGTTCCGTGGGAGAACAGCTAATTCCACTGCCATTTCACAGAGACCCTTTCCGAGGAGACTGTGCTGCCCCAGTTGTAAAGCAAGCAGGGGCTTTGTAAACTCTTCTTGAAGGTTGTTAAGTTCTGAAGAATACTATTTAACCCATCAGTACAAAGCCTAAGAATATGCAGTTTTCATTTGCCTTTTTTTTTTTCTTAATGGGTTTGGAAATAACCAGCTAATGCATGACCTGGTCAGAGTCGAGAAACAGGGGGCCAAAATATTTTTTACGAGGGAGGTCCAAGTGGTACATAATCTGGTCTAATCAAACCATGTCTTTTCTTTGGCATGTATAGGAGTATGGGAGACTCCCAAATAGATACATCACTGGACAGTACCCACAGAGCATGAGTGTCCTCCTCCTGAAAGCTGGTATATGGAGTGTTAGATGACAAAACCCAATATGCCGTGTTAAGTTCTCTTGTATCTATTTTTAATACCCCAGTACCATGGAAAACTCCCACTTTTCGTAGTGAAGGCTCTAGTGCAGAGAGATAGATAATATCCAAATACATAAATTATAAATAGGTGAATAAGTGAATTTATGTGTAGATATAATTATGGTATTATAGTAATGAAGACACTCTAAAAGTATCCAGTGATAAATGCCATGAAGCACAAACAAGCAGGATAGAGAGAGAGCAGATGTATCTTGGGGGGCGGGGGTTGCTGTGTCAGAGAAGGTGTCAGGGAAAGGTAACTGGTAGCTTAAGTTTGACCACAGAACTGAGTGAGGGAGTTGATTTTGTGACTGTCTTAGGGAGAAGAAGTCTAGGTCCAGGTGTAGCAAATTGCAAAATTGTATTCTATTTGCTCAAAGAGCAGGAAGGGGGCCACCTCCATACTGTTTGTTTTCTTCTGTGCATTGGAGAATGGTAGCCTTGACAAATAGCCACAAATTTCAGGATCCCAGACATGTCATTCTCTGGTATTTACCAGCCCAGCTTCATGCACAGAGTCCAGGTTCTCTCATTAACTTTCATGTAGTGCCTTGGACACTACATGATTGTGTTTGTAGAGTGTCTTTAAAAAGGAGTTTGGAAGGTTTTTGTTGTTGTTGTTGTTGTTTTTTTTTTTTTTTTTTGGTTTTTTGAGACAGGGTTTCTCTGTGTAGCTTTGCACCTTTCCTGGAACTCGCTTTGGAGACCAGGCTGGCCTCGAACTCACAGAGATCCGCCTGCCTCTGCCTCCCGAGTGCTGGGATTAAAGGCGTGCGCCACCACCGCCCGGCTTGGAAGGGTGTTTTTAATGTCTATATAAATATTTTAAGGCAACCACTACAATTTGTTGTTGACTACTTTTGCATCAAAGCGAAGTTAGTTGATGGTTACAGCATCATTTTGATATTCTGATTTTCAAATTGGAATATAAGTCTATACCATCTCCCTACACATTTGGTATTCTTTGTTATTTAATTAATAAGCCCAAATAAAATTCTCAAATCTTGTGGAAAGAGTTTTGCATTTATGTTGGTTTAGAACACAATGTTAAAAGCATCCAGTATCTGCCACCGAGTGACCTCATATAGGATATTTTCCCTTTGTTATTGGCCTGGTTTCTACATTTGAATATAATGGGGGGTGCCCTACACAATTTCCAATGTTTTCTAAGATTCTGTGATTTGTTAACATTTAATTTCTTATTTAGACTGAGGACATATATTCAGACTAAATGGGTCATGAGGAAGGATTCCATACCCTATTCTGTAACAAAACAGGATATAGCACATAGCTTATTAAAGTCATATAAACATAAGGAAACTTTTAACTTCATATCTGCAGCAGTTTTAGAACTCATCATAAATTGCAAATCATTGATCATTGACAGAATATGTGGCTCAGAGTAAGGGCACTTTTAATGCCACAATGATTGGTGCTAGAAACTGCATGAGTTCAGAAGACAGGGTTGTAAACAGACACTGTCTTTAGAAAAGCAATATAAAATTGGGTCACACTTGGGGCTCATAAAAAAAGACCCTCAGGTTGCATTGAGGTCTTTCTAATATATTGAAATTGATCCATTAGTAGTTGGGTTTTGTGCAGGGTGATAAATATGGATCCATTTGTTTTATTCTACATGTGGTTTGACCAGAACAATTTGTTAAAGATGCTATCCTTTTTTCCCCAGTGGGTCTCTATGGATTCTTTATAAAAAAAAAAAATCAGGTGTCCATAGGTATATGGACTTATATCTGAGTCTTCAATTTGATTCCATTGATCAACATGTCTTCTTTTATGCCAATACCATGCTGGGTTTATTAGTATATCCCCGTAGTACAATTTGAAATTGGGAATGATGATAACTACAGAGGTTCTTGAATTATTCAGAATTGTTTCAGCTATCCTAGGTTTTTGTGTTGTGGAATATTAGTATAAAATGTGTTACATTTGTTTATGCTGTGGAATATTTGTTTAATAATGCAAAGATATGTTGCATTCTTTTATGTTGCATTTATTTTACTCTGTAAAGCGGTGTTACTCTGCCTGCCTAAAACACCCGACTGGTCTAATAAAGAGCTGAGTGGTCAATAGGTAGGCATGAGAGAGAACTAAGGGGGCTCACAGCCAGAGAAAATGAATAGGAGGAGAAATCTAGGGAAGAGAGGGTAAGGAGCAAGAAAAGGAGAAGGAGAGGAGGAAATCAGGGGCCAGCCACCTAGCTATACAACCAGCCACAGAGTAAGAAGGAAAGAAAGATATATAGAATAAAGAAAGGTAAAAATCCCAGAGGCAAAACATAGTTAAAGAGAAAAGAGATAATTTAAGTTACAAAAGCTAGCTAGAAACAAGCCAAGCTAAGGCTGGGCATTCATAAGTAAAAATAAGTAAATAAGTCTCCTTGTATCATTTGGGAGATAGTTGGTAGGCCCCCAAAGAGTTAAAAAAAAAAAAGCCAACTACATTTTTGTGTTTCCACATGAATCTGAAATTTGTCCTTTCAATTTCTATGAAGAATTTTGATTCCTATTGCATTGAATCTAGATTTCTCTTGGTAGGATGGCATTTTTACTACATTAATTCTATTGGTCAATGAGTATGGGAGATCTTTCCATCTTCTGATAGCTTCTTTGACTTTTTCCTTAATGCCTTGAATTTTATCACACAAGTCCTTCAATTGCTTGGTTAGAGTTACCCCAAGATATTTTTTATTTTTGCTGTTATTGTGAAAGATGTTGTTTCCCTGATGTCTTTCTCAGTCCATTTGTCATTTGTATATAGGAAGGCTACTGATTTTTGTGAGCTAATTTTGTAACCAGCTACTTTGCTGAAAGTATTTGTCAACTATAGAAATTTCTTGGTGGAGTTTTTAGGGTCACTTATGAATATAATCTGCAAATTAAGATACTTCAACTTCTTGTCTTTCAAATTGTATCTCATTGATCTCCTTCAGTTGTCTCACTATTTTAGCGAAGACTTCAAGTCTTCATTGATTAGGTATGGAGAAAGTGAACAACCTTGACTTGTTCTTGATTTTAGTGGAAATGATTTCAGTTTCTCTCCATTTAGGAGCTGATGTTGGCTGGGGGCTTACTGTATATTGCCTTTATTATGCTAAGATATATCTATGTGTCACCAATCTCTCAAGGATTTTTTATTAAGAATGGGTGTTGGATTTTGTCAAAGGCCTTTTCTGCATCTCATGAAATGATCATGTGGATTCTGTCTTTCAGTTTGTTTATATGGTGGATTACATTCTTCAATTTATGTATGTTAAACCATTCTTAAATCTCTGGAATGAAGACTACTTGATTATCATGGATGATCTTTTTAATGTGTTCTCATATTTAGTTTGCAGGTATTTCATTGAGAATGTCTGCATCTGTGTTCATAAAAAATTGTTCTATAATTCTCTTTCTTTTTTTGGTTTTTATGTGGTTTGGGTATTAGCTTAATTGTGGTCTTGTAAAATAAATTAGGCAGTATTCCTCCTGTTTCTATTATGTGGAAACCAATTTGGTAGGTAGTATATATCAAAAAATTACCCATTTCTTTTATTTTTTTTCAATTTGGTGGAGTACAGCTTTTTAAAGTATGCCTTTATGATTCTCTGGAATTCTTGGCATCTGTTTCTGTGTCCCCTTTTCATCTCTAATTTTATTAATTTCATTCTTCTCTATCCCTCTCCATCTTTTAGTAATTTGAAAATCCATTAATCTTATTGATTTTCTCAAAGAACCAACTCTTTCTTTCATTGATTATTTGTATTAGTTGTTGTTTCCATTTTATTGATTTGGGTCATGAATTCTATTATGTTTCTGTTCTACTCCTTGTTGTTCTAGAGATTTCAGGTGTGCTGTTAAGATATTAGTAAAAGATGTCTCCAATTCCTTTTATGTAAGCTATTTTTATGTAAACTTTTATGTAAGTTAGTGTTATGAACTTGCCTCTTCGAACTGCCTTCATTGTATCCCATAGGTTTGGGTATGTTGTGTTTTTAAATTTCATTCTGTTCTAAAAACCTTTTAATTTTTCCTAAATTTCTGTCTTGACCCCTTTTTACTCAGTAGTGAATTGTTTAGTTTCCATGAGTTTGTAAGTCTTTGGTTGTTTCTCTTGTTGATATCCAGTTTTAATTTATGGTGGTCAGATATTTTGCAGGGTGTTATTTCAATTTTCTTTTACTTGTTGAGACTTGCTTTGTGCTCATGTATGTGCACAATATTGGAAAAACTCCCATGAGGTACTGAAGAGAAGATATTTTTTGTGCATATGTCTGAATGAAATGCTCTGTAAAGAACTGCTAGGTGCATTTGGTTTGTGACATAAGTTTGCTCCAGAATTTGCCTGTTTTAATTTTTGTCTGGATGACCTGTCTATTGGAGAGAATATGGTACTTAACTTACCCAGTATCTGTGAGGGTCATTATGTGATTTTTAACTATAGTAGTGTTTCTTTTCTGAACTTAGCTGACCTGTGTTTGATGTATAAAAACTTCAAATTGCAATCTCTTCTTGATCAATTTGTTTTCGATGAGTATATAGTGTCCTTTCCTATCTCTTTCTATTAGTTTTTTCTATTTTGTCAGATATTAAAATGTTGCTACACTAAATTGCTCCTGGGGTCATTTTCTTGGAATGTATTTTTCCATCCTTTTATCTGAGGTAATGCCTATTCCTTAGTTTAGATGTATTTCTTGGATGCAGCAGAAGGATGGCTCCTGTTCAAATTTAATCTGTTAGACGATTTTTTTTTAAATTGGGGAATTGAGACCATTGATGCTGAGAGGTAGGTAGCAAGCAACACTGTTGATTCCTGCTTCTTGTTTTGATGGGGTTTTCCCCTATCTTCTGACTTCCTGGTCTAAGAATATTTATTCATTGTGCTTTATTGTATGTGGTTAGCCTATTCTGATTGACATTTTTCCTTCTCACAGTTTCTGTAGAGCTGGGTAAATTTAATTCTATCATGAATGTTTTTTTTTCATCTATTGTGATTGATATTTTTGCTAGATATAGTAGTCTAGGCTGGCATCTATGGTCTTTTAGAGTTTTATAGAACATCTCTCCAGGCCCTTCTGGCTTTTAGTGTCTCCATTGGGAAGTCAAGTGTTATCCTAATGTTATTATGTTACTCAGTGCTTTCTTTTGCAGCTTTTACTATTCTTTCTTTGTTCTGTATATTTCATGTTTTAAATATCATGTGGCAAGACACTTTCTTTTCTAGTCTAGTCTATTTGGTGTTCTGTATGCCTCTTGTACCTTGATAGGCATCTCCTTCTTCAGATTAGAAATTTTTTCTCTTCTGATTTTGTTGAAAATACTTTCTGTGCCTTTGACTTCTTCCTCTATTCCTAATACTCTTGGGTTTAGACTTTTCATAATTCCTGAGATTTCCTGGATGTTCTGATCCTGGAGTCTTTCAAATTTAATATTTTCTGTGACAGAGATATCCATTTATTCTATCTTATCTTTAATGTCTGAGGTTCTCTCTTTCATATCTTATATTTTTTGGGTGAGGCTTGCCTCGGAGGTTCCTGTTCAACTACCTAAATTTTTCATTTCTAGTTTTACCTAATTTTGGATTTTCTTAAATGATTCCATTTCCACTCTCATTTCTTCAACTATTTTTTTAAATTTCATTCCACTGTTTGTGTTTTCATTAATGGATATAGTCACATCTTCTTTAAGAACCTTGAGCATATTCATAATAGTTACTTTGGAGTACTTATCTTGTGCTTCAGCTATAATGCACTTCTCATGGCCTATTGTAATAGGGTTGCTGGGCTTTAGTGGAGACATATTGCCTTGGATGTTATTAAATTTTTTTAATGCTAGAAGAAAAAAAATGTCTAGGCATCTGGGTTTGGAATGATTGTAACTCTAGGTGCTGATATCTGCTCTTATGATTTTTGGGTGTTTTCCATTCCTTGGTTTCTGCTTCCTTCTTTGGTTTTTAAAAGACTGTGGTGGTTATGGGTTTCATGATGAGGAATGTTTCTGAGATCCTGCCATGTGTGGCCATTGTAGGACTTGTTTCTAGGTACTGGGAGGTGACACTTAGGAATGGGAATAGGATAGTAGGGGTGGACTGACAGATCCAAAGGAGGGAGAAAAAAAGGGTGTGTCATCAGGATCTGTGTAGACTGTGGGAAGAGGTACAGAGAGGAAAAAGAATCCATAGTGGGTGGTCTGCTGTACATCAGGGAGTAAGACCAGGGACTGGAATTGGAGGAGAGGAGGGAGAGTTAAGATCACCTACCTGATTCCCTAGCCAGCATTGCCACTGGGTTTTCAGGGAGTGTCTCTGGAAGCTTGTGGCTCAGACAAAGAGAAGGGGAGGGGAAGGAAGGATGTTGAATATCTTTGCCACTTTGTCATGTTTTAATATTAAGCCATGTTCATCTGTGGCTTCAGAAGAACAGATAACTAAATTTAGTAGTTATTTACTACAAATCAATCAACTGATACATTTGAGGTCATGTAGTCTGCTGCTTTGCTCCCCATTTGACAATCACTTGAGGCCTAGATGAATAAAATTGTCACTGAACACATTGGCACAGGAGACTACTTCCTAAATACAATGCTAGTAGCACAGACACTGAGAGCAATGATTAATAAATGGGACCTCCTGAAACTGAAAAGCTTCTGAAAGGCAAAGGACACAGTAAATAAGACAAAATGGCAGCCTACAGAATGGGAAAAGATCTTCACCAACCCCACATTGCTGTGGATATCACTCTATATAAATAAAACACTGATGGCCAATAAACAGGCAGGAAGTATAGGCGGGACAAAGAGAAAGGAGAATTGGGGAAACAGGAAGAAGGAGGAGAGACACTGCAGCCACCGCCAGGACAAGCAGCATGTAAAGATGCTGGTAAGCCACCAGCCACGTGGCAAGGTATAGATTTATAGGAATGGGTTAATTTAAGATATAAGTACAGTTAGCAAAAAGCCTGCCATGGTCATACAGTTTATAAGTGATATAAGTGTCTGAGTGATTATTTTATACGTGGATTGTGGAACCTGGAGAGAAGCCCTCCAGCAACAAATGGCACCCAATGGCTCGAGTTTCCACCTTAAACCTGAGAATATTTAATAACCAATTCTAAACAGAGCCAAAACCAGGATCCTGCTTCTTGTCTCATACAAGCAGCTAGACGCTGCAAAACACAGGTTTGAACACTGGCGGGTTCCTGGCGTGTGCATTTGACCGGCAGTATGGCGAGAATGAGGCGTCTGCCAGCGGCACATTAAGCTGTGTGGTAGATTTTGTCTTTACTATTATTTAAAAAAAAGAAAATTAAAAAAAAAAAAAAGGTTTCTGAGCTACACGCTGCTTTGATAAAAGCTTAGACCCACTATTTCTGAGACTTGATGACTCCCAGAGCTGGTGGAAAACGTACCACCGCCATGTTGGGAAGCTGAAGTGGGCAGAGCCAGCAGCCACAGCGCCATTTCAGTCTTAGAATGGTGCAGTTTAAAGCAATAGGCTCAATGTAAAGATGGCTACCACACAGAGAATCTGGATTATGTTCTCTTTGTTATTTGTAACTGAAGAAAAACATTTGATCGCAAAAGCTGTTGAGTTATGCCAAAATGTATATTTTAAAGGTACCTTAACTTCAAATTTTGGATTTAAGGATATGTTGCTTTGGAAAAGAGGTTCTGCTTTTGTTTCCACAGAAAGCCAGAGGCTGTGGATTTGTTCCAGATTAAGATACATCAGGTTTCACCAGCCAAGACCTCCTGAAAGGTCTCCGATGACACCATGGCCCAGATGATCCAACATCCAGAGCGGTTTCAAGGCAACTGGTTCGCACAATACAGCCTCATGGACTACCCCATAGGCCTAAAATTTTCTTTGCGTCCCCATAAGATACAGCGCCCCCCTCCAGCAGGAAGTAGTAAGAGATGCTACGCCCAAATTCCCAAATATACCAAGCTGGTTTTAGAGGTGGAATTGGCTCACTCTCCCTCTAAACCCAGACATATTGCTTAAAAAAAAAAAAAATGGTTAAGAGATTCTTGTGTCCCAAATCAGAAGAGCCCTCTGGTGTGGGACAAAGAAAAAAGCCAATATTTTTATTTAAAACAGGTTGATTATAAATGTGATCTCTTTCTAAAAAAGAAAAGGGGATATGATATAGATATATAGGAGGATATAGAGATGATAAGATAAAAGGATAGATTAATCAACCTACTTTTAAAGAACAACTTGTTTAAAATGTTTTACATTGGTATAGATTTTAGTTTATGTTTAAAATGTTTTACATTGGTATAAATTTTAGTTTATTGATACAAACTTGAAGTTAATTTTGTTATACTGTATATATATTTCTATTCTTGTTTGAGGTATTATGTTTATGTAACTCATTTAAAATTGTAATGGATAATTAAAAATATATTAATAATTAGTCATTTATGATAATCATATTTGTAGCCATGTTAGTTAAGTCTTCTAGGTATACATAGATATATTTCAGATAGGTAATCTTCAAACACTTCATAGACCTAGAGAATATGGCATTTAAATAACTTAGAATTCTGTTGACGTGAGACACAATTGCTCCTGGCTGCACCAATTTTATCCCGAGAGAATGTTGGGCTTCTAAGACATTTCCATTTGGAAGTTTGTCTTCTTGGCACAAAATGGTCTACTGGGCAAAGAACTGCCCTTGCCTTGACAGCTGACAGTACGAATGCAATGCTGTCCTTCCTGGACAAGCAGGACACAAGGAAAGCGACCACTGTACTCTTCCAAGACAGCGTAAGATGGTCTTTCAGAATTCCTGCTTCTGAAGATGGTCCGTCAGATACTCTAGGCCTGTAGCCAATTTGAATGCACCAACAATGCTGAGAAACATTAGGTGACTATCCAGGCTGCCAGCTGTCTCTGTCTACTCTTGCAAGACTCCCGAAAGTTGCTTGCATCCATCTACTATTTCTCAGGTACCATTATGTTCCTTCTCAGGTCTTCGATGTGGTTGAAAACTAGATAGTTGTAATTTCCTCAGTTATGATAAAAGATAAGTTAGATATAAAACCTTAAACTCACAAATATAAGATAGATAGGACATCTTTAATATTGTAACTGTAATTCTTGCTTGATAATTGTTTTGTTATATGTAATTTTACTATGTTAAAGTTAAAACCTTCCTTTTTAAAGAAAGAGGAAAAGGGAAGTGCTGTTGATATCACTCTATATAAATAAAATACTGATGGCCAATGACCAGGCAGGAAGTATAGGCGGGACAAAGAGAGAGGAGAATTGGGGAAACAGGAAGAAGCGGGGAGAGACACTGCAGCCACTGCCAGGACAAGCAGCATGTAAAGATGCCAGTAAGCCACCAGCCACGTGGCAAGGTATAGATTTATAAAAATGGGTTAATTTAAGATATAAGAACAGTCAGCAAGAAGCCTGCCATGGCCATACAGTTTGTAAGTGATATAAGTGTCTGAGTGATTATTTTATATGTGGATTGTGGGACTGCAGGGCTTGGGGAACCTGGAGAGAAGCCCTCCAGCTACACCACATCTGACAGAGGGCTGACTTCCAAAATATATAAAGAACTCAAGAAACAAGACATTAAAATACCAAATAATAAAATTTTAAAAATAGTGTACAGATCTAAACAGAGAATTCTCAACAGAAGAATCTCAAACGGCCGAAAGACATTTAAGGAATTGTTTAACATCCTTATTCATCAGGGAAATGCAAATCAAAATGATTCTGAGATACCATCTTACACCTGTCAGAATGGCTAAGATCAAAAACACTGAAGACAGCTTATGTTGGAGAGGATGTGGAGCAAGGGGAACATTCCTCCACTGATGGTGGTAGTGCAAACTTGTAGAGCCACTTTGGAAATCAGTATGGCAATTTCTCAGAAAATTAAGAATCAATCTACCTCAAGACCCAGCAATACCACTCTTTGGCATATACTCAAAGGATGCTCAATCATACTACAAGGACACTTGCTCATCTATGCTCATAGCAGCATTATTCATAATAGACAGAACCTGGAAACAACCTAGATGCCCCTCAACCAAAAGAATGCATAAAGAAAATGTGGTACATTTATACAATAGAGTATCTCTCAGTGGTTTTTAAAAAAAAAAAAGACATAATGAAATTTGTAGGCAAATAGATGGAACTAGAAAAAAAAATGATCCTGAGTGAGTTAACCCAGACTCAGAAAGGCAAACACAGTGTGTAATCATTCATAAGCGAATATTAGATTCACTAAATCAAAGCAAAGGATAACCAGGCCAAAACCCACATCCCCAGAGTAACCAGATAACAAGGAGGACCCTATGAGGGACATGCATGGATCGACCTAGGAAGGGGAAATAGATAAGACCTCCTGGGTAAACTGGGGCCATGGAGGGGAAAGGGGAAGGGAGACAGGAGAGAACTGGGGAGGAGATCATGAGGGATGGTAGGGTGAGGGGAGGAGAGAGGGGAAGGGAGTGAACTGGGGAGGAGAACATAAGGGAATGAGATGGTCGAGCTGGGGGAGGGACAGAGAGGGAGAACAATGAAAGAGATATCATGACAGAGGGAGGGAGCCATTATGGGATTAGAGAGAAATCTGGTGCTAGGGAAATTCCCAGGAACCAACCCACAAGGATGACCCCAGCTAAGACTCCTAGCAACAGTGGTGAGGATGCCTGAATTGGCATTTCCAGTAATTAGATTGGTGACTACCCTAATTGTCATCATAGAATGTACATCCAGTAACGGATGAAAGCAGATGCAGAGATCCACAACCAAGTACTGGGCTGAGCTCCTGCAGTTCAGTTGAAGAGAGGGAGGAGGGATTATATGAGGGGGGGTCAAGATCATGATGGGGAAAACCAGAGAGACAGCTGACCCCAGCTAGTGGGAGCTCACAGACTCTAAACTAACAGCTTGGGATCCTGCATGGGACTGATGTAGGCCCTCTGAATGTGAGTGAGAGTTGTGTGGCTTAATCTATTTGTGGGGCCCCTAGCAGTGAAACCAGGACATGTCCAGTATAAGAACTGGCTTTGTGGATCCCATTCCCTATGGTGGGATGTTTTGCATAGCCTTGATACAGTGGGGAGGGCCTTGGTCCTGCCTCAACTTGGTATGCCAGATTTTGTTGACTCCCCAAGGGAAGCCTTACAACCTCTGAAGAGTAAAGGGGATGGGGTAGGGGGAAGGTGGGGAGAGCAGGAGGAGGGGAGGAAGGGGGAACTGAGGTTGGTATGTAAAATGAAAAAGAAGTTCTCACTGGTCAGTTCAAAGGGTTATTCCATAAATCCTTGCTCTTTTACACATCTATGTGGCTTCACTAATTTGTACCAAGGAAATTTTTACAGTTACTGGGCCATTATAGGCCGTGTCTCTTTAAACAGAAAATCTGGCTAAACAGGAAGTATGCATTCACATATCTCCCCAGCGACACAAACAGTGAAGAGAAAAGAAGCAGGATGTTTTAAGTACATGCATTCAAGGACAAGGAGACCAAGAAGACATAAATACAGCGACATGTTAGAAGCTACAAGGCAGATGGATGACTGATAAGGTGGAGTAACTAAAGGATGCTGAGCTGTGGAAAGCTGGGTGGGTAGGCTGATTTATGCCACATGTGTCCTCAAACAGCAGTTATCAGGGGTATTTCTGGGAATGCAAAACCTCACAGACTTACAAAACAGGATTGAAAGAAAGGAGAGAAAGAGAGAGAGGGAGAGAAGAAGAAGAGGAGGAGGAGGAGGAAGAAGCAGGCTTAAACTCCATCTTTGTTTAGGAATCAAACACACTCTGATGGTCTATCCTTTGGAAGACACTAATTAAAGAGTTTTTGCTCCGTGTAATAGCGGACAGAGCTAAATATGGGACATCCATCACATCAATGATTATGTAATGCGAGAGCCTGCAGACTGTTTTGAGACAGCCTCCTCCCTCAGAAAAATGTCATATCCTCAGAAAGCAGAAATGAAGGAGGACCCTTGGAGACTCTGGCTGGGCTCCATACTACACAGAGATTCACCACTCAGATCTCCCTTCAAGGAATACCTGGCTGTACATTTGAATAGCTGTGTCTCAGGTCCTTCAGACCTCTGGCTCAGCTATGGAAATCCAGTGGCCCAAGGTCACACTTTCTCTGAGATGTCACACATTCAATGGATATAAGATTCATCATTGGATAATCACTGTCCAAGCTGGTTGGAAAGAGGCCAGCCACTCTTCCAGATCAGCAGCAGACACTGATGGACAAAACTCCCTACAGACTCTGCTAGGGTAACTTGCATGACAGTTTCATATCTTACTTTGACAGGCCCCCACCCCTTCTCTCCATCACACTGTTGGTCTCTAAGAACTGTCTTACCACTACTTTTGATTTGGTGTTTGCTTCCAGGGAAACCACAAAAGTCCCACCCAATGAAGAGCTAAAGAAAATATTAGAAGTTTCCTAAAGACAAAATCAGGCAGCATTTCCTACCATGAAATCTATACCTGAAATATCTGATGTGTATACTCAGGCTTCTAGTCACTTTTGTAGGGTGACCCACTTAATAGAGTCAGTAACACACTTAAATATGAGACCTCCAAGAATGGTTCAACAACTTTGAGAAGCCTTTAATATAAACAGTTAAATGCAAAATGGTAAGTCTGCATGAAATATTTGTATCAATAAGACACAATACCTAGCAACAAAACAGGAAGCAAAAACATATTCTAGAACTATAAATCCTTGAACTCAGAGAATGTGACCCTTAAGAGTGACTCAAAGCATATTCAAGAATTTTAAAGATGAAATCATGGAAAGTTTCTAGTATGAAGAAAAGAATAAGAACAAATATAAAATAATCCAAACAGAACAAAACAGAAAAATAAGTTTAAAAGTTCAAAATAATATTTGAGTTTTATTCCTAGAGATCTAAAATACCAATGACATCAAGTCTAGAATGAGACCATTGAAAAAAGAATGGAAAAATTCAAAATGACAACTTGAAAAGTTGTGACTGGAGAGATGGCTCCGTGGTTAAGAGCACTGGCTGCTCTTCCAGAGGAACCAATTTCAATTCCTATGACCCGCACGGTGGTTTACAACTGTCCCTAAGTCCAACCATGGTCTCCATGGGTAATGAACACACAGAATTCACAGACACACATGTGGGCAAAACACCCATTCACAGAAAAAAATAAGAAGAATTCTTTAAAATTTTTAAAAATGCTACCAGGCTAGAAGATATCAGTTTGCAGAGAAAAATACCCATCTAAACTAACATTTAATACCTAATTAATTATTAACAAATAGAATTTTTAGCACTCAAACTACCTAAATCAAGGGAAAATAAATTAGCACAAATATCTTGGAAAAGATGAGAGCAGTTTCTCTGCAAAGAATCTAGAATGAAAAGGCTTTGTGCATACCGTGTTAATAAGAGATTCTCACTAGAAATCATGTCCTACACATTGCTGAGACAGAGGGATTCCTAGTGTTCTATGGATTCCATAATTCTAAGCTGGGGTGGATGCATGACCCTCATTTTGTTTACAGTATTACAGAATACCATACACAGAATGGCTCATAAATACCACTAACTTGTCTCTCTTTGGTCCACACAAGAGGCTGGAAAATCAAGTTAAATTAAAGGGTCTAGTAGAACCAATGTCTACTGTAGGCTCTACTTTCTGGTTCATCCATGGAAAATCTTAGTCCTGTCTTTAGATAGTGGAAGGGGCAAATCATTTCTCTGGGGCCTGTTAATTAGAGAATCTCCACAGGTCCTAGCTCCTAACATTATCCCACAGGGGGTTAGAACTTAACATGCAAATTTAGGGGATGAAAGAAGCATTCCAAACACAGCAATGTACAACGAATGTGCTTTTAGGCATTCAACATGTTGAAAGTGTCAAATCCCATGTTTCTTTTTCTTCTGTAACCAACTTAGGAGAAGAGTTCTGAAAAGGAAAAAACACACTCAGAAACCATAGAGGAGACTGGGGAGATGCTCAGTGTGTAAAGCACTTATTCCACAAGCACAAGCACTTGAGTTCCAATACCCAGAACACTTTTAAAAGCAGGCATGGAAGACACGGGGATCGCCCAATGACAGAGAAATGGATGAGATCTACATGAGTGGGGGTAATGAAGGGCGAGGGTCGAGGTAAAGAGAGCTTGTGGGAGCGGGAGATCCCAGCTGGATCAAGAACAGAGAGGGAGAACAAGGAGTAGGAGACCATGGTAAATGAAGACCACATGAGAATAGGAAGAAGCAAAGTGCTAAAGAGGCCCAAAGAAATCCACAAAGATACCCCCACAATAGACTGCTGGCAATGGTCAAGAGACAGCCCAAACTGACCTACTCTGGTGATGGGATGGCCAAACACCTTAACTGTCATGCTAGAAACCACATCCAATGACTGAGGGAACTGGATGCAGAGATCCACGGCTAGGCCCCGGGTGGAGCTCCGGGAGTCCAATTAGCGAGAAAGAGGAGGGTTTATATGATCGAGAATTGTTGAGACCAAGGTTGGATAAAGCACAGGGATAAATAGCTAAACGAATGGAAACACATGAACTATGAACCAATGGCTGAGCAGTCCCCAACTGGATCAGGCCCTCTGAATGGGTGAGACAGTTGATTGGCCTGATATGTTTGGGAGGCATCCAGGCAGTGGGACCAGGACCTGTCCTCAGTGCATGTGCTGGCTGTTTGGAACCTGGGGCTTATGCAGGGATGCTTGGCTCAGCCTGGGAGGAGAGGACTGGACCTGCCTGGATTGAGTCTACCAGGTTGATCTCAGTCCTGGGGGGAGGCTTTGCCCTGAAGGAGGTGGAATTGGGGGTGGCTAGGGGGAAGGGGAGGGGGCGGGTATGGGGAGAACAAGGGAATCCGTGGCTGATGTGCAGAACTGAATTGTATTGTAAAATAAAAAGGAAAGAAAGAAAGAAAGAAAGGAAGGAAGGAAGGAAGGAAGGAAGGAAGGAAGGAAGGAAGGAAGAAAGGAAGAAAGAAAGAAAGAAAGAAAGAAAGAAAGAAAGAAAGAAAGAAAGAAAGAAAGAAAGAAAGAAAGAAAGAAAGAAAGAAAGAAAAGCAGGCATGGTAGCATTCTTATGTTATCTCAGTGCTCCTAAATAAAGATGGGGTGTAAAGATGGGTGACTCCGTAGAAGCTTGCAGGCCAATTAGTTTGCCATACATAGTGGCAGTCAACAATGGAACTTATCTCAATCAATGTAGAAGGTAAGGAACAACTCCCAGTGATGTCTTCTTATGTCTACACACGTGATAGGGATCATTCAAGAACACACACACAGAGGGAGAGAGAGAGAGCGAGAGAGAGAGAGAGAGAGAGAGAGAGAGAGAGAGAGAGAGAGAAAGAGAGAAAGAGACAGAGACAGAGACAGAGACAGAGACACAGAGAGAGAATGACTTAAAGATAGTAGGAGCCGGGCAGTGGTGGTGCATGCTTTTAGTCCCAGTACTCGGGAGGCAGAGGCAGGCAGATCTCTGTGAGTTCGAGGCCAGACTGGGCTACAGAGTGAGTTCCAGGCGTGCAAAGATACACAGAGAAACCCTGTCTCAAAAAACCAAAAAAATAAAAAATTAAAAAAAAAATAAAGATAGTAGGAGATAAGCATCCTAGCAAAAACTATGAAGCCCTAGAGTAATGGTAAGAAGAACACAGATGCCTGTGTCCCAAAGGCTCTGAGACAGTCTTCTTTACTAAGATAAAAACTAAGTTGAAAGAACCTTTCATGTCTTGGACTAAGATGAAAGGAAAAGATACACTAAGAATTGCTTACCAAAACACACAGCAAGAGAAACAAACAAAGAAAGGTAATTATTAACTTTAGCAAAGGTAAAAGTCTGTGAAGAATGGAGGTGGAACACTGATATCCTCTCTACTTTATATATATATACTGTCCTGTGCCACACTGATGTTTCAGTCAATAACATCCCATACCAGACAATGGACCCATACAGTTACAATGAACCTGAAAAATACATAAAATTTACTGTAGTTATTGACCCTTTTCCATGTTTAGATATGTGGACATACATAAATGCCATTTGTGTGATGTTACATTTGCCTACAATATTCAGAACAGGACAGTGCTGCATACATTGTAGCTTAGGAACTATGCTGTCAGCCATGTAACACATGTGTATAGTAGGCAACTATCTATAAGGAACTCTGTGATGTCTGCACTGTGAAGCTATCTAATAATGTGTTTCTCAGAATGTATTCCTATCAAGGGACACATTACTATAGCGATTTACATGTGTGTATTTGAATATATGTATATGTAAATGTGCATGTGCATGATTTTATTAATTAAACTGTGAAAAGCTCACTATAATTAGATAAATATGAGAACAGGTACAAGGGAAAATATAGTTTTATACGTATCTGTGGTGACAGTTTGAACAGGGGAATGAACTCACCCTTCAGTTCCTACAGTAGATAGAAAACAACTAAAATATGTAATAAAAAAAAAGAATAGTGTTTAGATACATGGAAAGGATGCCTCAAGAGAAAAAGGCTACAAGGTTTTTAATGTCTGTCTCTGGGAGTTTATGGAATAGAAAGGTACAGAAAAGAGACTCTGGGTTTGTTTAAATAAGCCTTGGGGTTATCTGACTCATTAAACCATGTTCATGGATCACTTAAATGAAAATAGAAGTAAATTTTGGAAAGAAGGAATAAGACATAACCCAACTTCCCTTTCATGACTATCTGTGTTAAGGTAAATTAGAGTTAGCTTCCTAACCTGGCTTTCCTTCATGACCACCCATGTTAAGGTCATTTAGCCAGAGATGACCTCCCATGACCCCCTCTCTATGGGCTCTTGTCTGCTGATTTCCTGAAAATCTGCTGAGTCTGGAAGATGATGCTAGAAGAATCAAAATCCTCCAGCAAAAAGATCGCCAGGGCAGAGAAGTATAAATTACCCAAAAGGCTTCACAGAAAGGATGATGCCGACAGCTGTTGGGGGTGAGGAGGGAATTCTCGAAAGTGGCAGCTTAGTGGCAGATGTTCCAAACAGTTGCCAAACTTATGTGTGCAAATTACTCCCGAATTCTTCTGGCAGGACTTTTGTGCCCCATCCTTATCTGTTATCAGCATGTGGTAAGTGTTTGCACAGAGCCCTAGCACCAGGACAATCACCTGGCTCAGTCAGCATTGCCCTAATGTCGAGGAACACAAAGAAAATGTACACTTGGAGGTCCAGCACCTTGTAGCTCACAGCAATCATGACTCAAATGCTTTGTCTGAAGTAGGACAGTAATAAAGAGCCCCGAGGTCTCCAGGGTTTGCTCTAGACAGTAGAAAAGAATGTGTCTTTGTCATCACCTCCTTCTGCTTCTACAAGCAGGAGTTGAAATAAAGAGACTAGTGGTGAGGGAACTTCAATGTTTTCCCCAAAGTCTCTGCCTTTCTAAAAGTGAGTATAGTCAGATCTAATGGCACAGTCTGGATACTAGCTTCTTGGAGGCTAAAGCAGGGAGACAGCAAAATCAAGGTTTACCTGGGCAGGGGATATGTCTCAGAGGCAGAATGCACTCTTGGCATTCTCCAGTCTCTGTGTTCCATCCCCAGTACTGATAAATCACCAGTAAGTATATATAATAAGTGACTGATAAATTTAGGAGCCTTGGCTTAGTCCAGAAAGAGGATTTTCAAAACACGATGTAAAAGGAGAAAGTTTAAAAGGAGAAAAAGTTTTCTGTAACTACACTAACATGTATTTATGAGATGCCTTGACCGCATCTCACTATGTAGTTCTAGTTGGTTTGTCAGAAACTTACTATGGCAGGCCTCCAACCCACAGAAACCCACCCACCTCTGCCTTCTGAGAGGTGAAAAATGGTACTTTTGAAGCAAGCCAAACAACTCCCCAAGTTTATAGTTGTGGAAAGTGTCCTACTCCCTTGAAAGCCCCAAGCTAAGGCATCATTCTTTGCTGAGTTTCTCTCACGCAGAGAAAAGACATTCCAAGGTGTGCCCTAACACTACAGAAACAGGTACTAGTATCTGTGATCCAAGAGACCCTTAAATAACATCAGGCTAATTCTTGTCTTCTGACTAGCTCCAGCTTCAACTGCCCTCTAGACAGCTGATGTGGGATGAACTGGGTTCTCTGTATGTTCAACTTCTAATCTAACATCTGGGAATGTGACCAGAGAGAAGTCGTCTCTCCAGATACCTTCAAGTAGCAGGTCCAAGAGGACCCTAAGCCAGGTACTGGTGTTCTCATAGGGACCTGGGAGAGGAATAGTCTCTACAGACACCTTCAAGTAGCTAGTTCAAGAGGACCCTAAGCCAGGTACTGGTGTTCTCATAGGAGGAGAGTAATTTAGTTATAGAGAAGAAAAGCCATACCAAGGACAGACTGAGATAACAAAGTGATGCATATGCAAGCTAAGTACCACCAAGGATTCCAACATCCCCCAGGCCCTAAGAAAAGGCAAGGACAAATCAGGACCTTGCCAACCTCATAATTTCATATTTAGGACTGCTGGAACTCTGAGGAATGCCTTTCTGTTGTTTTAAGCTCCCGGGTGCATGCTAACTGGTACAGCAACCTCAGAAAGATCAATTAGTACTGGTCCCATTGTGTGTGCCTACCTCAGATTAGTGATGGATCCTTTGCCCACTAACTACCTATATTTCTTGGAATCTTTGGGAAGAGACAGAAGGAGGCATCACCGTCCTAACTTGAGCCCTGTGAAGTGCCCTAGCTGTTCTGTATACCACAGGGAAGAGCTGGCAGGAGTCCTCATAGAATGATGTAGTGGGCATTTGATTTTTGATTTACCTCTCCTTCCAGCGGGGGTGGGGGGTGGGGGTCATGTGGCACATGCTTGCACATCTAACAAAAACCCTAAAAATCACTCATTTTCCTTTACCATTTTATCCACACCTCTTCTGAAAGTATCAAGTTTTTTTTTTTAATTTTGCAACTTCACCAGAAAGATGGAAAGTAAATTAATCTTGTTAAAAGTTTCCCAACTTGTTTCTCTTGTATTGAAGGCAAGAACTGAGACTCGGGACAAACTGATGCTCAGTGACTGAGAATTCATGTTGATGCATATTTATCAGAGTCTAAGTCTGCATCTTTTACCCAGCAACTTCTCTATGTAAACTGAGAAGAGAAATGGACAATGTGCTGTAACATAAATTGTTAAATAGTCTTATTAATAAAAAAAAAAAAAAAACAGGAGCCAGATATTTGGGGTGAAAGCCAAAAGATCAGAAAGACAGAACAAGCTAGCCACAAGTTCTTACCGCTAAGAAATCCCCAGCCCAAGAAAGCTACTTCCTGTATATTCATGCCTTACCTACTTTTCTGTGCCCTGACATCTTACTTCCTCTCTCTGCCCACCTCTATCACTTCCTGTCTGTCTGTACAGATCTCCAGACCTCTATGGTTAACTAATGCTGGGATTAAAGGCATGGACCCCCATGCCTGCCTCTGTTCCCAGTGTGATCTTCAACTCAAAGAGAACTGGATGAATCTCTGCCTCCAGAAGGCTAGGATTAAAGGCATGTGCTACCACTGCCTGAGCTCAATGTTTAGTATAGTGACTGGCTTTTTCCTTTGATCCCCAGGCAAGCGTTATTTGTTAGAGCACAAATAAAATATCACCATATGCAGAAAATGTGTTTATTATTTTCTTTGAATTCCTATTTTGATAGTTTCTTTATGGGTATTCTAGGCAATGTTGTGGTCCCCATGAGATAAGGGTATATTTTAACTCCAGCATGGTGTGTATCATTCTTGATAACTCTAGAAAATGGACAGAAGGATCTGAAAAGAGATATTAGAAACCAGAGAGGAAGAAATTAACAGTTTTAAAATAAGAAAAAGGACAAAAATAATCAGAAAGAAACATCTCAAATGCAGAGGTTTCAGTCCTGTCTGGTGGCACTAGGTTCGAACACCAGGAAACTGAGCACAGCTTAGAAAAGCCCACTGCAGTGGGTGTGAGTCAGTCCTCTCTCAGCTGTATAGTAGATATTATCACTTGAAAGAAAGATACAGACTTAACAAGAGATTTCTGGAAGGTAGGGAGTACAGGATGAAGCCTTCATCAGTTGCTCCCATGGGGGTCACAGTTTTGAAGGCTGTAATGATGGCCTTCTTGTCCTGATTTTTAAGTTGAAGGCTACTGAGTAGGAAATCATGGACAGTGAGGAGACACACTGTCAGTTTCCAAATAGAGGAGGTTTTGTGGAGAACCATAAGGGCCCACTGACAAGTAGTAGGCCTTCCTTGAGTTCCTTCTCAAGTTCTTACCTCCACTCTGCCCTCTAGTGAATTCTACAGAGCAGCAAGGACTGCCAGCCTCTCTGGAACCTTCTAAGGGAATAAAGGAGGATTCATTCTCTGGGTGAAAGTGGCCACATGGCTAGTGACTTAGCACACCGGATGAAGGTAGCATCTCAGTTCTGGCTCATCCTCACCTGGCTCTACACAGGACTGGATTCTTTTAGCCAACAGGCAGGGCAAAGCTTCATTCCTTAATATGCTGTGACCTTCTTTCCTGGTGCCAATCCACTAGGGAAGGACCCTATGAAAGACCAGAGAAACCATGGGCTCTTTGAGGTAACATGTTCAGGGGCTGTGGCCTGTGATGCTTGTAGTCAATGGACACAAACTAATGATGAGAAGTATTGGTAAAAACCACACTTATTTTATGTTTGTGACCCAACACACACACACATGAACTCACACATACAAACATGGCCGGATAGTTACAAAAAGACAAAAATTTTCAAAATTAATGTTTATTTTATTCGTTTTAATTCACTGGGCTCTCAGCTTTTGTTGGTTTCATAGAGTCTAGTGTGTGAACAGTTTGAGAGATTGTGGAAGTCAAACCCCCATGTCATCTGTGAGGTAAAGTATTCTGTCTTTGCTAGAAAGGCAGTGAGAACTGGGAGAGTGACAGGAAATGCAGACTCCCCTTTCCTGGGGTTCCCAAAGGGAAAGAAATTCCCATTCAAGGAGCTCTGAGAACGTGAGGAGAAAAGCACAGGATGACTGTGGCCCCCAAGCACTTACACAGTAGTTCAACTGATGGAGGACAATTTCTGCATAACAAAACAGCTTTATGTATTCCTGGGTTTTGTTTTTTGTTCTTTTTTTAATAGGGTCTAGCTCCCTATGCAGCCCAGGCTGGCCTAGAATAAAGTCCTCTTTTATGTTAATAAAATATGGTCTTTTATTGAGTCTAAAATACTGTTTTGTTGTGTTTTATAATCTGAAGAAGAGAAGGTTTTACTGTTACTATCAGTTTGGCTTGATACTTACACATTATTATTGATTAGCATTAATGCTGAATCCTCCCTGTCCCCATGCCAAGCAGCTGTCTCTCTGCCCCTACCTTCCAGGAAGGTCACACCAAGTGCAAGGTCGGCCCCGCATTTAAGTTGCCACTGCAGGTGCTCCCTACAAACACTCCAGCTGGACTGAGGACCCAGCCATGTCTCTGCTGGCTGCCCTGCTGCTGCTCTGGGGTGAGACATCCTGGGGCTGAGAACGTTGAGGGCCGGAGTGGTACGAACAACTGGAAACTCACAGACTCTCTTCCTACAGGTTTCACTCTGGACCCAGCAACTGCTGAAGTCTTTGGTAAGTTCAGAGATAGGGCCTGGGAATTTAGGGCTAACAGCAGAAAGCTGACCTTGGCTCTTTTCCACTCCAGATACTACCGCTGAAGCTTTCCTATGGTTAGACCCTCAGTCCCTGCTGGAACCCTGGGCAAACCTGACACTGACATGTCAGTCTGCTTTCCCTACCAAGGACTTCCAGCTGATCATGAATGGATGGCGCCAGCAGAGAGTCCACCATGATACATATGTCATGTCACACCAGTTCCCACTGGGAGCAGTCACAAGTGACAACAAGGGTGTCTACCGCTGCCGCTGTGGCGTGGAGCCCCCAACTCTTATACGGACAGAACTGAACAGGTGGACAATGCTAAGCAATCTTGTAGAGGTGACAGGAACAGGTAAGCAGGGCCATAATGGGGTCAAGGAGGTAGTGGAGGGAAGTAAATGGATGAGCCTCTATCCATGTCACCTGGTATCTCCTAGTCGCAGTTTGCTCATCTGTCAAGTGGGAATGTTTATGCTGTCCCCAGAGGCTTATGAATAATGAGTCTCATAGAATGCTGGGGACAGGCTTGGCACACAGTAGTGACCGTTTTCTTGCTCTTTAACCTTATCACATACCCCCTGCTGCTCTTGCTCCCTTAAATTTTCTGAGTCTGGAGTCCCTACTCTCACTTTCTCTGCAGTGAGACTGAAGCATTCACCAACCCTGCCCCCCCTTCCCCCTCCACAGAGCCCTTGCCTGCACCCTCGTTTTGGGCTGACCCAGTGTACTGGATCACACCTCACGTGGCCACATACCTAGTGTGCCATGCTGCAATGCGGGGTGTAACTTTCCTGCTGAGGAAGGAAGATGATGATAATTTCCTGAGGGTGAGGAAAGCCCAAGACAATGTAGTAGCCAGGTTTATAGTCCGACATCCTGGTAACTACCGCTGCAGCTACCGCACGGACACAGAAGGCACCCCCTCTGAGGCCAGTGAGGCTGTGACGGTCACGGAGTATGGTGAGTGTTGAACCCCAACAATGAAAAGCCAGAGTAAGACTGGGTGCATGGTGTCCAGAGAAAAACCGGCTGTCCCTGAACTGTCAACTGGAAGACAGAGGTTTGGGGGACTGGACAATGTCAGTTCTCAGTGGGACCCTACAAAGCAAGGTATCCTGGACTCCTGCCTCAGTGTTTGTCTCTGTCTTGCAGCTAAACCACCTGCCCCCATGCTGGCTTTCTTGGGAACTTACCAAACCATCGAGCACCCCAGCTCAAATGCGGTCCTTGCCTGCAAGGCTCCTCGGAATGTATTTGAATTCCAACTCAGGCAAGGGGAGAAGATGTTAACCATTCATGGGGCCAGACCTCTCCGAGAACTCAGCCTGTACTACCTGAACTTGACAGATATGGATGACCAAAGCCCTCTAACCTGCCGCTACCGTCTACACAGAAGTTTGGATACTTGGTCCGAAGACAGTGAACCCAAAGAGCTAATGTGGAGTGATGGTGAGCTTCACAGCTGTGCTGCAGACAAGAGGGGGCTGGAGAGTCGAAAATGGTGACTAGAAGCAAGCAACATGGGGACCCCAAAGCAGAACCTGCAAATCTTAACATATCACTTTACTCAGCCTCGTTTTCCCAAGCTTTCAACAAGACAGTTAATATAGCAACCTTGAACCGGCAGAGAATTGGGTCACCAAAGAAGTCTGCCACAGAATTTAATAGACCTCCACATGTCAGGGTATCTTAGCAGGGATGAGGAGGTGGGCTTGCTGCCTGCTCAGAGCTTGGCAAGGCTAGGATGTTGAGGGGGTGGCACAGTGTTAAGAAGTGTCATCTTTTGTGCCCTAGAGAAGCAGGCAAGAGAGGTGGCAAGGAGGTCACTTTAAGCAGAAGGCTAAGGTAGAGCATAGGTTGGACCACCCTTGGGTCCCTTGCCATGCTTTCAGGCTGAGTCAATGTGTCTGATCCTCCACAGAGACACAACCTGCACCAGTGCTCACTACAGAGCCTTCGAGTCATGACCTTGAACCTGGCTCGACCGTGCATCTTCGTTGTACTGCACCCAAAGCCGGCCTCCGTTTTGGCCTACTACGCCAGGGTGACACATATTACCCCCTGATCCAGATGCAGAATCCATCTGGGACCGAAGCTGTCTTTGAGCTGCACAATATCTCAACAATAGACTCTGGCAACTACAGTTGTGTCTACATGGAACAAGAACCCCCCTTCTCAGGATCTGCTCCCAGTGAGCTCTTGGAGCTGCAAGTGAATGGTGAGCTGAGCATGGACATAAGGGTGGAAGGTCCAATGTGTTCCTAACTTAGGGACCAGAGTTCCTGGGCTGTGATCCTTTGAAGGGTCAACCTCTCTGGTTTATGCCTTCATCAGGTGTTAGACTTTCAGGACCTTGAAGTGGCCTTTCCCAAATGAGGCATGAAGCCCTGGTTTGTTTTCTATGTTATCGGGTGGAAGGCATCTCATAGAACCATGTTCAATGGTGTTAGGATCCAAGTTTTTCTTGGTCAGATGTACCCTCCTGTGCCTCAGTTTCCCTGAGATACATTTTTGCCAGGTCCACTCATACCATTGACTGCCTTGAGCTGATGTGTAGTTTTACAGACTCTAGAGTCCCTGGGCATTATTGGTCCTACACTTTCCTCATTAAGGTCTCAGTGGGTCAGAGTTCACCCAAAAAAGACTACACAAAGGCTTCGGCCATACTTAGGTTCTGACCTCAGACCTTTGAATTGTGCTTCTGCTACCAG
Source organism: Peromyscus leucopus (assembly GCF_004664715.2). Taxonomy (NCBI): domain Eukaryota; kingdom Metazoa; phylum Chordata; class Mammalia; order Rodentia; family Cricetidae; genus Peromyscus; species Peromyscus leucopus. The sequence goes on along the minus strand of NC_051084.1, from coordinate 1,467,895 downwards.
AACATTTCTGAATGGTCTCTTCAACACTCCAATGCTTCGGGCATCCCACGATATCCTGGGACAGATTGGGACCTGGTAGATCTCATAGATATTGTGATTTGGTGGTATAGACACCTAGAGGAGATGGAGATTTCACAGGAGCAGTGTTTATGGCATAGGGAAGGAGAGGGAGCTGCAGGGCTCAGAGTGGACAGTGCAAAGGAAGTAGCTAGAGCAGACCCGCCATAGGGCCTGGCAGAAGTTGCAACAACCTCATTGCCATCCTCCCTCACAGGGCCACCACCCAAGCCAAAGCTCGAAGTTCTGTGGACAGGTGTTGTTCCGCTGGGCCGTGAAGCCAAATTTCGCTGCCACGGCCACGCGCGCATGGTCAATATGGAGCTGCTGCGTGAGGGCTTTCACACACCCTTGTGGATGAATCAAGCAATGAGAAGCACCACAGCTGACTTGAAGCTGCCCTTCGTGGGCCCCCAACATTCAGGCAACTACAGCTGCCGCTATACCGCCATGTCACCCTTGAGCTTTGAGTCCGCCACCAGCGACCCTGTGCAGGTTATAGTAGAAGGTAAGGCTTCCAGGGCTGTGTTAGAGTTTTCCCTCTTAAACATATTACCAGGACTGTACACTGCTTAAGTGCTTAATCAAGTGTAGTGTGCAAGGACCCTGTGGCAATTTGCAGAGTTTTTTTGTTTGTTTGCTTGCTTTTCATTCACTTTTTTTTTTTTTTGTCTAGAAATCTGATATGGCTGCAGACACAAGAAAAATGGTGTCCTTGGAAAAGGTTGAAGACCGGCAGAGCTCCCATTCTTCCCAGTGTAAGATGCCTCTCCTTCATTCCCCCTGGACTCAATAAACATTAAAGAAATGTTTCTTTAAAGTCTGTCTTCCTCCTGTGTTTCCAGAGTGGCTGCAAATGAGGTGGGGGGGGGAGGGCGGCAGTGGGGAGATGTTCTTCCAGGCCTGAGACCCTGTGTCCTAAAGAGGGTAGGTTAAGGGTTAGATCCTGAGAAGACAAGAGTGAAGGCCCTCTTTCTTTGGCCCTCTTTTCTGCCTTCCTCTTAGCTCCCATTCATTTCTTCCTCTTGAAGCAAGTGTGTGCACACACCTTGGAGCTCTGGTCACGTCTATATAGCATGGAAGGGTCTCTCCCTGCCCTAGCAATAGGTTAGAAAATGCAGAATTAAAGAGTTCTGGCTGCTGTTTTATTTTTATTTTTTACAAATAAGCTCTGATGGATGGCATCAGAGTGTGTCCAAATCAATGCGTTATCCCAAGTGACTCAACCAGAACAATAAACCATCTTCAGAGCTGAAGATGTTCCCTTCAAGCCTCAGTGGAGACTGAGACTGAAGCCTGAGGTGCTGATCCCTGAAGCAGAAGTAAGGGCCCTCAGCTCAAAACTACCCTGCCTCCCTGACTTCAATCCCACAATCCCCTGTGCCTCTGGTCCCCAGGATAACAGAAATACTCCAGGCCTCCCTGTGACCACCATTCCTTCAGTGTCTTTGGTCAGAGGGCCCTTCCTTCTCCCTTCGCCTCTCACATGCATGCTAAATACTGACCCACGCTTCAAAGCTGAAGGGTTGATTCAGTATTGTTTTTCCAAGAAGTTCTAATTGGAAGTTCAGCACAATCCAGAGGTCAATTTAGTTGGGGGAGATCCGAAAGATGAACAGCACATGGCCCCTGTTCTTAAACACTACACAGTCTAAGGCAGGACAAATGCTTCAGTGAGTGAAAGCTCTTACTGCAAAAGCAAGGCCACCTCAGGTGATACCCAGAGGCATAATGAAATGAATAGATGAGAAGGGTATGGTGGCATGCATCTGTAATCCCAGTGTTCCTACGGTGAGATGGAGGGAGACAGGAGAAGAGGGCACCACCAGGCTTGGAGGACAGAGTGACTGAAGGAAGAGACATCCTGCTTCAACACGGAAGAATGAGAGAACAAACTCTCCAAAGTCATCTTCTAATCTGCATGAACACAATCATGTACATACCCATCCTCACATATACACATCTAATAATAAATAAATAGTTGAGTGATGTGCAGTAAGATGCACTCATAGCAAGAGATGCAGTGTAAGAATTCTAGTGAGCTCACACTGCTGGTGCACAGACCTCCATCTTGAAGTCCTTGTGAACATCATAGTAGGTTACTTAGGCTCTTTGAATATATTGGCCCCTGATATAGCTGGAGATGTGTAGGAGAAGATAAAAATTCTGGGAGATAGCAACCATTTCTCCTAATATTATTATTCCCAATTTAGAGATGAGTAGACACTAAATTAGTGTCCCAAAATTCTGAGTTAACAAACAGCAGAGCTGTTTTTGGTCCCAGTAGGTATCATTCTAAAGCTTGTCTCTTAATCATTAACTCAGCTTGGCTTTAACTTGCCTTGGGAATCTAGGCACAAAGGATTTCAGGGATGACCTTTTTTGTTTCTGTCTTGAGACAGATCTTACTATATTATATCCCAAGATAGCTCTGGATTCCTTGGCTTCCTAATCCTCCTGCCTCAGTATCCAAATCCCTGGGATTACAGTTATGTGCCACTGTGCACAATCCTGCTTTGAAGACTTAACAACCAGAAGAAACAGAGCAGGACAGGTATGAGCTGTTCCACAAAGGGCCAAACCCTAATCACAGAGAAGATTTTTGGTGGAAGAAGGCTAGTTGAGGCTGGGAACACACACACGTGTCATAGGCTCTACCTTAAAGCAGTTGTGCCACGGTGTCCATGCAGAGCATGTGTGTGATGTGAGAGGAGCATCAGTGATTTGAAAGTGAAAAAAAATGAGATGATTTCTGAATATTCTGGTAAATAGTGGAGTGTTCTCTGACAACATAATGTGGGTCTTTGCTTTTCTATACAATGACTACAACTTGTTCTACATTTTGGGTCTGTGATGAAGGCCAAATTAAGTAATGACAAGTGAGAGAGTACCAAACCCATTTCCTGGGACAAAACTGCTGTGGATATTGCTCTATATAAATAAAACACTGATGGCCAGTGACCAGGCAGGAAGTAGGTTGCCAGGCAGGAAGTAGGTGAGACAAGGAGAGAGGAGAATTCTGGGAAGCAGAAGGCTGATGGGAGAGACACTGCAGCCACCACCAGGACAAACAGCATGTAAAGACTCTGGTAAGCCACCAGCCACGTGGCAAGGTATAGATTTATAAAAATGGGTTAATTTAAGATAAAAGAACAGTTAGCAAGAAGCCTGCCACGGCCATACAGTTTATAAGTAATATAAGCGTCTGAGTGATTATTTTATACGTGGATTGTGGGACTGCGGCGCTTGGGGAACTTGGAGAGAAGCCCTCCAGCAACAAATGGCGCCCAACGGCTCGAGTTTCCACCTTAAACCTGAGAATATTTAATAACCAATTCTAAACAGAGCCAAAACCAGGTTCCTGCTTCTTGTCTCATACGGGCAGCTAGACGCCGCAAAATGCAGGTTTGAACACTGGCGGGTTCCTGGCGTGTGCATTTGACCGGCAGTATGGCGGAAATGAGGCGTCTGCCAGTGGCACATTAAGCTGTGTGGTAGATTTAGTCTTTACTAGTATTTAAAAAAAAAAAAAAAAAGAGGTTTCTGGGCTACACGCTGCTTTGATAAAAGCTTAGACCCACTATTTCTGAGACTTGATGACTCCCAGAGCTGGCGGAAAACGTACCACTGCCATGTTGGGAAGCTGAAGTGGGCAGAGCCAGCAGTCACAGCGCCATTTCAGTCTTAGAATGGTGCAGTTTAAAGCAATAGGCTCAAGGTAATATAAAAAATAAGCCATGTAAAGATGGCTACCACACAGAGAATCTGGATTATGTTGTCTTTGATATTTGTAACTGAAGAAAAACATTTGATCGCAAAAGTTGTTGAGTTATGCAAAAATGTATATTTTAAAGGTACCTTAACTTCAAATTTTGGATTTAAGGATATGTTGCTTTGGAAAAGAGGTTCTGCTTTTGTTTCCACAGAAAGCCAGAGGCTGTGGATTTGTTCCAGATTAAGATACATCAGGTTTCACCAGCCAAGACCTCCTGAAAGGTCTCCGATGACACCATGGCCAAGATGATCCAACATCCAGAGCGGTTTCAAGGCAACTGGTTCACACAATACAGCCTCACGGACTACCCCATAGGCCTAAAATTTTCTTTGCGTTCCCATAAGATACAGCGCCCCCCTCCAGCAGGAAGTAGTAAGAGATGCTACACCCAAATTCCCAAATATACCAAGCTGGCTTTGGAGGTGGAATTGGCTCACTCCCCCTCTAAACCCAGACATATTGCTTTAAAAAAAAATGGTTAAGAGATTCTTGTGTCCCAAATCAGAAGAGTCCTCTGGTGTGGGACAGAGAAAAACCAATATTTTTATTTAAAACAGGTTGATTATAAATGTGATCTCTTTCTAAAAAAGAAAAGGGGATATGATATAGATATATAGGAGGATATGGAGATGATAAGATAAAAGGGTAGATTAATGAACCTACTTTTAAAGAACAACTTGTTTAAAATGTTTTACATTGGTATAGATTTTAGTTTATGTTTAAAATGTTTTACATTGGTATAAATTTTAGTTTATTGATACAAACTTGAAGTTAATTTTGTTATACTGTATATATATTTCTATTCTTGTTTGAGGTATTATGTTTATGTAACTCATTTAAAATTGTAATGGATAATTAAAAAATAGATTAATAATTAGTCATCTATGATAATCATATCTGTAGCCATGTTAGTTAAGTCTTCTAGGTATACATAGATATATTTCAGATAGATAGGTAATCTTCAAACACTTCATAGACCTAGAGAATATGGCATTTAAATAACTTAAAATTCTGTTGACGTGAAACACAATTGCTCCTGGCTGCAGCAACTGATCCCGAGAGAATGTTGGGCTTCTAAGACATTTCCATTTGGAAGTTTGTCTTCTTGGCACAAAATGGCCTACTGGGCAAAGAATTGCCCTTGCCTTGATGGCTGACAGTACAAATATAATGCTGTCCTTTCTGGACAAGCGGGACACAAGGAAAGCGACCACTGTACTCATTAGAGATGGTTGTGAGCCACAATGTGGTTGCTGGGAATTGAACTCAGGACATCTGGAAGAGTAGTCAGTGTTCTTAACTGCTGAGCCATCTCTCCAGTCTTGAAGTCAAAAGATTTTGAGACCAAGGCCCCATGCTCATTGTGAGGCAGGGCCAAGAAGCTCAGTGCTCACACATACAGGAAGCAGGAGGGCAGTGTGCTCCCCTGGCAAAATGGAAATGTTTGCTCCTGGGGTTTAAGATGGGACATAGAACCAAATGCATGCTAGATAATAAACACTGTCTATTGATGTAACCAACCGTCTTATTAAATAAGAAACACAGAAACAATGCAAAAGAGAAAACCGAGAGGTCAGAGCTCAGAGCCAAAATCTCACCCTTCCGCCTGCGGTGTCCCAGCCTCCCGAATGAGAACCCTATTTCCTGTCTGTTCGTCTATTTAAAGAGACAGAACAAGCCACAGCTATCTCACCTCACCAGTTCCTCAGCTGGTCTTGTTTCCTCAGACTGGAAGCTTCTGTGTCCTCATCCCAATAGCTCTCAGCTGAACTGTGTTGCTCCAAAGCCTGAAAGCTTAACCAGCCAAATGCTTCTAGTTTCTGGTCCTCACGCCTTATATATCTTTTTGCTTTCTATCACCACTCCCTGGGATTAAAGGCTGGTTTTCTGGGATTAAAGGAGTGTGTCACCACCATGCTTGGCTATTTCCAATGTGGCCTTGAACTCACAGAGATCCAGAGGGATTTCTATCTCTGGAATGCTAGGATTAAAGGCGTGTGCCACCACCGCCACACTCTTGCTATGGCTCTAATAGCTCTGACCCCTGGGCAACTTTATTTATTAACATACAATCAAAATCACATTTCAGTATAATTAGATTACCACCACACAGGGTAAGATGGTCTTTCAGAATTCCTGCTTATAAAAATGTTCTGTCACATACTCTAGGCCTGTAGTCAATTTGAATGCACCAACAATGCTGAGAAACATTAGGTGACTGTCCAGGCTGCCAGCTGTCTTGGTCTACTCTTGCAAGATACCCGAAATTTGCTTGCAACCATCTACCATTTCTCAGGTACCATTATGTTCCTTCTCAGGTCTTTGATGTGGTTGAAAACTAGATAGTTGTAATTTCCTCAGTTATGATAAAAGATAATTTAGATATAAAACCTTAAACTCACAAATATAAGATAGATAGGACATCTTCTTTAATATTGTAACTATAATTCTTGCTCGGTAATTGTTTTGTTATATGTAATTTTACCATGTTAAAGTTAAAACCTTCCTTTTTAAAAAAAGAGAAAAGGGGAAGTGCTGTGGATATTGCTCTATATAAATAAAACACTGATGGCCAGTGACCAGGCAGGAAGTAGGTTGCCAGGCAGGAAGTAGGTGAGACAAGGAGAGAGGAGAATTCTGGGAAGCAGAAGGCTGATGGGAGAGACACTGCAGCCACCACCAGGATAAGCAGCATGTAAAGACTCTGGTAAGCCGCCAGCCACGTGGCAAGGTATAGATTTATAAAAATGGGTTAATTTAAGATAAAAGAACAGTTAGCAAGAAGCCTGCCACGGCCATACAGTTTATAAGTAATATAAGCGTCTGAGTGATTATTTTATACGTGGATTGTGGGACTGCGGCGCTTGGGGAACCTGGAGAGAAGCCCTCCAGCAACACAAAACAGAGGCTGAATTCTTATGAACTTCTTCTATATCTTGCAAAGATTTTCCACCATGCTACTCAGGTGAGTCTAAGCCCATTCATTTTGTCTGCCACAGAGCAGACAAGAGCCTGAGACCCCTCTCCATATGGCAGGAGAGACCCTGGCAACAATCCTGTCAGGAAGTGGCTAGGGACAGATCTCCATCACACTGAGCAGAGCTTGCTAGAGTCAAAAAGAAGAATAGGGTCCATCCTTAGGAACAACCAAGGGAACAAGGAAGCACCCATCCCCTGAAGAAAAGAACAGGTAATTGTATCATTAATAATACTTATCATAGTCCCAGTGCTTTCTCAGGCTAATTAACTCTCTTCCAAATCCTGGAAAACAAATGACTGGTGTGTCTATTTTTGAACCAGGGATGTGGAGAAGCATGTCCTCTAAAATGTCTGATGAAGAGAAAAGCTGTTTCACTGCTTCCTAGGGCCATGTTACCCTAGGCAGGAAGAGCCCTAGTGGATATTTAGCCCTTTGTTTATCAAGTCTGTCTTCAAATAAGTACAGTTACCCAAGGAAATAACACAAGGAATCCCACTTTGTCATTTTCATTCTAACAATGTGTCCCAAGACACAGTACCAGGAAGTCATAGAATTTTTTCAGCCAGTGTGATGGTTAAAATTAGTTTTATCTCTTTTCCTGGAATTTAGGATTAAGCCCTTGTACCATAACAAGACTTGTAGGTAGCTCTCAACTCTATGGTCCTCTACTCATTGTGTTTTGCCAACTAAAATCTGGGGGTGCTAATAAAACACAGCATTTCTTTGCCTACATAGCAGGGGATTGTCAACTATGGAAAACTAGAAGAGACAAACCAAGTCACAGAATAAAGGGAAATACAGCTCACAAAACCAGACGAGTGAACATGGTTTCTGGAAGAACCATATTGAAATGTTTGATCTTAGGAATCAACCATATATTTATTTATTTATTTTTTTTTTTGCTAATTCCTAACTGTAATTTTGATAGTGAGCAGTGTCCAGTTCCTAAGAACATCAGAAATATGTGTTTTCAGATGTTTCTGACTCATAGGCTGACAACTGCTGGTTTAGAAAGATAAGATTCAGCAACACAAATGAAATGGTAGGTAGAGGAAAATTCCAGCCTCTAGGCATGACATGACCACTGCTGGCTTGAAATAAGAGCTGGCGTGATCACAGTCAAGAAAATCGCAAAAGATCAAGTGATTAGGCCTATTAAAGTTCTGCTGTAGGACAGAGGACAGGGCTCATCAGCCCCGCACCAGACAGTCCATCCACCATTCTCCTCTTTACAGTATGCATGGGCAGTTCAAGACTTAGAGACAATGGGAGGTTGAAAGAGTAGAGACTCAAGTAAAAGTGCTCCTTTGGTGACTTGTCACCAATACCAGCAGGGAGATCTCAATGACACAGCTCTCATTAAGTCACCCATGCACCTATAAGTACATACACCAATTCTCATTCCAATAATGCTACATTTTCATTGGTTTGGGAACTAGACTGGATGGAAACATGCCTGAGATCTATTGGTGTCCAATCTGAAAGAAGTGGGCATTTCTACGTATCTTCCCTGGAAAAGTCACACAACTGTGTAGATCAATTTCTAAATGGTCTTATTAAATAAAATCATGGAGCCCAAAATTGGGGTTAAAGCCTGAGAGAGATCAAAGGAATAGAAAGAGCCACGGGTAACCTCACCTCACCTACTCTGCAGCTTCCAAATGCAACTTTCTTCCTGTCTACCCATGCCTATATGCCTTGCTGTTCTGCCATCTGATTTGCTCTCTGTCTAGCTACATCACTTCCTCTTTCTGTCCATCTCTGTCACTTCCTGTCTGTCTGTACAGACCTCCAGACCTCCATGGTTAACTGGGGTTGGAAATTAAGCCATGTGTCACCACACCTGGCTCCGTTCCCAGTGTGGTCTTGAATTCACAGAGACCCAGACAGATCCCTGCCTGCCAAGTGATAAGATTAAAGGCTTGTGCTACTGTTGCCTGACTTCTTTGTTAACTTATAATGGCTGGCCTTTTCCTCGGATCTCCAGGCAAGCTTTATTTATTAAAGTACAAATAAAATATCACCACATTTCAGCACAAATAAAATATCACCACAACTGTTGTTCAAGTACAGACAAGATGTACAGTGAGTGAATAAATAATAAACAAATAAAAATGTTTTAAGCCCAGAACAAATCAACCTGGGGAGTGAGTTTCTCCGTCTATACTCCTCTGACCATCAAACCCATGGCTGCACCTAAGAAACCGAACGCTCTAATATTTTATATAGTGTAAGAAGACAATAAACACGTATTTGTTAAGCAAGTAAATCACAAAAGCAATCAAAAGTGTAATCAGTCACACAATCACTTGATGATGTTGACAATTCCATCTTATTGATAAACAGTTTTCCAGTAATATGGCACAAAAGGAAATCAAAAAAAAAAAAAAGAAGAAGAATTCTAGAGTAACAGCTAGTAAATAATTAGACGTTAATTATCTCTGACTGGAAGAAAAATGTAACTCAGTTATCCCAGGAGACCTCCATTATGAACAGGGAAAACAATGTGTCACAGATTCTAACCTATTTATAGCTTGGGCCCACAAATGATCTGTTGCTAAAAAAGAGAAAATCCATTAATCTCCCAACTCAAGAAGCAATGTTATATTTTGAATAAAAACAAAATAAACAAAATTAAAGTGGGAAATGAATCAGATATGCTGTAATTAGTTTGAAAGAGCCAGAATTTGCTGCCTAACTCTCCCTGCAACTCCAGGCTCATCCATCAAAGTAAAGTGCATCAGATGACATGGGGATTTTCCATTCCCTTTTCAGACTGAATTAGCCAGTTGATCTGAATGGTAATTTGACAGGATGCTGGAAGGGAAAACTTAGGTGTAGAATTATAACAGAGGTGGGAAAAAATGCTTAATAAAGTTTGGTGGTGCCCCTGGCCTGTGCTTATAATCCCTTACCTTGTGTTGTAGCTCTTCATTCATTCATTCCTTTCTCCCTTTCCTCACATTGTAACTTTTCATTCATCCCATTCTCCCTTACCTTGTATTGTAGCTCTTCATTCCATTCTACCTCACCTTGTGTTATAGGTCTTCATTCATTCCATTCTTACTTTTCTCTCTGGGAGTTCTTAGGAGGCTCTAATTTCTCTTACTAGAATCTGAGAAGGATCATGTGCATTTTCTAATCTATCTTTACAGATTTCAAAATCTGAGACAGTGACTGATTTGCCCTTGTTAGTACAACACAATCAACTGAAGCTCCAGGATCAAGCTCCTAGGCACGTGTTCCCAGCCCTGTGCTACACAGCTCAACAATGGCAGAAGTACAGGCAGGGAGTGGCAAAGCAGTTCCTTGCTGAAATCAGTCTTGATCTCCAGAACTCTTTCTGGGTGGGAGCCCTCCTGTATAATCATGATGTAGAGGGCTGAGTATTCTTTTCCCAGGCTCCACATTCTGCATGCTGTTCAGACAATCCTCTTCCAATCATATGTCCTCCTAGACTGCTGTTGGGGCACGCAGGCTTTGCTCTGCTTTCTCTTGCTGGTATTTCTCCCTTCCTTACTTTGCCACATCCTGATAAGAGATTTTTCTTTTTCTTTTCTTTTTTTTTTTTTTTTTTTTTTTTGGTTTTTCAAGACAGGGCTTCTCTGTGTAGCTTTGTGCCTTTCCTGGAACTCACTTTGTAGCCCAGGCTGGCCTCGAACTCACAGAGATCCACCTGGCTCTGCCTCCCAAGTATGAATGGAGCTATGTGAGCAGGCTGTAGGTGAACACAGGGCCAGCAAAAAGAAATAAAACATACCAGATGTTTCCATTCTAGGACAAGTGAAAGGAAGCAGACAAACAAAAGCCCAGTGATGACAGTTTTTTACAGAAAAAGTAAGAGATGACATTACCAAATAATGTATACTATTGTATGTTCTAGTGCACACATTTGAATATTTTGATAATGATAATGATTGAATTCAGGGTCTTTGTGCACTCAACTTTTAAGTTACAGCCCCAACCCTACACAGGACTTTTGTATTACATTTTGTGATAGGAGACCTGTATTATGTTCATAAGAAAAACAACATATAGTTACTATTTTTAATAGGAAGTGATAAACACAAAGATGGCCTGCCTACCTGAGAAACAGTTTAAGAAATTGTCCAAGCACCAGCTAAGACTCCTAGCAATAATGGAGAGGGTGCCTGAACTTACTTTCCCCTACAATCAGATTAGTGACTACCCTAATTGTCATCATAGAACCTACATCTAGTAAGTGATGGAAGCAGATACAGTGATCCACAACCAAGCACTGGGCTGAGCTCCTAGACTTCAGCTGAAGAGAGGGAGGAGGGATCACAGGAGCAAGTGAGGCCAAGATCATGATGGGGAAAACCACAGAGACAGCTGACCCAAGCTGCTGGGAGCTCATGGACTCTGACCTGTCAGCTGGGGAACATGCATGGGACCAAACTAGGCCCTCTGAATGTGGGTGACAGTTACGTGGCTAGATCTATTTGGGGAGCCCCTGGCAGTGGGACCAGGACTTATCCAGGGCACACTAAATGCCTTTTTGGAACACGTTCGCTGGGTTGGGATACTTTGCTCAGCCTGGACACAGAGGGGAGGGTCTTCGTCCTGCCTCAACTTAGTATGCCAGACTTTGTTGACCGCCCAAGGGAGGCCTTACCCTCTCTGAGGAGTAGATGGGGGTTGGGATTGGGGAAGGTTGGGGGCAGAGAAGGGGAGGAAGTGGGGACTGTGATTGGTATGCAAAATGAAAAAAAAAAACTTTTTGTTAAAGAAAAAATAAGAAATTATGTCCAAATGTTCTCTGTGAGTATGGAAATACTGACGAGAGTTGACAGGGGCTTGGGCCCCAGGTTTTTGTAGACTACTGTGCTTTCTTTCTTTTATCAAGGGCACATATTTTTGTGGGCTTTGTGGAGTTCTCACAGGTGTGTATCTCTGAAATAAACTCGGTTAGTAAAAGAGAAAGTACTGAGACTTTCCAATGTAACAGCTGTTTGAAAAAGGATATCTTGTTTACTTACCAAACTATCTCTAAAGGCAGGTGTGATTTCTGCTATTTCAGAAGCTCAATCAGCCATGGTCCTGTGCCCAGCCTAATGCTGGAGTGGGCAGTAGTAAGTGAGGAACAGAGAGAACCAAGCTCTGTCTTCACTCCCTCAGTGACATGTGTATCTCACCACTGCCTCAGAGTTTGGAGTCATGGCTCTCAGGGTCTCACCACCCGAGCTCAGTAAGTGATAATGTCAGCACAGAAGTGGTAAGGTAAAAATGAACTTAATGAGTGCATTCTAATCTCATAAAATCAGCATTCCTTTTAGAATAGGAAACTTGGACCCAGACATAGACTATATTAGACATTGTAAGACAATGTAAGGCATAGAGAGGATATAGCCATTACAAGGTAAGGAACGAGTGCTGGACAGATATTTCCTCCAAAGCCCTCCAATGGAACCAGTCCTTAATCTTGAACCTCCATCCTCCAGAATTCTGAGAGAGAAAAATAAACTGGTTCCATCATTCATTTGGTGGTATTTTGCTATGGAAATCCTATCAACCCAACAGGGCACACAAATGTCAATTTTGGTGGTACAAATATGCACTTATGAGCACATGGAATTTGGGGTAGCCTGTTTACAAGCATGAAGCTGAAAGGCAGATGGAAGAGAAAGCAGGTTTAGGATATGGAGTCTATGAAGCTGGCTTGCTTTCTGCCTGTATCAGCCCTGCTTCCACAAATAGATCTGAGGGCACAAATTATTCAGAAGCATGCTCAATGAAACCAGAAATGCATTATTTAATTTTTTGCAACAGATGCACCTTTTAAATTCAGTTTGGGTTTGGGCCAAAATTACAATATTAAATTTTAATATTCAAACATGAGCATGGGTTTCCATTCCTTGAACGTACACTCACTTTCTCATCCTGAATAGCCTGGGAGGCAAGAGGAAAGGGATCCAAGTGGAGTAAGTTGGGACTGATCTCCCTATCTAAGTGTTCATGTGACCTAGAACCAATCACTTCCCTGTTGGAGAGTATGGTTGTTCCTTCTGTAGACTAGTGGGGATGGCCTGGGTATTCTTCAAAGTTCCTTCAACTGATTTTAATCTCAAGTCTGTATGTCTCACAGAGTGGAGGAAGGTGGATGAAAAACAACAGAGCAGCTAAGCAGGAATTGACCTTTGTATTACTGCCATTGTCAGAGCTGGGATGGGTCATGGAGCACCATAAAAGTGAACATTGCTCAGTATGGATAGGAATAATGGCCTGGATAGGCTTTCTGAGGTGGCTAAGAACCCTTAGCAGGAGAATTCCATAGTGGCTAGAATTTCTCTAGCCTCTGCTGCAAATGACAAAATGTAAACATAGTATATATGTCAAAATGAAATATTTCATGACTACAAAATCTTAGACAATTTACTGGTGCTTCTGTGGCTTCATATGTATGGCTGTGTGAGAGTATGGACATGTACATATTTGCTTTCATGTCCAAGGTTTCCCAAGCAAGTTCTTAGCCTTTCTTTAGGATAATAATGCCTTGGAAAGTGGACTTTGTAGGATTGCATTTCTCTATGTTCTGTAAGGGCTACCTTTGGATTTCTGCTGCTAGCAAGAAGAAAATGATATCACTTTTACAGTCTTGCATGTCCCCTTCAGTCCCCAAATAGACAGTTTCCTTGCTATGTCTTCCCATTGCCTTCTACCCAAGAGTCCTTTGCCAGAATTTGGGAATAAATTGAGTCAAAAGTTGATTAATTTTTTTTCATGGCTCCCTTCTTGACCAGCTCCAATCAAACCAAGCAGAGTATAAAATTTCTGTTATGTGTTGCGTGCAAAAGGTCCCCTACAGGCTCATATACTTTAATACCCATTTCCCATAGAGTAGCGCTGACTTGTGGAACATTTCAGCAGTGGATCCGAGCTAGAGGAAATGAGTCTGTTGGAGACAGGCCTTGAGGTTTATAGCCAGAACCTGCTTCACAACCAGCTTCTGCTCCCTGATGCCTAGATGTTAGTGAGCATCCTCACTCTTTGCAGGCACAGATGGAAACCACTCCCATCATCTTGCCTTCTCCTCCGTGATAGGCTAACCTGTAGATGTAACCATCTCCTTAAATAAGAAACACAGAGCCAAATACAGAGTTAAAAGCCAAGAGGTCAGAGCAATAGCTAAGAACTGAGATTAAAAACCTTACCCTTCACTGCCACTGCTGTCCTACTTCTGTGCAAGAGAGCTACTTCCTGTGTGTTTGTCCTTTTTATTGACTTTTTGTTCTGCCTTCTCATTGGTTGTAAACCCAACCACATGACCTCCTCATCACTGCCCATCTATACAGACCTTCAGGTCTTCTATGGTTGGTATTGAGATTAAAAAAAAAAAAAGGCATGTGTCTCCATGCTGGTGGTATCCTTGAACACACAGAGATCTGCCTGTCATGTGATCAGGATTAATGGCGTATGCTACCACTGCCAGACTTCTGCTATGGCTTGCTATTAGCTCTGACCCCCAGGCAAATTTATTTATTAACATACAAATAAAATCACATTTCAGTACAAATAAAATATCACCATACTAACCCATGAGCCACAAAACCCTTTAAGTTGCTTCTCATTCAATATTTGGTTGGGCAATAAGAAGAAATACTAATATAATTCCCAATCCCAGTGCTTTTCTGCAGAATCATTGAAAGGGATTTGTGGCTTGACTCTGGCAAGGAAACCTTTTACCTGACACAAAAATTCATTAGAAAATTATTTTCTTCTTAAACCTTTAGTGGGACAGCCAGTTTTACTATATAGCAGAGCCTAATCAAGGAAATGATATTGCATAGTCTTTGCCAAACTTCAAGGCTAAAAGCATGGCAATTCTGCCCATATTGAAGAGAAGAGGTAACTACTTATTAGAGAGGTTATCCTAGGGCATGTATACCATATCATGCTTCTGCAGAAGACTTTAAAACTTTTGGTGTAGAACTCTGTCCTGGAATGATTTTGACTCTTTTTCGGGCTGATTTCTTCTTTATAGCCTAATGGCTCAAAGTGATTGACAGTCTATCTGAGAAGAAGTAATGCATGGATGAGCAGCATCTGGCTTTAATCTTATCCGGGAGCTTCTATGAACAACTATATAAACAATAAGAATACTCCCCTCTTTCCTAAAACTCAAAGACCACCATCAGGGAAAAAGGAGCAGAAAGATATAAGAGCCCTTAAGGAAGTAGTAGAACAAAGCAGTGTCTTCTGGGCATGGAAGGACCACTGTACTCATAAACTCACAGCAGCTATGGTTGCTTGTATAAGATCTGCACAGAAGCAAGACAGTCAATTCTGCAGTATTGAGGAAGGACTCAGGAAACCCCACCCCTAACTGAGGAGCTATTGACAAGTGATGGCTTCTGTGGGAGGGAGATCTCTGTCAGTTTTCTTTAAGGTCGTTGCTCCTGGTAAACCAACCACGCTCCAGGGGGTGACCCACACCCAGAAGTATACAGACAGCAGAAATTAGAGTTAATGGGTTATTAAAAATTTTTAAAAAGACATCAAGTTGTAGGGGTGGAAATATGGGGTAGACTTGGAAAGAGTTAAGAATAGTGGAGGCATGAATATGATCAAAACATAGTGTATAAGTTTCTCAAAGATTTGTAAAAATATTAAAAAAATAGTTGCTACCTAAATTTTGGGAATGTAAATTGAATTATATGAAAGTTGTTTACCTCCTCTATTTCATTAAATGTGGTAGACTGTGGTGGTATTATGTTCCCCAAAATATTGTGTACTCTAATAAACTTATCTGGGGTCAGAGACAGAACAGCCACAATATTAAACATAGAGGTTAGGCAGTGGTAGCACACACCTTTAATCCTAGCATTCCAGAGGCAGAAATTTGTCTGGATCTCTATGAGTTCAAGGCCACAAGGATACAGCCAAGCATGGTGACACATGTCTTTAATCCCAGGGAGTAATGGCAGAAAGCAGAAAGATATATAAGGTGTGAAGACCAGGAACTAGAAGCCTTAGGCTGGTTAAGCTTTCAGGCTTTGGAGCAGTAGTTCAGCTGAGATCCATTTGGATAAGGACACAGAAGCTTCCAGTCTGAGGAATTGGTGAGATGAGGTAGCTGTGGCATGTTCTGCTTCTCTGATTGTCCAGCATTCACCCCAATAACTGGCCTTGGGTTTGATTTTATTAATAAGATTCTTTAAGATTCCTGCTACAGTAGATACCTGTGGATGTTTGAATGATGTTTCCCCATAGTCTTGAGCATTTGAATACCTGGTCTCTAGTTGGTGTACTGTTTGGTTAGGTGGGGGTATGGCCTTGCTCAAGTGAGTATGTCAGTGGAACTGGCTTTGAGAACTCAGAAACTCTTGCCATTTGCAGGTAGCTCTGCTTCCTGCTGTGGTTAAGGTGTGAGCCCTCAGTTTCCTGCCCTTGCCACTCTATCTCCACTCCACCACTCTGAGCTCTACCCCTCTGGAGCCACAAGCCCAAATAAACTCTTTCCTCTGCAAGTTGACTTGGTCATGGTGTTTTGTCACAGCGATGGAAAAGTTATCAATACAGCACTTACTGTCAATCCTATTTTGTAAGTGTCAATCCCAGGACTCAGAATTTTGAGTAAGAGCTGTGAGGCAAGATAGCCACCTGTTGGCAAATTTCTTCAATAAGCAAACACCTGTAAACTGTGTATGTTCCATGGACTGTTCTGCATCTTCTTCATCTGTCAGACTTCACAGCAGGTCCATGGCACAGGGATTGCCATTATCATTTTGTGTGAGAAAACTGGGGCTTAGAGAGGTCTGTCAACTTCCATTAAGTCTATACAGTTGGCAAGTATGGAGGCTAAAGTTAACCCCAAGTTTGTAATTTCAGAAGTTAGATTTGATTTTTGCTGTCTACTGCCACCATCTCAAACAAAGATTTCTTGTTAGTATGTGTGCCTTCCCAAGGGTCAGCATGAAAACCCTGAGTAGAAACGGTATTGCCTCATTCAGAAGCAATCTGCTGAATTTTAACAGTGCAGTGAAATGGGACATCTAGAACCAAGCAGAGAGGAAAGAAGACTAGCACCTAAACTTCAGGCTAAAATGCTGAGCTAAACTGACTGTGTATTTGATGACATATGGGGAGTTCTATTATGTCAGTTTCTTATTGTTGCTATAACAAGAGGCTTCTCATTTAATGGCTTCAAACATTGTCATTGCATTACTTTATAGTCTTGGAGTTTGAAATGATTATCAGTGGAGTAATAATAACAGGAAGCAAAAAGCTGGCTCTCCCATGAGGATCTGTAGGGTCCCCAAGGAGTGAAATTAGAGATGGAGATCAGGCCCCCACAGGTAGTCTGCTACTGAGCAGGGGATGATGGATTGGGAAATTTTCAACTGAGGACAGGGAGAAAAGTGAAGACCACCTACCTGATTGCCATCAGGTTTTAGCAGCTGACTCAAGGGGGTGGTGTGAGGGAAGAAGGTGGTGTCCTGAGTGAGGCTGTGGAGTCACCAGGGAATGGAGGTAGAAAGACAAGGCAGCCCCTGCCAGGTGGTCTGTTACAAAGTTAGGGATGAGACTGGTGAATTGCTGTGGGGGACAGGAAGGAGGAGGAAGATTGCCTGTCTGGATTCCATGGCGGGAGGTTCCCAGGTAGAGTGTGCCTCAGATATCGGAGGCTGATACAGAGGGATGGGGTGAGGGAGAAAGGCTGGGTTGTGCAAGGGGCTGTGGAATCCCCACAGAATGGAGCCCTTAAAAATAAAAATAAGAAAGAAAGAAATTTTAAAAAAAAAACAGAATTTTTTTTTTTTTTTTTTTTTTTTTTTTTTTTTTTTTTTTTTTTTTTTTTTTTTTTTTTTTTTTTTTTTTTTTTAAGGAAAGAGTCAGCTGCATGCCATGCACAATGAGTTGACCACATACAAACTCTCCCTGAGATATTTGTCTACAAGTACATTCCATTTTAGATGTTTGGTCCTCAGTATATGGGCTACATACAAACAAATGTGTCCTAGATCTTCAAAAAGAAAATAAATGCTGCTGAATCAGAAAGCCATAAACTGGTTAAAGAGCAAACATTTCTCACAGTTCTGGATACGGAGAAGAACAACACCAAGACACCAGCCTGGTAGCATTCTCTGGTTGGCTTGCAAATGGCTTACTCTGTCCTTACAAAATGGAGAGTGAGCTGCTATTGCTTCTCTTCTTTCATGGGCACTAACCTCATAGTAGGGGTACCATTCACATGACTAATTTAAGTCTAAATGTTTCCCAGTGGCCCCTCATTCCAAAGCATCACACTGGGACTTAGGGCTTCAACATATAAATTTTGAGAAAACACATTTATAACAGACGAGGTCAATAAATTATCCCTCCATCCAAAAAAAAAAAAAAAAAGTTGTACTAGAGGGTTTGTTTTAATCTATTTTAATTTAAATTATAAAGACACTGAAAATCAGCTGTTTTCTATCCTTTCCTACAGGCTCCTTTGACTGCCTTGCCTCTTGAGGTTTTATACTACAGTTTCAAGCTTATAATTCTGTGTTAGTCTCACAAATACTGAGTCATTAGAGGCATGACCATTTGAAAGATAGGAAGGCTGAGGTTGGGAAAAGTTAAAGCGTTCATGCAAGGTGAAACAGTAATTTAGTCAATGGGGGAGAGAATGACTGAGGATGTAATAGAGAGATCCGGAGTCCAATCTGGTGACTTTGTTTTTTTCATTTGGCAAAATCCAGCTGTCTATTGAACACACTTTGTCATTACCTACCACAGTACCGCTGCCATGACTGACATTTGTCATCTACTATCTCCATGTTACACTGTTCCCTAAAACAAAATGTGGGCCCAGGGCCCTCCATCACATGGCCAACCTCTGTCACCCGCTGTGCCACTGACTGCCTACCCTATTTACACTTTCCTCTTACCTTCTTCCACTCTCCTGCTCACAGACTTGAGACAAAACATGTCCTTAGTTCCAGGAAGGATTTCTTAGGGCTTATGGCCTAGAGCTTTGCCAGTTGCTTGGCCCCATTTTAACCCACACATAATATGTATAAGCATATTATTGTTATTTTGATATATTGCACTAGAATGAACTGTGTGTTTTATACACATGCACACAGAGTCATAAAATAGTATTATAAATTATGAGTAAAGACGGGAGTAGATGCTTTAAAATATTTATTCCATTGCCGTTATAGATACATCTCGTATTTATGCTTTACAGAAACTAGAACGAATGACTCTAATCTTTTGGTGCCAGATGATTACATGTTTCAAATGGTCCTAAATCTTGCATGCCTGCTGAATCAGACTCAGAAAACTCATCTTGATAAGGCCCCTATGGTTATTTTTGCTGCACAAGCAAAGAGAAAGAACAATTGTCATTCTATGGCACGCTCCCTAGATTCTGGTTTGTATTTAGGCAATAACTGTGGTGTGTGATTAGTTTTGTTTGTTTGTTTGTTTGTTTGTTTGTTTGTTTGTTTTTAAGACATGGTTTCTCTGTGTAGCTTTGGAGCCTATCCTGGAACTTACTCTGTAGACCAGGCTGGCCTTGAACACACAGAGATCCGCCTGCCTCTGCCTCCCAAGTGCTGGGATTAAAGGCGTGCACTACCTTTGGTTATTTTAAGGTAAAATTTCTTTTTACTTGGTTTCTCAGTTACCATTTGAGAGTTCTGATTAAAATTCACTCTTGGTCTATGTAAACAGAGTCAGATAATGTTACCCCTTACCTCACTAGGTAATAATTGTATCTGTGGCATTTGGTTTCATTTTTAATTAGCTTCCACAACTGTCTACAAATGACACAGGGCAATCAGCACAATTCATTATTTTGTGACAGGATCAAAGCCTTGAAGGATAAAGAAAGCATCCAGTGACAGCATACCATGGACAAACTTTCAGTGAGCAGGGAGAGAAATAGAAGCGAGAGACCAAACTAGAGAGACAAGATTGCAGATGGGATGGGTGAGCACGAGTCAGGGGACTGTGAGCAAGCCGTCTGTGAGTACAACGTTATGAGGACAACTATTGGAGCTGCTGCTTTTGGAGCTGCTGCTTTTTCCTGTTTTTTTTTTTTTTTTTTTTTTGGACAATCACACAATGTATCTCAGAATGGCCTGAAACTCACCAGGTGTTCCTGCAGAGCCCTGAACTTGTAATCACCCTGTCTTAGCTACTAGGTGTGGGATTACAGACATGTACCACTTAGTTCTACTGTGTTGCTAACTTAGAACACTAGCTCTGATGTGCATGTGTGTGCCTTCAGCAGGAGAAAATGTACATGTCTCTCTACCACCTCAGGTATCTCAGAAGCAGTTCTTAACAGCTAATTCATACATCGATATAATTTAGGATTAGTATGGGAGGAGATGTACTTCCAATACAGATTGTCTCAAGTTCCACTTTTATTTCAGTTTAATCTACTTGCTCTCTAGGTACATTAGCAATTACTTCTGGGAATAAAAATAGCATAAGAAGATACCAGAAGTGGTTTCTGGGATACCATGTATCAAGTTGATACAAACTGGAGTGATTTGGGAAGAGGGAACTTCAATTGAGGGATGGCCCCCATCGGATTAGCATTCGGGCACGCCTATGGTGCATCT